>NC_135822.1:71862588-72162588 GCF_964213995.1 Mustelus asterias
AATGGAAAGTCAAGTTATCTTTATCCTGCCACAATAATGCATTTCAACCTCAAAAAAACCCCCGACTCCAAACCACTTTCCACTTGTCATACCCACTGTTTAAATGCAACTGTTGATTTGTGTAAAAGCAGGGATCCTTTTCTTGACATTTATAAATGCTATCGGTTGACATAGAACTCTTGCAGGCAACACACATGGCAGCCTTCGCATCCAACCATTTGGATTTGTCTCCAACTTCAACTTTGAGAGTTTAAAGACCAATGTGCTGTCTTGCTGCGCTATCCGGTCACTATCTTTATATCTTTTTACAATAATTTCTTTCAAAATTCAGTTTGTTTCAGCAAACACTCAGGTGGTGATACTGTCTGGTGTGGATACCTCAATGAAAATAATAATTGCTGTAATGGAAAAGGAGCAGGATACTGATGGAGAACAAAGATGAATACAGGGCTAATTGAGACATCTCACCATTTCAAAATTGGAAGATTAATGGGCTCATTTTGTTTGATTCGGAAAGTGTTTCACAGCGCTGAAGAATGCCAATCATAATGTTTGGAGATTAGTTCAGAGAAGTCTTGGCAGTTGAAAGGAATCAGTTTCTTAAAAAAAAATCCTCGTTCTCATCAAGTTGAGTTCAGCAGTGCAGAGATTCGGAAATCCCCAACTAGTCGGCACTGCAGCATCTGACTGGAGCTGCCAATAATGGTGTCTGAGGGCATGAGTCATCCTGGCAAAGATGTGTGTGTGTGTGTGTGCATGTGTGCAGCAGTGATCTGCTTATTGCAGGATGACTAAGAAGGAACTGCTGGGACCAAGAGAGGCAGAAGTCAATGAAGCCAGAAAATGTCACAAGTAGGTAGCTGCAGTTCAACAGGATACCATGGACAGAACATGGACACCTCCACAAAATCCGATGCACAGTTGTTGAACATAGAAATAATTAAATACGAGCCAGATTGTTGTCGAGGTAAGCATCTACTTTCAGGATCTGGTTTACGATTGGTGTGTGTAGGCCTGGAGACATAATTTCCATATTTACAAGTACTGAAACTTAATCACTCACCTCCTTGCCGAAACAATAGCTTTGAAAATTTGCATTTTCCAGTGTTTTTGACTCTGTTGCTGAAGTGGACTTGAAATATAATTCTCAACAGTGTCCTTTCCTCTCCTAAAGCTTCCCGCAGGGTTGCTGTTGCAGGTACTTTGTTTGTAATCCAGTATCTTGCTGTATAGACGTCGTTCATCGATCCAGCAAGTATGAGAAATCTCATCTTCTAGAGTCAAGCATCACAGTGTTCTCATTGTGTTGCTTGAAATAGCCCGAGGTTAAGATCAGAATCTTTTGAAGCCTGCAAGAACTTTGTCTCTTCTTCACAAGGTTCAAAAATTTCTGCCAGACACCATCTACCTTTTCTCAGCTATTGGCAGCTGGCACATTGATATGGGGAGACAATGGCCTCGTGGTATTATCACCATGCTATTAATCCAGAAACTCAGCTAATGTTCTGGGGACCCGGGTTCAAATCCCACCATGGCAGATGGTAGAATTTAAATTCAATAAAAAAAAAATCTGGAATTAATAATCTACTGATGACCATGAAACCATTGTCGATTGTTGGAAAAACCCATCTGGTTCATTCATGTCCGTTAAGGAAGGAAATCTGCCGTCCTTACCCAGTTTGGCCTACGTGTGACTCTAAAGCCACAGCAATGTGGGTGACTCTCAACTGTCCTCGGGCAACTAGGGATGGGCAATAAATGCTGGCCCAGCCAGCGATGCCCATGTCCTATGAATGAATTTTAAAAAATATTTTTAAATGCACATGGAATTATGAAGTCCTTGCAGGTAAACCTGATTCTATGGTATTCACTTTTCCAGCTTGCTATTATCACAGTCAATAGAGATTGGATTGGGTTTTGCATCCCATCCAATTGTGATCTATCAGCTTCTTACCAGGAAAGTCAGGTCAAATTGCACCCCAAGCTTCAGCAAGAGATTGGAGTTGATTTTGCACAAATCGTGGAAGGTGACAGGGCAGGTGAATAAAGCACGTGGATCGTAGACGTTATAAATAGAAGCTCAGAGTCTAAAAGATGGAAAACTATGCAATAGTTTGGTCTGAGCTGGAATATTGTTCCCAATTATGAGGAAAGTTTTGCTTAAACAGAGAGGGTTTGTATTTGGAATGCACTGCTTGTTCTAACAGAACATTTGGAATTTGGTGTGCAAGAAACCAGGTTTGGATTTACATTCTGCTGCTTTGTTCCATATGATCCAATTTAGTCTCCTGAGACAATCCCATTCTCCCTGAACCTCTGATCTTGCAAACAGATGACATAGCAGTGAAATAACTGCCACAGTAATGATTCAAATAGTCTGCTTAAATTGGACCTTCACATAAAGAGTTCTAACTCTGTCCCCAACCCTCCATCTGCTAACTGACTGGCAAACCCATATCTTGGCTGATCAAAGGGTGTCCATGGAAATTCCAACGACTGTTTCCCCAGGTGCAGGTTCATGACCTGGAAAGAAATTCCTGCTCACGTTTCTTCTGCTCATTCACCTCTGACGAAGGCTCATCCTGACTTGAAGCGTTGGCTTTATTCTCTCTCCCCACAGACGCTGTCAGGCCTGCTGAGATTTTCCAGCATTTTCTATTCTTGTTTCAGATTCCAGCATCCACGGTATTTTGCCTTTTCTTCTGCTCATGTTGGTCATGTGACCAGGTAGGATCTTTGGCCTTGAGACACCCTCCATCTGAGTATCTCCCTGCATTTTAATCATTGCACTGAAGAGATTTATGGCTCCGAAATTTTGGTGTGTCAGACCACTTCAGGAGCCCTTCACCCAATTCCAGGATTCCCACCCCAAGTCCAGTTTCCGTAATTTCCACTGGTGCAGGCTGTTAACCCATGCTCAACACCTTCATCCTTGCCAGTTTCATTGCGGGTGTGGGCAGTTTAAACGGCACCCCATCCCTCCAGTTTTATTACAGTCGGACCACTTCTGGAAGTAAACATGGTTCACAACCTCTTGGAGTTTGATCCTTGGGGAACCCCAGTCCCAAATGGGGAAGCAAAAAGCAACAATCACCTGGCCGAATGGCCTCCTTCTGCACTGTAGGGTTTCTATGATCTTCTATTCTGTTAGTTTCAATTGTTCGATACTCTGTGTTTTTGCCTGATTATAGGGGTCTGTTCTGCAAAGGTAAGATGATAATTGTATTAATCAGCATAAGAACATAAGAACTCGGAGCAGGAGTAGGCCATCTGGCCCCTGGAGCCTGCTCCGCCATTCAATAAGATCATGGCTGATCTTTTTGTGGACTCAGCTCCACTTACCCGCCCGCTCACCGTAACCCTTAATTCCTTTACTGTTCAAAAATGTATCTATCCTTGCCTTAAAAACATACAATGAGGTAGCCTCAACTGCTTCACTGGGCAGGGAATTCCACAGATTCACAACCCTTTGTGTGAAGAAGTTCCTCCTCAACTCAATCCGAAATCTGCTTCCCCTTATTTTGAGGCTATGCCCCTAGTTCTAGTTTCACCTGCCAGTGGAAACAACTTCCTTGCTTCTATCTTATCTATTCCCTTCATAATCTTATATGTTTCTGTAAGATCTCCCCTCATTCTTCTGAATTCCAATGAGTATAGCCCCAGTCTACTCAGTCTCTCCTCATAAGCCAACCCTCTCAACTCTGGAATCAACCTAGTGAATCTCCTCTGCACTCCCTCCAATGCCAGTATCTCCTTTCTCAAGTAAGGAGACCAGAACTGTACACAGTACTCCAGGTGTGGCCTCACATCTTGTGCATTTATTCAGATGCATTGAAGTTCCCTTTAGAAAAGTGGTCTTATACATTTAAAACTGTAGGAAACTCTTCAGGGGAACTCTGTTGTATTGGTCTGAAGTGATTTAAGTGTCCAGAGTCGTTTAAGAATGAAAACAATATTCAGCAGCTGTCAGAGGAGAAAAAGGATCAGGCGTGGGATTCTCCCAAAAAAATTCCAAGTGTCAAATTCACATAAAGACTGGAATGAACCTCGCCGATTTCTGGTGCGGAGCTGACGGTGCTGGAAATCCGGTAGCTGGAGATTTGGGGAGGGCGTGGCACCCAGCGGGGAGTCCGCTAAATGGCCTCCGCTTGAGTCTCCCAGCCCGCTGCGATGCTAAAACAGCGGTCTGAGAGAATTTCTCCCCGAGACATCTGTGGAGTGTATTGATTGACAGGCCATCTGGTGTAGCTTAAATATGACCATCTGTGTTTGCAATTTAAATAGGCTCCATTGCTTGTGAGCTGAAATGTGGCCATTATGAAGGCTTGGCTGAGTTTCAATGAGTCCAGGACCACTAATCTCAGCACGAGGCTGTATAGACTTTTTGATTGACAGTGTTAAGCTGTTATTAAAGTATCAGCTGTCTTTGATGTGGTTGGTGAAATAGATGTTTATT
The DNA here is from genome assembly GCF_964213995.1 of Mustelus asterias. NCBI lineage: Eukaryota > Metazoa > Chordata > Chondrichthyes > Carcharhiniformes > Triakidae > Mustelus > Mustelus asterias. Next base: position 71,867,045 of record NC_135822.1, read on the forward strand.
TTTATTGTGCATCCGTCTCCCTAAGATGGCGGGCAGGGGCCCTTGAAAGGAGACAGGTCTGCTGGTTTGCAAAATTTTACAACTCAACCTTCCCACATCCTTCACAAAAACCGGTCAGCATTCCCTAATGTGGAGACACTCACCATGCAGGGAGGGATTGTAAATGGAGCAGTGGGCTTCAACAAAGGGTCATCTGGACTCGAAACAATCAGCTCTTTTCTCTCCTTACAGATGCTGCCTGATCTGCTGAGATTTTCCAGCATTTTCTCTTTTGGTTTCAGATTCCAGCATCCTCAGTAATTTGCTTTTATATTGTAAATGGAGCAATTCTGTCCTTGTGAAACTGATTGTACTCGGTCAATTTTACCACTCCACTATCCACACTGACTAATATTTTGTGTCTCCCAGTTACAAATACCATTTTGGCAATTGCTTCAGAACGACCATCAAGATAACTTCATAGATGAGTCTTATTCGCAGAAATCCATGAATTGTCCTGTTCCTGAAATCCTCCTCCTATCAGCCAGTGGTTAATGTGGGCCATGTGGCTGAGTGTCAGAGAGCCAAATGGTTAACATTTGCAATAATGCCTTTTTTTCACTAAATTATAGTAAGTTAAAATCAAGGTGCAATTGTACATTTATTCTGAGGTTTAATATGCACTCATCTACTTAAACCCAAGATAAGCAAATGCCTTGCTGATTAGTTTTAAAATCAAATGATATTCGCAACACAGATTCTCAGTGAAATTGATGTTGTCTGGGACCCTCTGAATTTTACTGCTGCAGAAATGTCAACTGTTTTGAAGCTGAGTTAAACTAGATTTGTTTTGGGTCTGTTTTGGTACTTGACCGATCAGAGGCCTTGCACATTGGTGCGCGATTAAATCACTCGGGAGACTAGATTGTACCCGGGAAATAAAGGCTTTTATTACTGACAAGAATGGAGCACACTATATACAATACAATCCCAGACTAAAGGGTCACCAGGCAGTGCAGTAACCTTTATACTTCCCCTGGTAGGCGGAGCCAACTGGAGTGTACCACAGAACAATATCAACAGGTAGAACAGCCCAACCCTAACACCAACAGTAACTACAGTAACATATCTACAAACACCCATAGTGCTGACCATCCATGGCTCAGCACTCATAGTGGTAACCACACACATACTTACCGATAATTAATATTATTAATCATCGTAGAGCTTTTGAGCTGCCAAATCATTCCATCTTCAGTTTCAGAACCTTTATGTTCTGAATAGAGGAGTGGCAGATTGAAGGCTTCAACCAAGTCCTCCAGAGCAATGCAAACAATTGGGATGTTCCACATTGCTGATGTGAAGCAGTGATTTTCTTTCTCGTCTTAAACTTGCAAAACAAAACTAAATGCACAAAATTAAGTTTGAGGTTTTTAAAGTGTAAATATTTTGTCATTTAATGTTGAATCATTTTCCTCTTGTTTTGATTGTTCCTATTATCTCCTGGTAGATTGCACTGCATCACTCAGAATAGTGTTGTACAAACAGTATTGATCAATCAGGCAGAAAGACTTGCATGTACACAGCTCCTTGATTACCTGTCTCGGGTACCTAAATGTTTCACATACAATCAATGACTTTGAAAAAGAGTGATTATTGTGGGGCAAGTGAAAACATTTTGCTGGTATGAAACGTTGCTTCATTTTTTTGATGAAGTTTAAAAATAGGAAATACCTTGCTGCACCTTCCATAATCTGAGGACATCCCAAAACTTCCCAGCCAATTAAGTACTTTTGAAGTGTTGCCACTGTTATATTGGAAATGCAGCAGCCAATTTGCACACAGCAATGTTTCACAAGCCGCAGAGAGATGGCAGCCGTGTAATCTGTTTCAGCTGTTGGTTGAGGGATACATTGTGGCCAGGACGCTGGGGAGAACTTTCTTGGTGTTCATCAGTTAGTGCCGTGGCATATTTTATGTTCACCTCAGAGGGTAGATTGGAGCCTCAGTACATTGTCACATCCGAAAGCTGGCATCTCCAGCAACCCTTTCGTCCTGCACAAGATTTTGTGCTCACTTCTCAAACGGAACTTTAATAACCATCTGACTCAGAAGCCCAAGTGCTACCCACTAAGGAAAGGCTGCCCAAGCGACTAGACGTGGTGTTCTCATATGAACATTCTTAAGTGATCTTTACTGAGGCCTTGATTTAATATCTCACTAAAAGACATATTCTCAGTGGCCTGTAAGAAGGCAAATAGAAACTGGTATGTGTATATATTCTCTGCAACCAAACAACAGGAGAGGCAGTGGCGTGATGGGATTATCACTGGACTAGACTCGAGAGACCCAGGGGACCTGGGACGGCAGATGGTGAAATTTCAATTCAATAAAAAAAATCTGGAATTAAAAATCTGATGATGACCATGAAACGAATGTCGTAAAAACCCATCTCGTTCACTCATGTCCTTTAGGGAAGGAAATCTGCTGTCCTTACCTGGTCTGGCCTCCGTGTGAGTCCAGAGCCATAGCAATGTGGTTGACTCTCAATGCCCTCTGAAATGGCAGATGGTTAGGGATGGGCAATAAATGCGGTGCCCAGCCAGCGACACCCACATCCCATAAAAAAAACACAACGAAAATGTTTTATCTTGGTAAAAATGGAAAGGTAATGTTTCAACTCAGTGAGCAAGCAGTAAATCAGGAAATACTGGGAACATTGTTCACCAAAGCTGGATCCCAGATGAAATCCAAGACCGATACAGCCTTTGTAGAGCTGTCATTGGGCTCTGACATGGTTTGGATTAAAGGACTGTTGCCGAAGCTCGTGAGGATTATCTCATGGCTCAGGCTATTATAGATGATGCTCAGATGGTTCCATGTCCCTTTGAATGACCAGTTAGCTCCCCCTGATTTCTCAAAAGTGTACGATCACATGTACTCAAGTCAGTACTCTTCAATGCACACAGTCCACAAGAGCGACAAGTCGCCAATGAAGTGGTGCAGATTTTCATATGCAAATCCGTTTACCTTGACAATACAAACAGCCATCTTTAACGACATTGTGTCCATCTTGACCAGGAACCTAAACATCTGAAAACATTGTTTCATGAATGAAAGTTGAAGTCAAACCCCAATAACAACAGCAGCTTGAGAACATGAACACTTAATCCACCCTGAACTTGAACTTCTGTGTCAATACTGGACAGCTTGACCCCACTCCAGCCAACCTTAGAGTGAAGCTAAACCGTGACCTTCTGCAACCACCTGAAGAAGATAGCCACCAAGATGAAGACAAAGGTCAACCTGGTGAAGAAACTGACAGGCACAAATTCGGGAGCATCAACGTTAATGCTTCAGACACCAGAGATGGCCTTTCTCTTCTCTCGAGCCAAGCATTCTGTCCTGGACCAGAAGTAGGGATTCTCAAGCTGTTGATGTCTAACTGAGTACTGCGTCATTGGAACCCTCAAGTCACCCTGAACATGTGTACCTCGTGTGCTGTCGTGTATTATTCCCCCATCCACACACAGCAGTACTGAAACATTTTGGAAGTTCAGCAAACATCTCCCCATCCACTGGGTCTCAGAGATGCCCTCAACACATTTTTATTTATTGTTTCATGGAATGTAACTTACTGGCAAGGCCAGCATTTGTTGCCCATCCCCAATTGACCTTGAACTGATTGGCATTCAGAGAGCAGTTACGAATTAAACACATTCGATGCGAATTTGCATGCCGGTCAAATGAGGCAAGTGTCGTGTGTTTGGAGACATGACACTTGGAAGCATTGGTTTAAAACCGAACTGAGTCTTTATTGTAGTGTTTGATCTCTCCCATGACTGCTGCTGCTGCTCTCTGATTCCCGCTCAACATCTTATGACATCAGCTCTGTTTGTATATATTACTGCAGCAGGGCTCCGCAATGAACCAGTAAGAACAAATACATAACAGTAAGGGTGGAACATTTCCTTTCCTAAAGGACATTAGTGAAGCAGGTGTGTTTTCATGACATTTAATGACAGTTTCATGGTACCATTACTGAGACTAGCTTTCACTTACAAATTTAATTAATTAATTAAGCTATGTCTCCAGAGCATTCAATCAGCCTGGGCCTCTGGATTTCCACTACTCCACTGTCCGTGCCCCCCCCCCTCCCCCCACCCCCAAGGTCTTGAAGACGCAACTCCTTTTACACCCATCGCTTAATCTCCAACCATGAAGCTTCAAACCCTGCTGAAGCTTTGAAAGCCAAATAGAGTTCACACAAATGCCCAATATATGCAGCTTGCGGAAGATCTAATGCTGAGGATTCCTGACACCCTTCTTCAGCAAAGCTCAGGAGCAACCTTAAACCTCATCCGCACAAGCCATGGCAGCTTGATGAACAAAGGGAGGCATCACAGTGACACCCTCTGCTCCTCCTGACCCAATGATCTGGCTTAAACACCCGGGTATAAAATAATAGCCAGAAAGAAGAGGGAGGAGGAGAATAATTACTTACCGAATCCTTACCACCCACTTTCTGCACATGGAATAAGGAGCAACATCGAAATGAAATTGGCTGAGTGACCGGGAACAGAGTGGTGGTGAATGGGTGTTTTTTTCAGACTGGAGGAAAGTTTATCTTGGGATTCCCCAGGGGCTAGTAGGAGAACCCTTGCTCCCATTGATATATATTAATGGCCAAGTCCTTGGTGCACAGAACACTATTTTGCAGATAACACAAAATGTGGCGGTATTGTGAAGAATGAGCAGTGTTGATTTTCAGGACATTGGCTGGTGCGATGGGCAGATTCAACTTCAGTGAAGAGTTGTACTATGGTCGGAAAAAAATGGGGAAAGGCATTCGAAAATAAAGGATGTAACTCCAAAGAGGGTGCAGGAGCAGAGAAACTTGGGCTATATGTGCACAAATCATTGAACGTGGCAAGAGGTTGAGAGCGCAGTTTAGAAAAAACATGAAATTCTGGGCTTTATGAGAAGGGGCATACAGTACAAAAACCAGGAGGTTATTTTAAAGTTGTACACTGGTTTGGCTGCACTTGGAATACTGCGTCCAATTCTAAGCACCACACTTGAAGAATGTGAAGGATAAGAGCAAGTGCTGAAAAGATTCATAAAAATGGTTCCAGTGAAGAGGAACTTCAGTTATGCAGTTAGATTGGATAAGAGATAGTTGAAAGGAAATTTGAAAGAGGCATTCAAAATCCTGAGTAGTATGGATGGAATAAAGAGAGAGAAACTGTTCCCATTGAAGGAAGGATTGAGAATACCAATCAGAGGTGATTGGCAAAAGAAACAATGGCAATGGGAAGTACACCTTTTTACACAGCGAGTGGTTAGGATCTGGAAGGCCCTGCGAGGGATTGTGGTGGAAGCAGATTCAAATTATCTGAAGAGGAAATATTTGCAGGGCGACATTGAAAGGCAGGTGAGACGAGGTGAGTTGATCTTGTAGCTGGCACAGATACAAGAGGCCAAATGGCCTCCTCCTGCACTGGAACAGGAGTATGAATCTATGATTCTACTTTCAAAGCCAACCTCTTAAATTGGATCTTGGAACAATCTCAATCAGCTCCCGTGCTGCAGCTCGGTGACCGGTCCCTCTTTTGCTTCGAAACATGTTATCGGTGAAGAGCTGCCATGTTCATGCTGTTGAATGGCAAGCCATGCTGCGTACAACCTGCCAATGACTATCTTAGCACAAGGTGGAAGTAAAGAGGATAGCACAAGATCTGGAGTAGGCCCATCAGTCCACTGAGTCAGTTCACCCATTAAGTTAAATCGTGGATGTATCTTAACTCCATGACCTGCCTTTTCCATATCTATCAATGCCCTGTCAGAAAGCTACCAATCACATCACTGGCATGATTAAAAATCAAACTAATATTGGAGTTCATCAGAGTCAGTTTGCTTGCCTTTGATCAAATATTTTCAATTTTAAACTAAATTTTAAATTTGATTTTAGTTTTTGAGTTCTAAATTCCGACATTCGATTTTAAACTGAAGCGGGAGAATCCGTCAAAGAAAGTCGTGCAATGTTGGTCTGAGGAATCGGATGATCTTCTACGGGACTGCTTCAAGTCAGTGCACTGGTCAATATTTAAAAACTCTGCGACCAGCCTGAACAAGTTCGTACTACAGTAACTGACTTCATTAGTAAGTGTAGAAGACTGTGTGCCAAAGAAGCAAATCCGTGTGTTTCCCAACCGGAAACCATGGATGAACAGGGATATCCACTGCTTGCTGAAGTCCAGGTCTGAGGTGTTCAAGTCAGGCGACACTGACCTATACAAGAAAGCCAGATACAATCTAAGGAGATCCATCAAAGATGCCAAAAGACAATACCGGACCAAGCTCGAGTCCCAGGCTAGCCACACCGACCCCCGCCGACTATGGCAAGGTCTGCAAGACATAAGCCACAGGATGAAGGCATGTAAAATCGCCGGCTCTAACGCACCTCTCCCTGATGAGCTCAATGCATTCTACGCTCGTTTTGAACAAGAGGTCAGTGAGAGCATATCCTCCACTCTGGAAATCTCGGATGAACCTGTATCTGAGGTCACCATTGCAGATATCACAGCAGCTTTCTCAAAGGTCAACCCACGGAAAGCGACTGGCCCGGATGGGGTACCCAGATGGGCACTCAGATCCTGCGCGGATCAACTGGCGGGGATATTCGCAGACCTCTTCAACCTCTCTTTACAACAATCTGAGGTTCAGATCTGCTTCAAGAAGACGATCATCATCCCAGTACTAAAAAGCCAAGCAGCCTTAATGATTATGGCTTTGACATCTACCATTATGAAGTGCTTTGAGCGGCTAGTCCTGGCACAAATCGATTCCAGCCTTTCGGACTGCTTGGATCCACTACAGTTTGACTACCACTGCATCAGGTCCACAGCACACACCATCTCCCTGGCCCTGCACTCAACCCTGGAACATTAGATAACAAGGACACCTATGTCAGATTCCTATTTATTGACTGCAGCTCAGTCTTCAACACCATTATTCCAACGAAACTCATCTCCAAACTCCGTGGCCTGGGCCTCGGCTCCTCTCTCTGCTACTGGATCCTGAACATCCTAATCCACAGACCACAATCAGTAAGGATCGGCAACAACACCACCTCCACGATCATCCTCAACATCGGTGCCCCACAAGGCTGTGTTCTCAGCCCCCTACTATACTCCTTATACACCTATGACTGTGCGGCCAAATTCCCCTCCAATTCGATTTTCAAGTTTGCTGACACCACCACCATAGTGGGTCGGATCTCAAACAATGAGGAGACAGAGTACAGGAATGAGAGAGAGAATCTGGTGAACTTGTGCGGCAACAATAATCTCTCCCTCAATGTCAACAAAACGAAGGAGATTGTCATCGACTTCAGGAAGCGTAAAGGAGGACATGTCCCTGTCTGCATCAACGGGGACAAAGTAGAAAGGGTCGAGAACTTCAAGTTTTTAGGTATCCAGATCACCAACAACCTGTCCTGGTTCCCCCCATTCAGACACTATAGTTAAGAAAGTCCACCAACGTCTCTACTTTCTCAGAAGACTAAGGAAATTTGGCATGTCAGCTACGACTCTCACCAATTTTTAGAGATGCATCATAGAAAGCATTCTTTCTGGTTGTATCACAGCTTGGGATGGCTCCTGCTCTGCCCAAGACTGCAAGAAACTACAAAAGGTTATGAATGTAGCCCAGTCCATCACGCAAACCAGCCTCTCGTCCGTTAACTCTGTCTGCGCTTCTCGCTGCTCAGCAAAGCAGCCAGCATGATTAAGGACCCCACGCACCCCGGACATTCTCTCTTCCACCTTCTTCTGTCGGGGAAAAAGATAGAAGTCTGAGGTCACGTACCAACCGATTCAAGAACAGCTTCTTCCCTGCTGCTGTCAGACTTTTGAATGGACTTACCTTGTGTTAAGTTAATCTTTCTCTACACTCTAGCTATGACTGTAACACTACATTCTGCACTCTCTCATTTCCTTCTCTATGAACGGTATGCTTTGTCTGGTATGTTTTGACAAGGTGCCGCACTAAAGACTGCTACATGAGATAAAGATGCACAGTGTTACGGGTAATGTATTAGCATGGATAGAGGATTGGTTAACTAACAGGAAGCAAAGAGTGGGGGTAAATGGGTGTTTTTCTGGTTGGCGATCAGTGACTAGTGCTGTGCCTCAGGGATCAGTGTTGGGAACGCAATTGTTTACGATTTACATCAATGATTTGGAGTTGGGGACCAAGTGTAGTGTGTCAAAATTCGCAGATGACGCTAAGATGGGTGGAAGAGCAAAGTGTGCAGAGGATGCTGAAAGTCTGCAAAGGGATATAGATAATCTAAGTGAGTGGGCGAGGGTCTGGCAGATGGAGTACAATGTTGGTAAATGTGAGGTCATCCATTTTGGTAGGAATAACAGCAAAATGGACTATTATTTAAATGGTAAAAAATTGCAGCATGCTGCTGTGCAGAGGAACCTGGGTGTCCTTGTGCAGGAATCTCAAGGAGTTGGTTTGCAGGTGCAGCAAGTAATTAAGAAGGCAAATGGAATTTTGTCCTTCATTGCTTGAGGGATGGAGTTTAAAAACAGCGAGATTATGTTGCAGCTGTATAAGGTGTTGGTGAAGCCACACCTGGAGTACTGTGTATAGTTTTGGTCTCCTCACTTGAGAAAGGATATACTGGCACTGGATGGTGTGCAGAGGAGATTCACTAGGTTGAGAGGGTTGGCTTATGAGGAGAGACTGAGTAGACTGGGGCTATACTCTTTGGAATTCAGAAGAATGAGGGGCGATCTTATAGAAACATATAAGATTATGAAGGGAATAGATAAGATAGAAGTTGTTTCCTCTGGCGGGTGAAACTAGAACTAAAGGGCATAGCCTCAAAATAAGTGGAAGCAGATTTAGGACTGAGTTGAGGAGGAACTTCTTCACACAAAGGGTTGTGAATCTGTGGAATTCCCTGCCCAGTGAAGCAGTTGAGGCTACCTCATTGAATGTTTTTAAGGCAAGGATCGATAAATTTTTGAACAGTAAAGGAATTAAGGGTTATGGTGAGCGGGCGGGTAAGTGGAGCTGAGTCCACAAAAAGATCAGCCATGATCTTATTGAATGGCGGAGCAGGCTCCAGGGGCCAGATGGCCTACTCCTGCTCTTAGTTCTTATGTTCTTATGTCTGTATAGCGCGCAAGAAACAATACATTTCACTGTATGCTAATACTTGTGACAATAATAAATCAAATCAGTAACGATGATTGCAATGTCATTAACAAAATTCTGAAGGCACTAAAGCATGGTAAAAGGTTTTTTTCACACCATAAACATCCAGGCGACCAAACCAATAGCTGACAGTAGGAACGTGATACAAAGAGAAGGAAAACACAAGAAAATTAAATAAATGTCCTGAATCAATGTGCCAGGGGTATTGTAATGTATTAGCCAATTATAGGCCTGTTATTATTTCAGTGTTCATTTCATCTGAACCTTGTCCTTATCCCAAGAGCTTGAATGTCTGAAAAATGGCACTTGACACAATTTGCCTGAAATGGCTGCAGTTCAAAAAGTATTTCAGTAAGTTATCTGTCATTTCTATTTTTCTCTCACAATGATGTCAATGACAGTGGGGAGGTCAAAGAAGATGTGGAGGGGTGGAAACACATGCAACTGTTTAAAAATTCCCTTTCCTCAAGGTGGTTAACCTGATGAAACCGAGCTTCGCAGTTAGTATGTCATTGGACCTCAGAAAGCATAAAGATGGGGGTGGCACTGTGGTTAGCACTGCTGCCTCACAGCGCCAGGGACCCGGGTTCGATTCCCGGCTTGGATCCCTGTCTGTGTGGAGTTTGCACATTCTCCCCATGTCTGAGTGGGTTTCCTCCGGGTTCTCTGGTTTCCTCCCACAATCCAAAGATGTGCGGGTTAGGTGGATTAGCCGTATTAAATTGCCCCTTAGTGTCAGGGGGACTAGCTAGGGTAAATGGGGTTATGGGGATAGGGCTGGGTGGGATTTTGGTCGGTGCAGACTCGACTGGCTCCTTCTGCATTGTAGGATTCTATGATCTTAGGTTGGATATCCTGTTTGTTTTGAGTTGGTTACATTGACGATTGGGACACGATTGCCTATTGGACCCATACTTCAAAAAGAAGAAAGGTCACTGACTTTCTGCTCTTGAGCATCATTGAGTGACCCTGAAATATTATAGCTCAGCCACTGGAACTCACTTTGCCAAAATGCTGTGGATGTTCGGTCAATCAATATTTTCCAGACTGTCACTGGGGTACCAAGGTATATGGGTCCAAGGCAGGAGTCGCTACGTGACCGGGCTGCCCTCAGAGGGAGGCCCACCCCCACTGTCCATCTTAGCACGGTGAGGGAAGAATGTGGCTGCCGTCAGGCGTCAGCAACACGTGCGTCACTCGATAATCTGCTGCCGGCTAGTGCAGGCGCAGACGGGATAGGTTTACATCCAAGTTAAGTTGATTGATTGCTGAAGGCATCTTGCGTTAGTAACTCAGAATTCGATTGAGTGTAATTAACTGTACGGTTAGTAAAGCACATCTTTTTGATTTGTTTCAGGAGACCAGCCTGTTCCAACCAACTCGATAGGACCAAAACTCGGAGACCCCCTCAAACCAATGCAGTACACCCCATATGTATTTAATTGTTGCGTTGCCTTTTCTTTTATTCTTCACCTTGGCCCTGGGTGCCTGAAGACGAAGAGTAAAAGAAAAATTAAATCTATAATCGTGTTAATAATATAATCATAATCTATCCACACCACATTCATATCCCATATTTATTTCAATAGAGATTTCCGAGGCACAGGTTGCTAAATTAAGAAAGAGAGGGTCTAGAATTTCTTAATATTGTGCCAGGGATTAATTAGGTGCCGTATTTTAAAACTATGTCAGGTGTAAAGTAAATCAAAGCAGAGTAAATTCCCACATATGTTGGGTTTATTTCTTAGAGAGTGGTTAGTGTTTGGAATTCTACACCCAGAGAGATAAGAGTGAGAGGGGAGAGATACACAAGTGTCCAGAGGGACAATTCTTTCACACAGAGGGTGGTGAGTGTCTGGAACAAGCTGCCAGAGGTAGTAGTAGAGGCGGGTACAATTTTATCTTTTAAAAAGCATTTAGATAGTTACATGGGTACAATGAGCATAGAGGGATATGGGCCAAATGCGGGCAATTGGGATTAGCTTAGGGATTTTTTAAAAAAAAGGGCGGCATGGACAAGTTGGGCCGAAGGGCCTGTTTCCAGGCTGTATACCTCTATGACTCTATAATGACAGAACAGACGTAAGGGGCCAAAAATACAGTGAACAGAACTTGAATTGGACTCATGTTCTGATGCTGCAAGGCCATCTGCAGCCACCCTGTGCTATAGGGTTGGCACTACCAATGGAAAACAAAACCATCAGTACACTGAATTCTTATTGCTCCACACTAAAATAGACAGCATTTCAGCAATCGGCTGAAAAGAAACAGAATACAGCTCGATTTCACCAAGTTTCTTCATTCCCAAAGCTCAGAATATCCTTGATGGTGACCTGCAGGTTCTGTTCTCTTTTGGGACCACACTTGCTGCTTTGAACCTTTGCCTTTTGAGATATCAAACACCATCTCCTCGAGCCATGTGGAATGTGTGTTTTTTTTTGTGCTGCTATTTGGAAAGGTTGGTGAGAAGGCTGCAGGGTACTATGAATCATGCATACAATATTGAGAATGGCTGGCTGTCTCTTCTTGCTCGGCCTGTTTTTCTTCTGTTTGAAGGGTTCCTTTCAATAACACTCAGTCATACTCAGACGGACATCAACTCATGCAGTAGCACCTCCACTTTATCTGTTAACCCCTGTTAAACTGGGAAAATGGTGTCCTTGAGCTATCTTTGCACAACTGAATCTGGCTGCTCCATCTCCGTGGCAGAATTGCAGACCTTGGTTTTTTTTCCCCCAGACAATTTAAACAATAATTTTGTGTATAATTATGTTTATCCAATTAACTGCAGTAAACCAGGGGTCATAAATAAAACGTTGACCATTTAAATTGTCTTGTCGATGATGAGAATAATTTGCAGCCTGGGCTGAATGTACAAGAGGACTATCCTGTCCTCGCCAAACAAAAGAACAATGCTGCTAATTAATTCAGCAACGTGATTTTATCTTGACATCAGACACAATCTGATATTTATGGAAATCAAAGGAGCAACTCAAACTTTTATACCAAAGATAGTAAATTCCAGTAATCAACTGCAACATAAAGGCTGGTAAGACTGAAAGCCCATCGTGAGGCATTGATATATTTTCATGATCGTCATTCTGTTTCAAGGTTTTGATGTGTACCGTGGGACACTTGTCACTGTAAGCATGATTAAAAAACAGGGAAAAAACAAACTAAACCATATCAATGAGAAAATGACAGATTTGCAGTGATTTTAAGGCTATAATTTAATCTTGGTAAGTGGATGATACTTATAACAGGCTCACAATTTTTTTTCATGGTTTATGACATCCTTAAAAGTACCAGCTTATTTTCTCGAACTGTTCAGCAATTTGTATTTGTTGTGGAATCCTTGCTTTGCTCAAATTACTGATTGGGAAGTTCTCCCGTGAATCAATTTGTATTTGGAAAAGGCGGTCTTTACAACTGTAGCAATGGAGACTCCAGCCAACCACAAGTTTGTCATCAACTATGAACCATTTGTTTACACATACAAGCCGTACTTTCACAACTTCCAAATCCAAGAGCTGAGGACAAAAGCCCACGCTCCCCCTTCGGCCAAGCACACTCACATCCTATTGGATGATTAGATCACATGGTCCAACCAGAACTTGCCCCCTAAAGGGCTCTTGCTCCAACATCCCTCCCCCTTCAGATCCCTAGTACATAGAGATATAATTATTAAAAACCCAGTCCAGCAGGAGACTTTGATGGGCAGAGTGGCCCCTTTCTGCACTGTAGGGATTCTAGGAATCGATGAACTTCCTTTTTTGTTGGGAGTGATGCAGTATCACAGATTGGGGTCTCTCCAGCTTCCCCATCTGCTTCTCCTGGTACATCCTCTGGTGATGTCTCTTCAGCTTGAATGGTAACAGGCTCCAGGTTTGGAGTGGCCCGTTTAGTTCTCTCACTACTTTGATCAGTGTTACTGGCCGTCATGCTTGAAGCCGAAGACCCTACTGGTTCTCCTGGAGGCTCTATTTTCCTCAAATGATGTAAATGTTTTCTCAGCATTTTATCCTGGGCTCTTACTTCATACAATATTGGTCCTGTGGTCCTGTGTTTGCTACACTGATTCCTGGAACCCAGCTAGGACAATTTCCAGATTTCTGTGATCTCTCAGCCTTTGATACGTCATGATTTCTTTTTTTGATTGTTGTGCCGAGACTCCATCCTCCCCGCCAAATTTGGAACTGCCAGGGTCAGCCTGGTCCACAGCTAACATCCCATTAGCAGCTCTGCTGGAGCTATACCAGCGGTTGTGTGCAGGGTAACAGAAATCTCACAATCTTCTTATCCATGGACGCTGGTGACTGCTTCTTCATTCCACATTTGAATGTTTGTACAGCCCATTTAGCCAAACTCTTTGAGGATGGATTTTTTTTTGTCATCGTCCTGATGTGCTTGATGCCATTGAAGGCCAGGAATTTCTGGTGCTCTATGCTGGTAAAAGTGCTATTATCTGAAACCAGAACTTCTGGTCCTCCGTGGATGCAGAAAGCTAATGCAACTTTTCGACCATTGCGTCGGAGGTGGTCAAATTCATCTGGTACACACATCCATCCGTTTAGAGTGTGTGTCCACCAACCAAAGGAACATGGAACCCATGAAGGGACCCACATAGTCAACATGTGCTCTCACTCAAGCCCAGCCTGGCCATTCCCACAGGCGTAAATGGGCTGCAGTGTGTAGGTTCTGCTATACTTGGCATAGGTCACATTGTTTAACCATGTCCGCTATAACAATGTCAATGCCAAGCTACCACACAACTCTTCGCCAACATCTTATCCTCGATTTCCCCGGGTGGACATTATGTAATTATTCCACAAACAAATGCCTTCCAGGTTTGGGAACAAACACTCATGATCCCTAAAGGATTACACCAGTCTGACAGCTCAGTTTGCCTTTGCGTAAAGTAAGGTTTCACAGCCTCTGAAGCTCAACCATTGAACCCCCATATTTAATATCATACTGAGGGAGGGGGAGGGGTGGGTGGGAAGGCAGGATCAGGATATTGAATTTGACGATCAGCCATCATCAAAATAAATGGCAGAGCCTCAAAGGGCCAAATGGCCTCCTCCTGCTTTATCTTATGTTTCTGTGAACCAACTGCTGTATGAAAGCGACCAGGCTTCCCTTCATTCTCAGTGCTTCTCCGACACAAGTGCTAGCTTGGCTACGATATTCTTCAGCCTCAACCATTGGACACCACCCTGCAAGTAGCAATAAGTATGTTCCCCTGTGACTATTGCTGAAGCCCCGGTGTCCACCTCCATCTTGAGTGGAAGTCCATTGATTAGCTATACCATGGGGATTGGGGCCACTTTGCCCACTTCAATGTGATTTAATGTTAATACATTTCACTGTGTTGACAGGTACTCTCCCATACTGTGGACCGACACTGACTTCTGACCTTTTCTAGTGCACCTGAAACACTCTGCATCTTGAAATTTGCACTTCCCTGGTATGTGACTTCCCCCACATCTAAAACACTGGTTAAAATTCCTTGTCTGATCATGATGACCAATTTTACTCCAATTTCCTGCAGCCGTAACTCATCCTTCAGGTATACCGGCACCCTCAAATCTGGTGCTGCTATTCCCTGCAGCCTCTCTCCCCAACTGGTGGACCCCACTCTTGTGCACCTTTTTCCATGGAGAAGGCCATCTCTATATCCTTTTAAATCAAACTCTGACTCTACTTGCAACAACTTTTGGATTGCTGCATTATTTATCCCACATACTCATCTATCTCCGAACATATCACCTAGGGATTTTCCAAATTCACCAAATTTTGTTAGCTTCCTTAATCTTGCAACTAAACCGGTCATGGAATTTTCTGGGGCTCTCTCCATTGAATTAAATTTGTACCACTGAAGAATGAGCGAGCAGTTGAAATATTCAAGGGTATTATTGGAATAAGATCCCTTTCGGGGCAAGCTTTGGTGGGACCATGCAACCTAATTCAATAGAACGGGAGCGCACATGGATGGTAATAGTTCCTGACCAGTTCCATTAGCTCAGTAGATGACTGAGTCTGGAACCTCTGGGAAAGTCAAACCTTTTACTGTCCCATACATCTGGGTGATAATTCATTTCCTGATCGCTGAGATAGATTTGAATCAGAATGCAAGTCTCTTCTGCTATGCAATGGTGTGCCAACTCTTTCCTTCATTGTCAGTATGGCACGGTGGCACAGTGGTTAACGCTGCTGCCTCACAGTGCCAGGGAACCAGGTTAGTTTCCCGGCTTGGGTCACTGTCTGTGCGAAGTCTGCACGTTCTCCCTGTGTCTGCGTGGGTTTCCTCCGGGTGCCCCGGTTTCCTCCCACAGTCCAAAATAGGTTAGGTGCATTGGCCATGCTAAATTCTCCGAACAGGTGTTGGCGTGTGGCGACAAGGGGGATTTTCACAGTAACTTCATTGCAGTGTTAATGTAAGCCTACTTGTGACACTAATAAATAAAAACTAAAAAAAAACGCTATAGTACTGGAAACTCTAGTCAAGCACCAGTTAAAATGAAATATTTATTTACAAACAATCACAATATACATTGTATTATGATTCACACTGCACCTTCTCAACTTCCAAATCCAAGAACCGAGGACACAAGCTCACACTCTCCTTTAGGCCATGTGTGCTCCCGTTCTATTGGATTAGTAGGTCGCATGGTCCCACCAAAGCTTGCCCCCGAAAGGGATCTTACTCCAATAATACCCTTGAATATTTCAACTGCTTCCAAAGAAGCTCAAATGTAATTTTGCATTGCTCTGAATAATTAGATATTGTGGAAGGCTGATGTCAAAAATACACCAGTGCAACAGGAATGCAAATTCAATTGATTATTTTATTGCACAGTCTGATTTATCCCACAAACCTGAAAGGATTCGCTTCGTTGCTATCGGGAAGTCAAAACTATTGTTTTAGACTAGGCACACACATAACCAAATAACCAAGAGAGCAATTCCCCTGTATGTTTGAGAAGCGGAATGCCAATTGACCATTCATGACATTGGCTATCATTTGGCTGGGAAACTGTGCCTTTTATTTCTTACTATTCACTGCCGGCAAGCAAGGCTTTTCACTAACAATGCCACTCAAAATTAGCTTAGGCACATCAAAATTCATGTTAAGATTATTTCACTGTTCTTCAGTATCACATTTGTGACTTAATAGCTTTGACTGATATTAGTGGTGCCCAATGAGCAAAATAACAAATCTTCCAACTCATGTGGAATCAACAAATGCATTTTTTGATCTCTATAGTTACTAACAATTCAGTCTGACTCTCATTAATTCAAGACTAAAATTAGAAGTGTTGGGGGAGGTGGGGATAGCAGGGTGACTTCAGTCACCACCTTAACAAAATTATCTTTGCAAATCGCTCTGTCACCCTGTGCACAGTGACCTTATTCTGATATGATTACATACTTATTTAGCATAATGTTATTTCATCTGGGTAGATCTCTTTTCCTAGTGGTAAGGTCACAGAACATTTTTTTGTATATTCAATGCACTGGTAATATAAAAAGGAAGAAATTACAAACTTCAATTTGTACATCTTCTTTCACTGCCTTATAGCTGTTTTTATCGATAAATATGGTAGCTCATCTGTGTGCAAGCCCAAAATTCAATGAAATACCTGACCTGTAATTGGTTTTGCTGGTGTTGATTGAGTAATGAAATGAACACTGGAAAAACTTAAACGTGCTTAATTTAATATCTCAACCAAAAGAGGTCAGTCTTGGTCAGGTTTCAACCAAGGAAACTATCCACCTTCAGGAAGAAAGTTCATCCTCAGACCAACACTTGCCATTCTGCTGACTCAAGGATCCAGGAGTTCCCAGCATCCTTAATAAGGCTCTTTCAGCCAACAACAAGACCAGTGTGGTGTCACCGTGGCATCGTCTGTGCGACACCAGCTATAAAACTTTTTTATTCATTCGTGGGACATGGGTGTCGCTGGCTGGCCAGCATTTATTGCCCATCCCTAGTTGCCCCTTGAGAAGGTGGTGGTGAGCTGCCTTCTTGAATCGCTGCAGTCCATGTGCTGTGGGTTGACCCACGATGTAAAAGAGATCAGAGGAATTCTGAGTGGTTAGAGCTTTATTGGACTGAGATGGAGCCAGGTCCTGCAACCAAGACAAGAGCCTTCATGAACTTCAAGTAGGTCATCAGCAAAAAAAAAAACTAGATGTTAAATTTCAAAGCTGCCGGAATCAAGTCGGAGCAGACTGCTCTGCAATGCACCAGTCAACACGAGTTGAATCCAGGGATGTACCAAGGAACCGAGAAAGCAGCGGGCCCAGCAACAACCAAATCAGTCCCCTTGAAGACAAACACAGGGATGCTCATCATTGAACCTTGAAAACAGATGGAAAGGTGGGTGGAGCACCATTTCGATCTGTGCAACAGAGAACATCGTCACTGGAGAAGCTGCCAGCTCCATTCCAGACCTCCCTTTCCCGGAGGAGCCGGACAGGGAACCCATCATAGTGGAGCTCGATCAGGCCAGTGGTAAAGCCTCAGGATAGAATGGTATTCCACTTGAAATCACCAGGAGTAGAAAACCAGCCCTGCTGCAGCATCACTATTCTCTGCCGGAAGGAAAGATTTGTGCCTCAGGAAAGGCGCGATGCAATAATAGTCACCTTGTACAAAAGCAAATCATTGACTTTCAACGTTACAGATGAATTTGCTTGTTAAATATTGTGAGGATGATCTTTGTCCATGTTGCTGTGATGATATTGCAGACCCTGGGGTCATGCGTTTACCCCTGAGTCGCATTGGCGTTTCAGAGCTGGGGCAGATCCATGGTTGGCATGATTTTCTCACTTTGGCAGTTACAGGAGAAGTGCTCTGAACAGTGCAAGCCACTATTCATTGCTTCACAGACTTCACCCAGGGCCTTCGACCTTGTTAGCAGGGACGGCCTGTTTAAATTGCTGTGCAAGTTAGGCTCCTCTTTCCATGGAAATGTGCAAAGTTTCAGTTGCAATAGAGCAACATCAGACACGTTTAAAAGATCAGCAGTGGGATAAAATAGCGCTGGCGCCAGCTCTATTTGGTATATTTTTCTTCATGCTTCTATTGTATCCTTTCAGTAACTCAGTGAGGGTGCCTACCTGCAGGTCAGAGCCAACAACAAGCTGTTCAACTTGGCAAGGCTGCACGCTGAGACCAGAGTCTGTCTTGTCCTGCTCCATTCGTTGAAGTTTGCTGACTACTCCAAGCTGGCATTCCACATGGAAGTTCACTTGCAAGAGCTTGTGGACCAGTCCTCCCAGGCCTTCTTGTCATTTGGAGTGACAATCAGCATCAGGATGACCCAGGTTATGGGGAAAGATGGAGAGACCCAGCCCCCCCCCATCACATCGACACCCTCACTCTGGAGGTCATTGCAGAGTGAAGGATCAACATCAGAAACATACATGCTGATGTAATATTGATGCCAGATCACATGACTAAAGAGAGAGATCTTGGAGGAGGAGACGCTCCAGCCTCATGTAGAAATCCAAATGTATAAATACTCCCTGGACATAAAGAATGATGATTCTAAGAAACTACCGACTGAAGTAACATTAACCGCACAGCAAAACAGTCATTGACAATTTAACATACCGAGTTGCCAGCAACCTGTACCTCGATGCCAAAATCAGCACTCGGATTGCTGAGGTCATGGTGGTCATGTCAAAATCGAGTGGATCAACAGCAAACTAACCAGAAATACAAAGCTCCATTTGTACCAGGCTTATGTTCTCAGCAAAGTAGCAAAGCATGGACAACACATGCAAGTTAAGTGGCTGAACAACTGCCACCTCAGACTAGTATTGGCTATCACCTGGCAACACAGCGTGCTGAATATGGAAGCACACCAGTAAAACAGTGGCATGTTTGTCTTCTGGAGTCAGTGGCAACTCCATTGGCTCGATGGTGTGAGCCGAATGGACGACAGCCTCATCCGCAAAATAACATATTCTTTGGTGAGCTTGCTATTGTCACCAGACCAACAAGTAGACACACAAACAGAAAATGTTGGAAACTCTTAGCAGGTCTACAGCATCTGTGGGGGGAGAATCGAGCCCACGTTTCGAGTCAGGATGACCCCTCGTCAGAGCTCCATGGAAAGAAAAAGATGAGTCTTGCAAGTTTGAATGAGAACAGCAGAATCATTACCCATCTTCAATACCTGTGCTTCCAATATGACTTCCATTTTCTTCAGGCAAGGATTTCCACTCACCATGGTTGACAGTCCATTCGATCCAGTGCCGACTCTGCTCTGGCATTACCCTCCTAGCACGATTAGGTATCCTTGTCCTCACCTTCTGCCTGACAAGCCTCTGATTACTGCAGTAAAGCTGAAAATACCTGTAAACAAGATACAGATTTACTTAATTTCACCAGCAATCATTGCTGTTGCTGTGAAGCTAAGAAGGCCACATCCCAAAGAAAAGTTATCTCAGCATGAAGGCTCTGCAGACTGCACAGTGTGCATTGTCTGTTGCTGTAAGGATTAAAAACTGGGTTAAAAATGTACTTACATTTTAAAATATATATCCGCTGTCCAATACCAACTCAGACAAGGTTGTGAAATTTTGTACGAGTATAAATGGAACCATGGCATCATACCATATTCAGCCCATCACGTCTGCCGATGCTTTGAAAGAGCTATCCAATTAGTTCCAATCCCTTTCTCGTTCCCCATAATCCTGGAATCTTTCCTTTTCAAACACATTTGCAATTTCCTTTTGCAAATTAATATAGAGTCTGTTTCCAGCACCTTTCAAGGAGATGCATTCCAGATCGTAACCTTCTTCGCAAGTCACCTCTGAGTTTGCAAGACCACGTGAGTGTTGGACAATGCCTGGTTCATATTTATTTCAACAAAGAATAAGAAAAAAAGGGAACACCGCTTACCTATCTGGAACTGTTGCTAGGAGATATGCCACTTCTGCTGTGATCAGGTGTTCAAAAGGTGCCCCAGCCTTGTTCGTGAATCTAAACCCATCACCATAGCAGTGGAGGGGAATCTCCTAGCAACTGCATCAACTGTAGATAAACTGACTGTTTATAGATATTTTGATCTAATTTTCTGAACAGGATTTTGTTTTTAACTCTTCCTTCTCTTTGTGACAATTGGGCCCATTTTATGAGTTGCATGTAGGGATTAAGTGATGACGATTTGAGTGGAAATCGAGTGTATCCAACTGATGTTAGACGACAAGCTTTTTTACCTGTTTGGGTTGCTGTTCTTATCATTTGAACACAGTAAGAAGTCTCACAACACCAGGTTAAAGTCCAACAGGTTTATTTGGTAGCAAATACCATAAGCTTTCGGAGCACTGCTCCTTCGTCAGATGGAGTGGATATCTGCTCTCAAACAGTGCACAGACACAGAAATCGGAGCGGAGAAGCTACGGCATCCCCTCCGGAGCCTTCAACATGTCATTGATGAAGACGAACATCTCGCCAAGGCCATCCCCACACCCCCACTTCTTGCCTTCAAACAACCACACAACCTCAAACAGACCATTGTCTGCAGCAAACTACCCAGCCTTCAGGAGAACAGTGACCACGACACCACACAACCCTGCCACAGCAACCTCTGCAAGACGTGCCGGATCATCGACACGGATGCCATCATCTCACGTGAGAACACCATCTACCAGGTACACGGTACCTACTCTTGCAACTCGGCCAACGTTGTCTACCTGATACGCTGCAGGAAAGGATGTCCCGAGGCATGGTACATTGGGGAAACCATGCAGACGCTACGACAACGGATGAATGAACACCGCTCGACAATCACCAGGCAAGACTGTTCTCTTCCTGTGGGGGAGCACTTCAGCAGTCACGGGCATTCGGCCTCTGATCTTCGGGTAAGCGTTCTCCAGGGCGGCCTTCATGACACACGACAGCGCAGAGTCGCTGAGCAGAAACTGATAGCCAAGTTCCGCACACATGAGGACAGCCTAAACCGGGATGTTGGATTTATGTCACATTATCAGTAACCCCCACAGCTTTCCCCCTGATCTTGCAGAATCTTACTAGCTGTTCTGCCTGGAGACAATGCACATCTCTTTAACCTGTGTTGAATGCTCCCTCCACCCACATTGTCTGTACCTTTAAGACCTGGCTGGCTGTAGAGATTTGCATTCTAATTAGTATTCTGTAACTTGATTTCTGTGTCTGTGCACTGTTTGAGAGCAGATATCCACTCCATCTGACGAAGGAGCAGTGTTCCGAAAGCTTATGGTATTTGCTACCAAATAAACCTGTTGGACTTTAACCTGGTGTTGTGAGACTTCTTACTGTGTTTACCCCAGTACAACGCCGGCATCTCCACATCATGACTATCATTTGAACCAGGATAAGACTATACATTTTGTCTCAAGAGGCTGATGAAAGCTATAGGTGATGAGCTTCTTTGCAGTTTACCTTACCTTGGAAAGGTTCATCATTAAAGGATAATCCTGCCAATTAAAAAGCCTTCAATCATTTGACAGATGAACAGTAAAGACAAGGGCTAGGATTTTCTGGCCGTTCCCGCTTGGCAGTGCACCCCCGCTCGCAGGGTGATGGGAATTCCCATTGACAGCGGCAGAAACAGAGAATCCCGCTGCTCGCAAACAATGCATCACCTCCCACTGGCGGGAAATACGCGGCTGGGAGGCGGGAGAATCTCGCCCAAGATACATAAGTGTTTTGAAATTCTTTAGAATTGTACAGTACAGAAAGAGATCATTCAGCCCATCTTGCCTGTGCTGGCTCTATATATTTTACATTTACAAAGGTTTTTACTTTAATGCCATAAAATTGACAGAACTAAATGATACCACAACCAATAGATCAGATCTAAGCACTGCTGCCCTGTCACATCTAGTCACTACCGTATCGCTTTCACTATCTCCCCCGGCCACAAGTTCCAGTCACCCCCTACTCTCTGTGTAAGAAATCTGCCTCGTACATCTCCTTTAAACCTTGCCCCTTGCACCTTAAACCTTTGCCCCCTAGTAATTGACTCTTCCACCCTGGGAAAAAGCTTCTGACTATCCACTCTGTCCATGCCTCTCATAATCTTGTAGACTTCTATGAGATCTCCCCTCAACCTCCATCGCTCCAGTGAGAACAAACCACGTTTCTCCAACCTCTCCTCATAGCTAATGCCCTCTATACCAGGCAACATTCTGGTAAATCTTTTCTGTACCCTCTCCAAAGCCTCCACATCCTTCTGGTAGTGTGGCGACCAGAATTGAACACTATATTCCAAGTGTGGCCTAACTAAGGTTCTATAAAGCTGCAACATGACTTGCCAATTTTTAAACTCAATGCCCCATCCGATGAAGGCAAGCATGCCATATGCCTTCTTGACTACCTTCTCCACTTGCATTGCCACTTTCAGTGACCTGTGTACCTGTACACACAGATCCCTTTGCCTATCGATACTCTTAAGGGTTCTGCCATTTACTGTATATTTCCTATCTGTATTAGACCTTCCAAAATGCATTACCTCACATTTGTCCAGAATAAACTCCATCTGCCATCTCTCCGCCCAAGTCTCCAACTGATCTATATCCTGCTGTATCCTCTGATGGTCCTCATCGCTATCCGCAAATCCACCAACCTTTGTGTCGTCCGCAAACTTACTAATCAATCCAGTTACATTTTCCTCCAAATCATTTATATATATTACAAACAGCAAAGGTCCCAGCACTGATCCCTGAGGAACACCACTTGTCACAGCCCTCCATTCAGAAACACACCCTTCCATTGCTACCCTCTGTCTTCTTTGACCGAGCCAGTTTTGTATCCACCTTGCTAGCTCACCTCTGATCCCTTGCGACTTCACCTTCTGCACCAGTCTGCCATGAGGGACCATGTCAAAGGCCTTACTGAAGTCCATGTGGACAACATCCACTGCCCTACCCTCATCAATCATCTTCGTCACTTCCTCGAAAAACTCAATCAAGTTCGTGAGACACCACCTCCCCTTCACAAAACCATGTTGCCTCTCACTAATACGTCCACTTATTTCCAAGTGGGAATAAATCCTGACTCGAAGAATCCTCTCCAATAATTTCCCTACCACTGATGTAAGGCTCACCGGCCTGTAATTATCTGGATTATTCTTGCTACCCTTCTTAAACAAAGGAACAACATTGGCTATTCTCCAATCCTCTGGGACCTCCCCTGTCATGATGTGGAGATGCCGGTGTTGGACTGGGGTAAACACAGTAAGAAGTTTAACAACACCAGGTTAAAGTCCAACAGGTTTATTTGGTAGCAAAAGCCACACTTTTGGTTTTTGCTACCAAATAAACCTGTTGGACTTTAACCTGGTGTTGTTAAACTTCTTACTGTGGTGACCTCCCCTGTCGCCAGTGAGGATACAAAGATTTCTCTCAAGGCCCCAGCAATTTCCTCCCTTGCCTCTCTCAGTATTCTGGGGTATATCCCATCAGGCCCACTTGCATCCTCTGTTGAAAACCCATGTTGATTGGGGTGGCGGAGATGATAAAAACAAACTCACTAAAGGCAAAAAAGATTTTTTTCCCCCGCCAAAACAAAAGAATTTGTTTCAGGATGATGTGGCATGTCTTGGTAGGCTCATGCTGGCATTCTTCATATGTTGGGCTCGAGCGGGGTGAAGTACTGGCTTAGGCTGAGCACTGAGAGGACATGCACCAACCAGTTTCACACTCCCTTTACAAGTAAACTCAAAACCATGTCAGCTAAGATCTCAGAGTGGGCTGACCGCTCAGCTTTCCTGACTCACTCAGACTTAAAGTGAGGAGGCAAAATTGAAATTAATTGAAGAAAATAGGTGGGGAGAAAAATAATTCACCTCCACAGTTAAAAGACAGGTTTCTTAAAGCAAAGTGAGACTATTGCATTTGGGCTGAGTGGTGTGTCGCATAGAAAATAGAAAAGAACAAAGCAAGATGTGCCTTGCAGACACCTACTTGAAAGGATTCTGGTTATAGTTGCAACGACGAGAGTGACAGCTCCTTTCCCCATTTCTGAGTTTGTGAAACAGTGTATGATTGCAGGCTATCAGTATCTGACTGCAAGGAAGAATCACAAGCTGGGTTTCCTCCAAAAGCATACTGTGCGTTTTTAGACAAGGAATGAAATAACATGGCAAACAGCAACTCCAGTGGGTAAAAAGGCTTGAAAGGCGACTGCATCCAAATACTCATCATTTAATCCCTGCATTAAAATATATAGAACTGGGGCCAATTGTCAGTAAGAAGTGCAACAGTAAACACAAAATCCTGCTCAGAAAATGAGATTAAATAAAAATGTGTACTTGCACATAAAAGATTATGAATGCCAGAAACACATGGGGAAGATCCAGTTCACCGAAAACCTCTGTTTTTCTCAGATTCTCGTGAAGGAAATTTCAATAATAACGATAATTTGCATTTATTTAACACCTTTAACAAAGAAAAATGTTCCATGGCACTGCACACCAATACAATCAGACAAAAATGGATTCAAGGCCATCGCAGAGATATTCGGACAGGTGACCTAAAGCTTTGTCAAAAAGCTGTACTTGAAGGACGATCTTAAAGAAGAGGGTAATGGAGTGGCAGAGGATTTTAGAGAGGCTTAATAATGCAGTGTGATGTCTTGACAACTGAAGTGCAGTGGTGGGGAGACTGAGGGGTAGGGGTTGACAAAAAGGCAAAGTTAGAAGTGCTGAGAGATCAGGATGAGTCATTGAGACATACAGCACAGAAACAGACCCTTCAGCCCAACATGTCTATGTCAACCATCAAATACCAATCTATATTAATCCCATTTACCAACACTTGGTCCATAGCTATTATGCATTGGCAATTTAAGTGTTTGTCCAGATGCTTCTTAAGTGTTGAGAGTACCTGCCTCCACCACCCCCTCGGGCAGTGCATTTGATATTTCCATCTGGGTGAAAAATGTGTCCTCAGATCCCTTAAACTCCCCATCTTAAACCCATGCCCTTTAGTCTTACACATCTCTGCCATGGGGAAAAGATTCTTATCAGTACCTCTCAATTTGTATACCTCTATCAGATAAGCCCCCCACCTCCACATCCCCTCTGCTTCAGGGAAGACAAACCACTTGATCCAGCCTCTGTCACCAGACCTGAGTTACAAGTCTGGAAGCAATAACAGAGACACAAATGGATGAAGTCATAGGAAAGAATTAAATGAGGCATTTGAGGATTTCGAGCCAGTGTTGGTCAATGAGTGCAGTGATGTGTGGGCAGGATCTTGGAGGGTGATAGGATCTGGACAGCAAAGTGTGAGATGAACTGAAGTTTACAGAGGATGGGCTATATGAGGTTAGCATCTCAAGTCTGGAGATGATAAAGGCATGGATGACGGGTTTGCAGCAGATGGATTGAGACAGGGACAGAATTGCAAACTTTTACACACATGGAACTGGCAGTTTTTGTATTGTAAGTACATGGGGTTGAATGCTCACCTCAGGGTTGTGTAGGACACAGATTGTGAACAATACGATTCACTCTGAATGGGATGAAATCAAAGGCAAAGCAACAGAGTTTGTGGTCAGGCTAAAAATTACATTTCAGATTTTCTTGCATTTATTTTGAGGAAATTGTGGTTCATCTAATCTTGGATATTGGAGTTGCTGTCTGACAACCTGGAAGCATTCAAAAGGTCAAATGAGGTGATGAAAATGTAGACATCAGCATGTGTCTGAAAAGTGACCCCTCATTTACATCAGACGTTGCCAGAGATGAAGAGGGAGGCGAGGATAGATCAGTCGATAACTTTGTGCATAATGGTATGGGAGCAGGAGGAGAAGTCATTGCTGGAGGTACTTCAATACCCCAGGAAATAGTGGAACCAAACAAGGACAATCTCACTGAATTGAACAGTGATAGAGGAGAATTGTGTAATTATGTATGTCAAAAGTGTCAAAGGGATAATACACAAGAATTGTCCCAAGCGAGATTTAGCTGATCCCAACTGGAGCAGAAGTCTTTTGCCACAGTTAACTTCAGTGTCTTCAGTCTGTGTGAGGTAAAGTTTCTGGTTGTTGTCCATTTTCACTGCCAGAAAAGAATGGAGACATTAGATGTTGTTGAGTCCATATTTCTTGTGAAAAATGGGTCCAAAGATCCAAACGTTTTGCTTTAAGACTGTCGGAACCATGTATAACAACATATTGTTTAAGTGCAGTAGAGATAGCCTGATGCCTGAAACAACTGTTAGGCCCTTGAAAATGCGAGTGAAGGATCAAATTCTGTTTTAGGGTCTAAACTAGTCATGTGCTTGTCCTGAAGACAGCCGGCTTTGGACCAGGATTACCTGATGTAGATCTCACCTCACCAGTGGTTCTTAAAAGGACCACTGGTTCTTGTGCATGGCTAGTTTTTAGTCATGAGCAGTATTTAACACTGAACAAGACCTTTACAACATCTGCCAGGCTATTGCATGGTTGCACACATGCACAGTTTGGTGTGAAATTGGACTGAAAACAGCCAGCAAAAGTGCATGCTTTTAAAAATACATCAGTGGAACCAAAAGATGCAAGGGGCTCTACCAATTGTGCTGCTGCTGGCCACTGCTTAACCCCCTTCCCTCATGCACCTCCTCCGCCACTGACTCACCTCAGCTGGAACTATAATATTGAGGGAGGTTCCAGCTCTCACACTACGTTTAGAATTGATACAAGGGTAGAAATGGCTAGGAGCGAAGATTTTAGCACAGTAACTTCCTTGTTCACTACAAGAAGCAGAATTGAAAATGTACATGTAAAGAATGTATTGTAATTGTACAAACAGCAATTCTAAGAAACCTGCCTATCATTAGCATAAATAGATATGTATGTGTTACATATATTGTGAAGAATGCAAGATAAAAGTAAGAATTACAAGGTGGAAATCACATCAGTTTTGTCATAAACATTGCTTTTCAATGTTTTCTGAAACCCAAGAGGGCATGATTCCCTGCAATTATTCACTGCTCTCTGGAAATTCGTATATACTCAGAGCTCATGCACCTTCCAAACCTACATAAACAAACCTGATACAAGCAAATATTTATAAATCCTTTAGTCTGTTGGCTCTGATATAACCGTTCCTATATACACAGGCAAGTTGCATGCCTGAACAGATTATAGGTAACAGGATTCCATTGTAGTGATTGATTTACACTAATGCTGCTTTATTTTTTGGCTTAGGTTGTTGGGACTTGGATTCATTTGTGTCCAGGTTCAACCTGGGAAGCTCAGTGGCGTCAACCCAACTGATGACCCAGAACTTTGAAGACTGACTGACAGGCTCAGCTTTGAAAGCTTCCAAAGAGGAACTTCAGCTTTGCATCACACCCAACTACCAGAAAAAGTGCTTCAGTGCTTTTGCTTGATTAATACCAAGGCATGATAGTTTTGTTCGTCTGCACAGATTTCACAAAAATGAGCATAGTAAGGGTCAGTATCATGATTGCATCTGAAATCCTGAGAATTGAAAATATTCCATCGGCAATAATGGAACAACTCTGTCTAACTAGTAAAATCTCAGATCTAGATCTATTTAACCTCTTTTTATTACCACTGTGAAAAGAAAATAGATTGTTGTCTTTTTTCAGGGATTTTTGTATAAAACAGGCCTCCTGTGACTGGGCAGTTCTTCTGTCTAAATGTTACGACTACTTCAAAGAATCCCAAGTGAGAGGAGTTTGAGTGTCATGATTTCAGCACAAGGCTCAGTTCTGAGCATTTAATTCTGCTCCAGTGGGTCTGCATTGGGCAATTACGCGATGATTGTATTGTGGATTGTAAAGGAATTCAGATTTCACGAGGGTGTTTTGGGGAGAGGAAACAGGTGAGGGTGGGACATGAAACAGAACCTAATTGACCCAAAAGTACTCCAGAAATCATCTGTTTGAGAAGTGGCAAGCAGATTCTTGGGTTTCATTGTGCAATGACTGAACAGTAAGGATTTCCTTGTCTTTTCGCCATAAAATATTATCATCTCGAGAAAAATGGCTAAGTGCACAGAATTGCAGAATTGCAAAACAGCAATGCCATTCTTATCCATCTAAATCAAGCTGCTTGCTTCTCTTTAACTGTCTGCAGTACTCTGGTAATACATTTTAGAATAAAAATTGTTCTGCACTAGTTAATTATAACAAAGAACGTCAAGTGGATTCAAGCTAAATGGTGACGTATGAAGCAAGACAAGGATCTTTTCCTTGATAAGTAAATTCACAAGACACAGCATTACAGATCTCTGCCTCCTATCTCCAACTCCTGCCCCTAGTGTCCAAGCTTATTCTGTTTATGTGTTCATGCCCTTCACCTTTATTTGAGCCAACCATTAACACGCAAGACTATTCACCCTACCTTCGATTGAGAAGGACCTTACAATTCTTATATTATTACATCTAATTTCGCTAAAAGCACCGCCTTTATTCTACCTGGAGTTGAATTCCATGTGTTAGCCACCTTTTATGTGAAGGAAGTCCTGATATCAATTCTCGCACAATTACTCTCAATTTAAAGTAAAAATCTCAGTTTCTCTCTCCCATTCCCTTGACTGTGCGATGTATACACCATAATTCTTTGATCAAAAACTGACTTTTCTCCATTCTTGATCAAGATTTGCACGTTTCAGTTTTTCCAGCTAAAGATTTGCTTCCATATGGTTACAAATTTGATTAAACCGGAAGCTGGAGTCGCAGTGATGGGTAATCTCCAGATTCAGTCACATGATGGGGGCTTGTCCTGGAAATGTCAGACTGTCTCCTGTTTCTTCTGCCTGTTCTTTCATTAAAATTCAGAAGTTCTTTGTTAAAGATATCAAATTAAGACTTATGAGTTTTTAATTGTCCATTGTCTTGAATTACTTTTTAAAAAAGGTTGCTGGGGATAACTATACTATCAATAACCTGGCTGGTTTATCAAATACTGAACGGCTGTCTGATGACAGTATTCCGTCTTTACTCACCTTTGTCCCTCGGTGTCCCTTTCTGCAGTTGAGAATCACCACAAACAATAAAATGCTGCTTGACAAAGTGAAAAATGTATCAAACTTGTTCATCGTAAAATTTCCATTTCATGACCTAGATATTTACTTCTGAATTAGCTAGGTTTATTAGTGGGACTTGAACATTGCATGGGATGTAACTTGCATTTGATCTTTCAACATATTATGAATTGCATCAAAGACAAAGGACTCTTTCATCTCTGTTAAATTTATATTTAACATTTGTATCCCCACAGAGACCACCATTTGAATTCTCTGCTTCTCGGTTTTCAATATGATTGCTGATAAGGCCAATCTTCTAGCGTGTAGAGTTATACGAATCCCAATGTATATATTGACTATTGAAGGTAGGTCTGAAGGACAGAGAACCCGAGGGAATTTCTGAACTAGCATATAGAGGAAAGGGAGTTCAATGATAGTTCAAAGTAATTCTATGACTGGTCAGCACTTATTGAACAATCCTGAGTACACGTATAGATACACTAACACCCAATTCAAGATAACTAGTTCAGCTCATATGTGGCTCAATTATACTAGCGAGAAGCAATGTAACATTTATGCACAAGAATCTGTTCTCTGCAAACTAAAGGAATATGTTCAAGCCTTGCATATTTTTTAAATTTCCCAGGAGCTTGGGAGACTTTTCCTTATGTTTTTTTTTCCCATGGCAACGCCTTAGCCAATCAGCACTCTTTTTCCAGTGGTATAAATTGCTGTGATAATTTGAAATTTGTCACTCTTGCCTTTGTCCTGATGAGAGAAAGATGAAAAGATTCAACAACATGTCTCCCTTTCAGCAATGTTCAAGATCAGTAATCATCAACTCCTTCAGTGTTCCAATAATGCATTTATAAAAAGATATTATTTATAGTGAGATGGGTGCGCCTGCTTCTCAGTGCACACAGTCTGAATCCAGTGTGGTTGAAGACTTGCTGTGTCAACTCCCCAGAGGCTCATTCTGTACCTGCACAAGTGATCTGAGATAAATCCACTCAAATGAATCAGACACATTGGACCTGGGTAAGACCAGAAACAAAGAATCTGGCAAGGTCAGGGATATGGAATTCCTGCCAAACTTAAAGGCAGAACCTCATTTAACATATTGTGGTCTGTTCCATGTGCAACAGCTGGCAAAATTGACAGCCTGGCCTATGGGCAGCTGGAGGCAGGGGGTCGGGGAGAGGCTCTTGGAAGTGGGCATGATCAGGAGGGGCAGATGTGACCACAGTCAGGAGGGGTGAGCTAGAGAAGAGGTGTCATTTGGGGATAGAGGACAGGTGATTGGGTCTGCGTGAGGCAGCTGGAGGGAGCACTGCTGTGCCTCCTAGCGCACAAGAAGTGCTGGAAACAGTAAAACTGGCAGCCCGCACCTTCCTTGCACTGCTTGCATTTTAGATCCATGGGAAATCAGAGCAGAGGCTTGTCAATTTTAGACCAATCTCCCAATTGCACTGTGGATTGGTGTATTGGTGAAACATTGTTATCCGATATCTGTACAAAAGCAGGTGGGGCACGTGCATGTTTCCAATGCATAACCCCTTAACCAACCCTCTCCCCCGAACTCTGAGGGGTTAATATCAAGGCCATTGTGTGACTGGCATTTGCGGGTACCTGCACCACTTAACCAAACATGTCATGCTCCTGGTTACATGTGCAGGATCCTTACACTGTTGGCAACAATGCTGAATAGCAAACCAATGTGGTTTGCGCTCCTGCAAAGCAAAACAAAATCAAGAGATAAAGGGCACATTTTGCTTGTGGGAAGATTAGAAATTTTTATACCTGTGGGTTGATGTTTCTGATTGACACAGCAGTGTTCCCACTGAACTAAGTATTGTTTACAAGTTACAAAAGCTTAATTACAAAATAGTCGACGGGCTTACTTTTGCATTTATATAAATTGCAACGGATACAGGAAAAGCAGTTATTTTGTCGGTTTCAAAGAAAAATGATCTACTCACATGACGCAGTGAGGCAGGGAAAAAGGTTTCCGTTTGCATTAAGCTGAGATCTGTACCCCTCAGGAACAGAGTTTGTATTTATCCAAATCAACCCGGGAAGGAAGAATATGGAGCACGGTCAATAGGTTAGAGTGGACAGCACCTGCTGAGGACTTGATGCTAGCAACAAGCATACTCAGGAACATTTTTGGTATGAATGGCGTACACAAATTGTAATCCCCGAAGAAACAGGAGTACGGAAATTTAGAGTCATAGAACATAGAACAGTACAGCACAGAACAGGCCCTTCGGCCCACGATGTTGTACCGAGCTTTATCTGAAACCAAGATCAAGCTATCCCACTCCCTATCATCCTGGTGTGCTCCATGTGCCTATCCAATAACCGCCTAAATATTCCTAAAGTGTCTGACTCCACTATCACTGCAGGCAGTCCATTCCACACCCCAATCACTCTCTGCGTAAAGAACCTACCTCTGATATCCTTCCTGTATCTCCCACCACGAACCCTATAGTTATGCCCCCTTGTAATAGCTCCATCCACCCGAGGAAATAGTCTTTGAACGTTCACTCTATCTATCCCCTTCATCATTTTATAAACCTCTATTAAGTCTCCCCTCAACCTCCTCCGCTCCAGACAGAACAGCCCTAGCTCCCTCAAACTTTCCTCATAAGACCTACCCTCCAAACCAGGCAGCATCCTGGTAAATCTCCTCTGCACTCTTTCCAGCGCTTCCACATCCTTCTTATAGTGAGGTGACCAGAACTGCACACAATATTCCAAATGTGGTCTCACCAAGGTCCTGTACAGTTGCAGCATAACCCCACGGCTCTTAAACTCCAACCCCCTGTTAATAAAAGCTAACACACTATAGGCCTTCTTCACAGCTCTATCCACTTGAGTGGCAACCTTTAGAGATCTGTGGATATGGACCCCAGATCTCTCTGTTCCTCCACAGTCTTCAGAACCCTACCTTTGACCCTGTAATCCACATTTAAATTAGTCCTACCAAAATGAATCACCTCACATTTATCAGGGTTAAACTCCATTTGCCATTTTTCAGCCCAGCTTTGCATCCTATCTATGTCTCTTTGCAGCCTACAACAGCCCTCCACCTCATCCACTACTCCACCAATCTTGGTGTCATCAGCAAATTTACTGATCCACCCTTCAGCCCCCTCCTCTAAGTCATTAATAAAAATCACAAAGAGCAGAGGACCAAGCACTGATCCCTGTGGCACTCCGCTAGCAACCTGCCTCCAATCCGAAAATTTTCCATCCACCACCACCCTCTGTCTTCGACCAGACAGCCAGTTACCTATCCAATCGGCCAACTTTCCCTCTATCCCACACCTCCTCACTTTCATCATAAGCCGACCATGGGGGACCTTATCAAACGCCTTACTAAAATCCATGTATATGACATCAACTTTCATCAACACACTTAGTTACCTCCTCAAAAAATTCAATCAAATTTGTGAGGCACGACTTGCCCTTCACGAATCCGTGCTGACCATCCCAGATTAATCCACATCTTTCTAAATGGTCGTAAATCCCATCCCTAAGGACCTTTTCCATCAATTTACCAACCACCGAAGTAAGACTAACCGGTCTATAATTACCAGGGTCATTTCTATTCCCTTTCTTAAACAGAGGAACAACATTCGCCATTCTCCAGTCCTCTGGCACCATCCCCGTGGACAGTGAGGACCCAAAGATCAAAGCCAAAGGCTCTGAAATCTCATCCCTTGCCTCCCAAAGAATCCTAGGATATATTTCATCAGGCCCAGGGGACTTATCGACCTTCAGTTTATTCAAAACTGCCAGGACATCCTCCCTCCGAACATCTATTTCCTCCAGCCTATTAGCCTGTAACACCTCTTCCTCAAAAAATTGGCCCCTCTTCTTGGTGAACACTGAAGAAAAGTATTCATTCATCACCTCGCCTATCTCTACTGACTCCATACACAAGTTCCCACTACTGTCCTTGACCGGCCCTAACCTCACCCTGGTCATTCTTTTATTCCTCACATAAGAGTAAAAAGCCTTGGGGTTTTCCTTGATCCGACCCGCCAAGGACTTCTCATGTCCCCTCCTAGCTCTCCTAAGCCCCTTTTTCAGCTCGTTCCTTGCTAACTTGTAACCCTCAATCGAGCCATCTGAACCTTGTTTCCTCATCCCTACATAAGCTTCCCTCTTCCTTTTCACAAGACATTCCACCTCTTTCGTGAACCATGGTTCCCTCACTCGGCCATTTCCTCCCTGCCTGACAGGGACATACCTATCAAGGACATAGAGTTATAGAGGTTTCCAGCATGGAAACAGGCCCTTTGGCCCAACTTGTCCATGCCGCCTTTTTTTTTAAACCCCTAAGCTCGTCCCAATTGCCCGCATTTGGCCCATATCCCTCTATACCCATCTTACCCATGTAACTGTCTAAAAGACAAAATTGTACCCGCCTCTACTACTACCTCTGGCAGCTTGTTCCAGACACTCACCACCCTCTGTGTGAAAATTTGCCCTTCTGGACCCTTTTGTATCTCTCGCCTCTAGTTTTACACTCCAAACTTGACAAGGCAGCAGATATGAAATATCTGGCAGTGGCTCTTTCCTCACCTTTTGGACTCTATAATAAATAGAGTATTCCTCAGATAGCTGGAATTCATAGACTGAAAGGGACAACCATTGAGGAGCTCGCAGCAGGAGAGAAAGGTGTCAGACTTCTTATCCAGGAGCCACCACGGGAGATTTCTGTCTATTGGACATACAGCCCAATATTTGTCACCAAGTCAAACTGATAATCAGTTCAGGAATTCTTCCACACTTCCCCAGTATTCCACAAAGGGGAAAACAAAGTGTGAAGATGTGTTAAAAAAAGTCAAAATCCCAAATCCCTAAAAGCTCTGTGGGAGCACCTTCACCACACAGACCTCAGCTGTTCAAGAAGGCAACTCACCACCACCTGCTGAAGGACCATGAGAGATGGGGAATGAATATATGCAGGCCTTCCCACAGCTCAAGAATGAATAAATAACAACTTCCAAAAACTGTGCCCGATGCACTGAATTTTATTCAGTCGTGTTGGAAGTGGAATCTGGTGTGCCCTTAAGAGATGGATTACGTTGAAAAACCATGAGCAGGGGTTTGTATTTCCAGGTGGGAAGCCAGATGTACACAGTGGCAGTGGTTAACACCGCTGTCTCTCAGCGCCAGGGGCCCAGGTTCAATTTCCGGCTTGGGTCACTGTGCGGAGTCTGCATGTTCTCCCCATGTCTGCCTGGGTTTCCTCCCCCAATCCGAAAGATGTGGTTAGGTGCATTGCCCATGCTGAATTCTCTGGGTACCCAAACAGGCGCTGGAGTGTGGCGACTATGGGATTTTCACAGTAACTTCATTGCAGTGTTAATGTAAGCCTACTAGTAATAAATAAACTTAATAGGTTCTGTGGAA
The DNA here is from genome assembly GCF_964213995.1 of Mustelus asterias. NCBI lineage: Eukaryota > Metazoa > Chordata > Chondrichthyes > Carcharhiniformes > Triakidae > Mustelus > Mustelus asterias. The sequence continues at coordinate 71,901,670 of NC_135822.1, forward strand.
GAGCCATATTTCATTATGGGCTGTGTGAATTAGACTATCACATCGACAATTGGTGTTAAAAACAGCCATGGATCAGCAAATTGAACCACTTTTTCAATTCCTGTTCTATCTAGTTCCTGCTGGACAGAGGGAGCTGGAATACCATCAGTGGTTTTGTAAAGGCGTGTCCCTTTAAGCAGAGGCTCTTGTATCGGGAGAGAAAGTGACTGCCTATTATTTAGTAAAGCAAAACAGAAGTTGGGAGTGTTACATTAAGCCATCATATCCAATGAAGTACAAGGAGACAACCATGTGATTGGTTGCAAATCAAATTTCAAATGTAGATTTCACTAGTTTTAAATACTGGGTTTTAGTTCAATACATACTTGGTCTTGGCTTCAAGAGTATGCCATTAGCTTGGGGGGTTTCCTTTTGTCACAGTCTTAGTCATTGGAATCAAGTGGGTTTGGGTGTCAGATGGAAGTATGTGTCACCTAAATTTAGGAAGCACTTTACTCTTGGTGTAAGGATAGTTTCACAAAGTGGTCATGGCATTAGTTAAACATTCGACACAAGCAGTCCAGAGACAGAGCTTCTCTGTTGTACAACTGATGTTGTGCCAAAGAGCTGAGGAGACACAGCGAGGCTGCTGCTGGTTCCAACAGGTCAGGATTACTTGTATATTTGCAGCAATTGGAGACTGATTGAGAGTCTGAGTGTGGCCTGGGGAAACACCGAAGCCGTATTAAAGTAGCCTACGTAGGGAAAATCCCTAAGACAGTAATGGTGCATCCTCGCTATTACAGTTAACCAGAAGCATGGTGCTCTCTAACAGTGATGAGTTAGAGAAATGCTGTTTAGAATTTCTCAGAAGTAAACAAATGTGACCAATTGCTTCAAATATAGACTGTGACCTTTCAATTATTAGTAATGTGGGATTTTTCAGAATTCACAGTATTTGAAACATGCACTGCAGTGACTGGCACCATATTGCCACATTGCCTTTGCAACTTGTCTTGCTCGTCAAGGCCCTTCGGCCATTGGTGTTGGATGGCTGGTGCGGACACAATCTGTTCAAATCCTATTTTCCAGCACTTGGTCCTGTATGCTGTGACATTTCAAGTATTCATCTAAATGCTCCTTAAATGTTGAGGGTTCCTGCCTCTACCACTCTTTCAGGCAGAGAGTTCCAGATTCCCACCACCCACTTGGGGGGGGGAAAGGTTTTTTCTCAAATCCCCTCTAACTCTCCTGTTTATTGCCTTCAATCCATTCCCCTGGTTATTGATCTCTCCACTAAGAGAAACATTTCTTCCTATTTACATCCCTCATTTTTGTACACCTTGATGAGGTCCTCCCTTAGCCTTCTCTGCTGCATCCTATCCAGCATTTCTTCAGTTGAAATGCTCCCAACATCTTGTTTAATCTGTTTGCATCCTTTCTATTGCAATCCTTCCTACAGTGTGGTGACCAGAACTGTGCACAGTATTCTCGTGAACATTCCATACAGCTGCATCGTAACCTCCCTGCTCTTAAGTTCTATGCTTCAGTTAACAAAGGTAAGTATCCCATATGTCTTGTGAACCACCTTATCTATCTGTACTGCTGCCTTCAGGGATCTTTGGACATGTACAACAAGGTCCCTCTGGTCCTCCCTACCACAGGGTTCTACCATTCATTGTATACTCCTTTGCCTTTCGTCCTCCCAAAATGCATAACCTCACTTTTCGAGGGTTAAATTCCACTTGCCACCATTCTGCCCATCTGACCCACCCATGTATATCATCCTGTAATCTTTTTTTCCATACTACCAATTTGTTATCTGCATACTTAATCATACACTTTCATATCTAGATCAATGTACACTACAAATGAGCGACCCAGCGGAACACCAAAGGTCACAGGCTTTGGGAAACAAAGACAACCTTCGACCATTACCCTCTTGCCTCCTGCCATTAAGCCAATTTTGGATCCAATTTCCCCTGGCTCTTACTTTGTGATCAGTATCCCGTGTAGGAGCTTGTCAAAAGCCTCACCGAATTCATGTAGACTACATCACTGCGTTCATCTACACACCTCAAAACTCAATTACATTTGTTCCAACATTACCTCCCCCAAAAGCTATGCTGGCTATCCTTAATTAATCCTTGCCTCCCAAAGTGAAGATTAATTTGTTTCAGAATTTCTTCCAATAATTTCCCTGCAATTCTTTGCACATTTGCCTCGTGTCTGCATGGGTTTCCTCTGGGTGCTCTGATTTTCTCTAAAGGTGTGTGTCAGGTGGATTGGCTATGCTAAATTGACCCTTAGTATCAGGGGAATTAGCAGGGGAAATATGTGGGGTTGTGGGAATAGGGCTTGGGTAGGATTGTTGTCGATGCAGGCTTGATGGGCCAAATGGCCTCCTCCTGCACTGTAGGCATTCTGTGAACTGATGTTTAGACTCACTAGCCTGTAATTATCTGTTTTTTCCCTACTTCCCTTCTTGAATAATGGTACCACATTAGCTGTCCTCCAGTCCTCTGAAAATTAGCATCAGAGCCCCTGTAATTTCCTTTGCCTCAAGGCTAGCAGTCAGGATACATCTCATCCAGACCTTGGGATTCATCCACTCTTAAGCCTTTTAGAACAACTGACACCTCCTCCCTAATTGCTAATCTATTCAATATTACACCCCATCTCCCTGCTTTTTAAACCTACATTGTCAAAGAACAGTACAGCATAAGAACAGGCCTGCGCCGATCATGTTGTCCCATCCTGACCAACTGCCTGTATTCCTCTATTCCCCACTTGTTCACTTGTCTATCCAGACAAATGTCCAACGTGTCTGCCTCAACCACCTCACTTGGCAGTACTTCCCCCTCACATCTCAACTGAACCTTTCCCCCCTCACCTAGAACTTGTGCCTCCTTGTAATTGTCATTTCTGCCCTGGGAAAAATCTTCCAACTGTTCACCTTATTTATGCCCCTCATAATTTTATAAACTTCGATCAGGTCGCCCTTCAGCCTCCATCTTTCCAGGGAGAACAATCAGTTTATTCAATCTCTCCTCATAGCTAATATCCTCCATACCAGGCAACATCCTGGTTAACCTTTTCTGTACTCCCTCCAAAGCCTCCACATCCTTCTGGTAGTGTGGCAACAAGAATTGGACACAGTATTCCAAATGTGGCCGAACCAACATTTGATATAATTAACAATTTGCCAACTTGGGTGGCACGGTGGCACAGTGGTTAGCACTGCTGCTTCACAACTGCAGGGACCTGGGTTCGATTCCCGGCTTGGGTCACTGTCTGTGTGGAGTTTGCACCTTCTCCTCGTGTCTGCGTGGGTTTCCTCCGGGTGCTCCGGTTTCCTCCCACAGTCCAAAGATGTGCGAGTTAGGTTGATTGGCCATGCTAAAATTGCCCCTTAGTGTCCTGAGATGTGTAGGTTAGAGGGATTAGCGGGTAAATATGTAGGGATAAGGGGGTAGGACCTGGGTGGGATTGTGGTCGGTGCAGACTCGATGGGCCAAACCGCCTCCTTCTGCACTGTAGGAATTCTATGAAACTTTTACACTATGCCCTGGCTGGTGAAGGCAAGCACGTCATATGCTTTCTTCACCACATTTTCCACTTAAGGATCTGTGGACCTGTACTCCCAGATCTGTGTGTCTATGCTCCTGATGGTTCTGCCATTTGTTTTACAGCTTCCACCTGAATTGGATCTTCCAAAGTGCATCCCCTCATGTTTGTCGGGATTAAATTCCATCTGCCATTTCTCAGCTCAATTTTCCAGCCTATATTCTGTTGTATTCTTTGACAATCTTCATCACTAGCCACTACTCTAACAAACTTGCTAATCACGCCAGCTATGTTTTCTTCCAAGTCATTTATATATATTACAAACAGAGGTCCCAGCACTGATCCCTGCAGAACACCATTAGTTAGACCTCCATTCAGAAAAACACTCTTCCACCACTACCCTCTGTCTATGGCCAAGCCAGTTCTGAATCCATATAGCTAGTTCACCCCTGACCCTATGTGATTTAACATTTTGCACCAGCCTGCCATGTGGGAGCTTATCAAATGCTTTCCTAAATTCCACATGGACAACATCCACGGCCCTGCCGTTGTCAATCATTTTTGTCCTTCTCCTTTGTGAACACAGATGCAAAATGTGGATTTAATACCTCATCTACATCTTGTGGCTCGACCGATTGCCACTTGGTCCAATTATTCTCTTGCCTTTAATATGCTCATAAAACACCTTGCCCACCAGTGTTTCTACGTGCCCCCTTTCAACAAGGTGCCATTTTCTAAGCCAGCTAGGTTGAGGCCACTGGAAAATTCACCTCAGATTCCACCAAGTTGCTCACCCAGGCTGCAGTCAGTGTACTACCGCAGCACAAACATTGCTCGAATAAATTTCCAAATGTGGTTCTAGCTTTAACTTCACCTTTATCACATGTAATTTGTTTGTATCTCCAGCCTCTATTTCGTGCCCCTCGTCCCTCAACAAGTAACTTGCAAGATAACAAAATGTCATCAGATAAAAAGTGGTCTTTTATAAAGGTCACCAAGTCAGATTGGGTTGTGTTGTGGGTGTGACAATGAAAAATCTCAAAGAGACTAAAGAAACTATGTCTAAATTAAGCACAATAATTTGAACAAACAGTTTTAAAAGCAAAATACTGTGGTTGCTGGATGAACTCAGCTGGTCTGGCAGCATTTGTGGAGACAAAATTGTTTAGACTCCCTTCGACAGAAGCATAGTTTTACAACTGCTTAGTTGATTTTCTAGATTTGCATATTTGTCCTGCACTGTTGATTCCTCTATGATGCACAACTTAAACTGTTATTGGGGGATATCCTGTTCTGTATTAGCACAGACATTAAGGGGTGCTTTAAACACTGCAACTCTTGCAGCAATCCCTCCATTTTCTGCTTAAACCTGTTCTGATTTTTTTTCCCCACCTGACTTGGTTCCGGCTGGTAATGCGAGCTGTAGTTGCCCATCCCCAGTTGCCCTTGAGAAGGCAGTGGTGAGCTGCAATTTTGCATCACAGTAGTCCATCTGGTGCAGGTGCACCCATAGTGCTGTCCAAGAGGGAGTTCTAGGAAGTGAAGTAACAGCAGTAATATAGATCCAAGTCAGGATAGAGTGGCTTGGTGGTGGTGGTGTTCCTTGCATCTACTGCCCTTCTTTTTCAAGGTCATGGGTTTGGAAGGTGATGTTGAAAGAGGCTTGGTCAGATGCTGAATACATCTTACAGATGGTGCTCACTGCTGCTACTATGTCAGTGGAGGGAGTAAATATTTGTCACAGGCAAATCTCAGTCATGGTGATCATGAAACTAATCAAATGGCCAGTAAACACCCAACTGGTTCACAAACATCCTGAAGGGAAGTAAATCTGCTGTCCTTACCTGGTTTGGCCTGCAGCCACAATGTGGCTGACTAAGCTGCTCTCAGCCATTAAGTTGCAGCAAAACTGCTGCAGAAAGGTCAAAAAGAAACACAATTAGCATCACTAATTTTTTAACTGGCAGCATGAGAAGAATAGCAGCAGTTGAAAGCAGCATCAAGTGTTCCCAGAGGTTCAAACAGATAAAGTTTTCTGCACTTTTTTCCCCTCAGTGTTCAGGAGAGCAGTTGTACTTCCCAAAACCCCTCCTGCAACTGAACTTTTGCAGGTGACTAGATCTTCAGTTTTGTACACGTGTTTTAACCTCTGCGGCGAATAAAGACAAAGTCAACTTTAAATACTTAAAACAGTTTCTTTTATTTTGCAACTACTTAAACAGTAAATACTTGCAATACACAAACCAAAGGCTTTTGTCACTTGTTGATTTCCACTTGCACATGAAACCCGGCCAGGATTTTGCCACATGGAGTCAGTCTGTCTCTTCCTGCAAGCTTTGGTCCCCAGGTTATTCACGCTGCCTTCTGAACAAGTTCTTGTGTTAGCCTAGTTAAAGCTCTAAAGTTCCTTGGCAATCAGTCAATGGCTTGATCAGAAACCCAATTGCATCTTGATTAGGCCAATCAAGTAGAGCCAGAACAGAGGTACTGGTCACTCCAGACTCCATGTTTAGGCCCTTAAGTGCATCATCTTTACACTCTCATACCCCACAAGGAACACTGGCTCCAAAAGCCTGGAAACAACTCCTCTCTGCTGAGGACAAACTCGTACATGTAAGATCTTGTCCTTTGACAAGGATTAAGGCTAGCTTGGCCACACAAAATCCTGGCATAGTAAAAACAGCTTAACCTAAAATCAGGTTGGCTCCATTGAAGATCTTTCAGTAAAGTGAAATCTCTGCAGACCGTTCAATTACAACAGCTTCCCAAATAGCCATTCTCACTTTGCAGCCAGCTGCCATTTCGCACCTGCTTTGACCTTCAGAATTGACTGACCTGTCAGTGACATTACATAGATATGGCTTGGGAACACCTTGCAATCTGTCCCCTTAGACTTGGAACTTGTGCACAAAGAAGCTCCATAATCTAATCCAGCCTACTAAATTAATACAGATGTATTGTCAACATAACCCTGTCACCACTGGCTGTCTTGTCTGGAGACAATACACATCTTTTTAGCCTGTCTTAATGCTCTCTCCACTCACGTTGTTTTGTTTCTTAAAGACTTGATTAGCTGTAAGTATTCGCATTCCAACCATTATTCATGTAAATTGAGTTTGTGTCTTTATATGCCTTGTTTGTGAACAGAATTCCCACTCACCTGAAGTAGGGGCTTGGAGCTCCGAAAGCTTGTGTGGCTTTTGCTACCAAATAAACCTGTTGGACTTTGACCTGGTGTTGTTAAACTTCTTACAGCATTTATTGCCCATCCCTAGTTGCCTGAGGGCAGTTGAGTCAATTCAGTGGAGTCACGTGTAGGCCAGACTGGGTAAGGACAGCAGATTTCCTTCCCTAAAGGACCAGATGGGTTTTTCTGACAACTGACAATGGTTTCATGGTCACCAAGGGATTTTTAATTCCAGATTTTTTTTTAAAAATTCAAATTCCACCATCTGCCGTGGCAGGATTTGAACCCAGGTCCCCAAAACATTCGCTGAATTGCAGGATTATTAGTCTAGCAATAATGCCACTGGGCCATCATCTCCCCCAGCACGGTAGCACAGTGGTTAGCACTGCTGCTTCACAGCTCCAGGGACCTGGGTTCAATTCCCGGCTTGAGTCACTGTCTGTGTGGAGTTTGCACATTCTCCTCGTGTCTGCGTGGGTTTCCTCCGGGTGCTCCGGTTTCCTCCCACAGTCCAAAGATGTGCGGGTTAGGTTGATTGGCCATGCTAAAATTGCCCCTTAGTGTCCTGAGATGCGTAGGTTAGAGGGATTAGTGGGTGGGATATGAGGGTAGGGCCTGGGAGGGATTGTGGTCGGTGCAGACTCGATGGGCTGAATGGCCTCTTTCTGTACTGTAGGGTTTCTATGATTCTAATTGAAAACCGAAGATTGCAAGACAATCGGTGTTCCTGGATGGAGAGCTGCAGGTGTGACGTTCTCAGCCTATACAGATGTGTGTGACAAGTCTTACTCTGATTGGCTTGTCTATTTCTTCCCAATAGCTGCCTGGACTCTAACCTCTTATCTTGTTTCTCTTGCTTTGTTTTTTTTACACTGTTGTTGCTGGAAGAGAAGGAGGTAGAGGATGAGGACAACAGAAGTTAGAAGACCATTTGTTTATTCACCATATTACTTTCACAACCCATTACTGCCAGTTTCACCAGCAAAGAAAGTTGCTAAAAGCACAAAATCAGGATGAGTAGTCGGAACCAAAATGGCCACTGATTTAGCTAAGAGCAGGTGCTGATCCTTAAATATCGTCAATGGTACCTGCCAGACAGTCCTCATCCACAATTTGTAGCCAACATAAAAATGACAACTGGGCTGGCAGAACTAATGAAAAGGTCCTAGTCAGAGAATGAAACAAGTCATCAGAGGCTGTGTCCCTTCACCAGATTCCTGTTAATTTACAAGCTTTATTATAGCTCAGAGAGTGTTACATGTTCTGTGTCAGCATCTGAAGTGCCCAGAGACCCGACACTCAAACTCCAATCGGGCAGGCAATGAAAGAGTTCCGTCAGGGAGCTCATATTCCAAGAGGCCAACCTCATGGGCCTCTTTCACCATTTAAGCACTGGGTCCAGATCTTCCAACTCATATGCCCCACGTACCTCCTTTTCCAACAACCAAGCCAGTTGTCGTGCTTGTCTGCAGTCCAATTGGGCCTCTACCAACAGGCATTTTTGGATAGTCAAGATTGGTGGAGTCGCTGATATCAGAGTACATATCAGGATGTAGATAGATTGGAGATTTGGCACAGAATTGGCAGATGGAGTTTAATCTGGACAAATGCAAGGTGATGTATTTGAGGATCAAATTTAGGTATGAATTATACTGTAAATGGCAGAACCCTTAGGAACATTAACAGAGGGATCTGGACGTGCAGGTCCAGTTCCCAAAAGTGCTAACAGAGGTAGCCAAGATGATTAAGGGAGCATATGGCATGCTTGCCTTCATCAGCCAGGGCATCAAGTACAAGAGTTGGGAAATCATGTTGCAGCTATACAAAACCTTGGTTAGGCCACATTTGGAGTATTGCACCACACTACCAGAAGGACATGGAAGCTTTGGAGAGAATGCAAAGAAGGTTCACCAGGATCTTGCCTGGTCTCAAGGGTGTCGGCTATGAGGAGAGGTTGAATAAATTAGGATTGTTTGAATTGGAAAGACGGAGGCTGAGGGGAGACCTGATAGAGGTCTACAAAATTATGAGAGGCATAGACAGGATGGAAGTGTTAATTGCAAGGGGGCACAGGTTCAAGGTGAGGGGGAAAGTTTAAGGGAGATGTGCGGGGCAAGTTTTCCACACAGAGAGTGGTGGGTGCCTGGAACATGCTGCCAGAGGAGGTGGTGGAAGCAGACACATTAGCAACATTTATGAGGCATCTGGATGGGTGCATGAAAAGGGAGGGAATAAAAGAATATAGACCACTAGGGCAGAAGGTTTTTTTTCTAAAGTTTAGTTAGGGCATAATGATCAACACAGGTTTGGAGAGCCAAAGGGCCCACTCCTGTGCTGTACTTCGTTCGTTGCTCCAGTCAGGCCACCACCAGCAGGCCTATTTTTCAGATAGTCACATTTTTTATCCCACATACCAACCAATCTATTGGTATCTCATTAAGCATCAACCCAAATTCACAGGCTTCTGCCAGACATCTCAACCTTGTTAAGAAAGTCATGACAGACTGTCCCATCTCCCAGATTGCCAAGTAAAACTGGAATCTTCTCAGCGAGAGAGGTGGGTTAGGGTTATAATATTCTTCCACTCAATCAACAAATTCCTGCAAGGCTTTGGTATCTGGGGCTTCCAGGAAAGTTAAACTCCACACAACAGCAAATGTCACCAGTCCGCAGTCAGAAGAATGACCCATTGCTTTTCATCTGACATTATTTTTCCTTGATTTATTATTGCCAAATTATTGCAAATTGCGTATCAGGAAATAGTGAAAAATATTGTTTATTGCACACTACACAGACAAAGCATACCCGACATCAGGAAGAAAAGAATGCAAAATGTAGTGTTAGTCATAACTGGGGTGTAGAGAAAGGTCAGGATTATGTCATTTGTCCTCAAATAAAAATCCAACACATTCAGAGGCAGCCACAGTGACACAGTGGGGAGCACTGCTGCCTCACAGCACCAGGGACCCGGGTTCAATTCCCGGCTTGAGTCACTGTCTGTGTGGAGTTTGCACATTCTCCCCGTGTCTGCGTGGGTTTCCATCGGGTGCTCTGGTTTCCTCCCACAGTCCAAAGATGTGCAGGTTAGCTTGATTGGCCGTGGTAAATTGACCCTTAGTGTGGGGGAGCAGCAGGGTAAATATGTGAGGTTATGGGGATAGGGCCTGGGTGGGGTTGGTGCAGACTCGGTGGGCCAAATGGCTGCCTTCTGCACTGTAGGATTCTATGATTTTACATATTGGGCCCAGTCCTCCACAGCAGGATCAGAAGAGTCTAGTTTCCCAAACAGAAGCCTGGTGCCTGACACTGGCTTACCCTCAATACATCACAGCTGTTAGTAAGCAAGTTCCTCCAGGTCATTCTTCTTCCCTCATCACCATTGAAATAGATCAACAGAGGCCATGGTCCCAGCACCAGATTCCCTTTTATTCACAAGCTCTGTTACAGCTCATAGTCTACCAGGAGACCTGACACTCCCAGTTATATACACAGAAAAAGCTCTCTGCTTGTGCAGGCAATCAATCAGCGACATCTTTCACTGTACTGAATGAAACCCAACTCGTATCGAAGTACAGGAAAGAGATAGAGAATCTGGTGAACTGGTGCAGCAACAATAATCTCTCCCTCAATGTCAACAACACGAAGGAGATTGTCATCGACTTCAGGAAGCGTAAAGGAGAACATGCCCCTGTCTACATCAATGGGGATGAAGTAGAAAAGGTCGAGAGCTTCAAGTTTCTAGATGTCCAGATGACCAACAACCTGTCCTGGCCCCCCCATGCTGATACCATAGTTAAGAAAGCCCATCAACACCTCTACTTTCTCAGAAGGCTAAGGAAATTTGGCATGTCAGCTACGACTCTCACCAACTTTTACAGATGCACCATAGAAAGCATTCTTTCTGGTTGTATCACAGCTTGGTATGGCGCCTGCTCTGCCCAAGACCGCAAGGAACTACAAAAGATCGTGAATGTAGCCCAATCCATCACGCAAACCAGCCTCCCATCCATTGACTCTGTCTACACTTCCCGCTGCCTCGTCAAGGCAGCCAGCATAATTAAGGACCTCACGCACCCCTGACATTCTCTCTTCCACCTTCTTCCTTCGGGAAAAAGATACAAAAGTCCGAGGTCACGTACCAACCGACTCAAGAGCAGCTTCTTCCCTGCTGCTGTCAGACTTTTGAATGGACCTACCTTGCATTAAGCTGATCTTTCTCTCCACCCTAGCTATGACTGCAACACTACATTCTGCACTCTCTCCTTTCCTTCTCTATAAACGGTATGCTTTGTCTGTATAGCACACAAGAAACAATACTTTTCACTGTATGTTTATACACGTGACAATAATAAATCAAATCAAATCAAACTGCAGATCTTTCCCATTTGAACAAATGTGATAATCACCGCACGACAGAAATAGCTGACAGCACAGCGCAGCCAATCGTCCTGTCTGCTCAATCAATCAGGGAACTCTTTTTATTCCAAGGGGCTAAACTCAATGGCCTTATTGAAGTCATTACAGGGTCCATTGGGTAACTCTCATCAGCATGAAAAGGTGCCTGTTGATTTCATTCAAGCAGACTAATAGAAGCAGTTCAAAATGGCAACAAGCACATTTTGTACACAAAACAGACCTGAATGACCGGCACCTGACTTTCAGTACATGATGAATATAAAACAAGCATTCCCAGGTTGACCTTGTATTGATGGTGCTCAGATGGCAGAATTCTTTTGTATATAAGGTCTACACAACACACGTATCAGAGCTCAGCAGTTGAGGGCTCCCTTGAGCCAGCCTCCCTCCCAGTTTGTTGCTGTTCCTATGCTGCCACCTGGACTTGGCCCTGACTGGCGCTGTGTGCTTCACTCAGTGCTTCTTCCTGAAAGGCGAAATGCGAATTCCCTGGCGCGGGTATTCCTGTGCTGGTACTTGCTGCAGGTGCAGGGAGTGTCAGCGTGTGGTGCACAGTCACTCCTCTGGGCATGCAGCTGTGGTGGCTCTTCAGGGACAAGAATGGAAACACAAGAGGAACAAGCATTGCAACAATAGCAGTAAGTAACTTGCAGCACATGGGACTCGCTGGTACCTGCCACGCTTAGCTGAGAGGCTGTGCCACATCCCAGCTCACCCTGTTTTCCAGAGGGAAATACTAGCGGGACAGATGCCCCTGCCTCTGTATGTGGACAAATGCATGCCAAACCAAGGCTCATGACAGAACCAGGTCTCAGCCAGTTTCCCCACTCTGTGTATTGTTCCGATAGTGACTTTTAAGGGGCGTCTTGACAAATACATGAATAGGATGGGAATAGAGGGATACGGTCCCCAGCAGGGTACGGGGTTTTAGTTCAGTTGAGCAGCATGGTCGGTGCAGGCTCGGAGGGCCAAAGGGCCTGTTCCTGTGCTGTAATTTTCTTTGTCCTTTGTTCTAATACTGAAGGCGGCGGCGGGGGGTGCGGGGTGCGGGGGCGGGGGGGGGGGGGGGGGGGGGGGCACCTGTTGACAGAAGGTGGCTTTTTGCCAAATGGCACAGTGAGGCCTGAGTAATGTCTTTCAGAATGCAGCCATGTACGGGTTCCACCATGAAGACGGGAAGTATAGCAATAAAATAAACGCAAACATTTTCTCCAGCCACAGTATGACTTTTCTTTCAGAGTTGCATGACTCTCCAGCAGATATCAAGGGGGCCTGTCTTCCCATATGGTGCTGACCCTGCAGCCAGCAAGATGGCCAGGGTCAGTTGGTCATCTCTGGTGAGGGTGACAGTGCTGGCTGTTTCACTGCTGCACGTACAGTGGTTGAATGAAAAGCCCTAAATGAACATTTTGCCCACAAGTATGATATTGCTAGCTAAAGGTCGATTGTGTAGTCTGGCCGTGTGCAGTGTTTCCAGTATCCCAGGGTGAGGGGACAAATTCACACTGTGTATATACATATTGGATGAGACGCCTCACCCAGTTGAAAAGCCACAAGGAAGATACAGCAGGTGCTGACCATGCATCAGGGGGTAGTAGTGTTTGAAAAGACACGCAGCTGACTGCCCCACCGACCAGCAGATTGGACCGCACTCCCACTCACCTTAGTGCAGGATCATAAGGCAATCTGACAGAGCTGCCCATTGTGTTTCAAATTGCCCATACTTGCCCATCAGGCTCGGTGGCACAGTGGGTTAGCACTGCTGCTTCACAGTGCCAGGGACCCGGGTTTGATTCCCGGTTTGGGTCACTGTCTGTGTGGAGTTTGCACGTTCTCCCCGTGTCTGCGTGGGTTTCCTCCGGGTGCTCCGGTTTCCTCCCACATTCTGAAAGACGTGCTGGTTAGGGTACATTGACCCAAACAGGTGCTGGACAGTGGCGCCTAGGGAAATTTCACAGTAACTTCATTGCAGTGTTAATTACTCGTGACTAATAAATAAACGAAACAAGACTTTAGTCTTACCTCCTATCCCTTTCAGAAAGGTCTCCCTGTCACTTAGGCCCAGAAAGGCTGGCCCAAGTTCAGGAGCAGATTGACCACCCATTGCCATGCCAACCCATGGCCAACACATGGCACCGAGCAAAGTAACTGGAACGCCCCGGTGGCATTCGGGCTGGAGCCGGGCACTCAGCTGGAATCCCCAACGCAGGCCAAAGCCCCATCGAAACACCCCAATCTCCTGACAGTCAGCCTAATCACAGTCCAAGTTGAGCCCGCAGGTTACCAAGGTGGCCAGGGAGAAGCGAAGCTGGACCAGCAGCACTCAGCCCTAAAAGAGTGAGTTACCCGGCAATCCCCCTGCAAACTGCCCCTCCAGCAGCTGGACCATTCCTCACCCCCTGCGTGCGAAGCAGCCTGTAAAACCCCCAGACCCTTCGGAGGAGCCCTAATCAGGGGTTGGACCGGCAGAGTTCTGAAACCAATGGCTTTACTGTGGCCTGATCCCCAACAGGGAGAATGCAGATCTCCAACCCCGACAAGACTTCCCATAAAGACAGAATTAAATCTTCCCAGATCATTTCATCACTCCGTATCCCAAGTCCGTTCAATGTCCTTGCTGATACATTAACCCAGATTAAAACCTGAAGAAATTGCAGCAAGCAACTGCCATTGTGCCGACTAGCGATGTGTCTGATGTGCCATTGTGATTGAGAGAATGGTTGCATACTCCTTCACTCACTGTTCTTCCTTCATAAGACCACATAAAGAAGGAAATATAATTCATTTTTTTTCTCTGAAGCTGTGAGGACTGAGGGCTAAGATATCACATTACATTTTTTAATATAATGTAGATATATAGACATCCTCATGGCAATTTCTAAAATGTTAAAAATGGACAAAGATCTTTAAAAATGGCTGGTGGGATTTTCCAGCGGGATTTTGTGATCCCACCAAAAGTGATCCCCGTCACACCCCCCCCCACTCGTGGTGGGTTCTCCAGTGGTGGGATGGGTGAGTCACGCAAAATGCATTACAGATTGGTAGAAGTGGAAGATCCTGCCAGCGGCACCTGGAAATTCAGTCCCACAACCTCCAAGGTTGATACATCTCTGTGTGCCTATCTCATTGTGTGAAGTCAAAACTACCAGGCAAGTGAATTATCCAGCATTGGTTTTCAGTCCACTGACCTTCTGGACTCTGGAACCCACATTAAATAATGTTTATTTTCTCTGAGGTCTCTGCACTGTTAATTATTATTTTCTTTGTCCCTTTCTTAGCTACCTGAAGATGAGTGGGATAATGCAAGCCCTTTTTTCATGTTATGAGTGTGTGCAAATAAACTAACCTTTTAAGTTCATCCTATCTCAGGTTTGTCGTGGAGTTATTAATAGAAAATTGTTTCGCACCAAAACCAAGGGGTTGGGAATCCATCACCTCTTATAAAGAAGGAAACACATGAAAACACCTTTCTGTTTATGGGCAAGTGGTGAGAGGCGAAATTAGTGCTGTTCTAATTAACCTCCCCACCCTGTCCATAACACAGGATTCTTCAGTCAGGCATTTTGTGAGAGAGAGAGAGAGACTGTACGTTTACTCCTGTTTCTATAATTCCCACAGCCCTGCTTCCCCATGTCTTGACCACATAGTTAACATCGTCCTCTCATTGATTTCATCTGCATCTCCACATGTGTGTGCAGTCACTGCCAGTGTGTCCCAGGATTACACCCATTCTTACATTACTTACACGTGATATGATCTGCAAAGTATGGACACATCTTAAGCATCCACATTGATGGGGCTCACTATCTCTCCGCCACCATTTGTGACTCCTTTTGCCACCCTATCACAGACTGTACGTCCACCTGCAGCTCCTGGGTTGGCCATAATCTCCTTTCACGCAACGTCACGGAAACTAGGACCATCCTTTCTGGCATCTGCCGACACTTCAGCTTCCAATTCCGTCAACTTACCTGGCCGCCTGCTCCAGCTGAAATTTGTTGTTGTGATTGTTACGGTTTTGGATTGTCCCTGTGATAAGACTCTTGACCTCGATACAGTCATGGTCAAGAGCGTTTACCTTCTGTCATTGCCTCTGCTCCATCACATCATCAATTTCACTGGCACCCACCTTGTCTCCGCCACACACATACTTCAACTGATCTGATCAGGCTGGGGCTGTTTTCTCCAAAACAATACAGCACATTGATGGGTGGTCTGATCAAAATCCTTAAAATTATGAAGAGATTTGATAGAATAGGTGAAGAGAGAATGTCTCCAATTCCGATAACTAGGGGGTAGTAAATATAAGACAGTCAGTGATGAGGAATCCAAGAAGGAATTCAGGGGAAACTTCCTAATCCAGACAGTGGCGAGAATGTGTTCATTTCTACTACAACAAGCATGGGTGCATTTAAGGAGAAACTCGATCAGAATGCAAGGGGAAAAGGAATAGTTGGTATTGTTGACAGGGTGAGATGAAGAGGAGTCAAAGGAGCCTCATGAGAGGCATGAGCACCGGAATGAAGCTATTTGACCGCAAGGATTTAAGAACAAAGAACAATACAGCTCAGGAACACAGGTCTTTCTCTGAGACCGAAAGACTTTTCCCCAACAATCACCACTGTCCTTCCTGAACTCCACTATTTTCTGTGCCCTGAATCAGTGCCTTTATTTTCAGGAACCTCTGTGTCTTTGCTCGCGAACTGATGTTCTCTCTCTCTAAGTCTAACGTTATATCCTCCATCCCTCGAATGCCAGTTGATGCCGCTCCTTCCGTGCCTTCGGTGAGGCCAACTTTTCCATCACTCTCTGCAATTCTCTCCCAAAATTATTTTGTTTTGTTTACTCTAGAAATGAACACCAGTTCAACTAAGCCTTCACTTCACTGTTTGCCAACATCCCTCCTTTCCCTCTCCCATTCCCACTATCCCCGATTTGAAATGTTTCTGTCCTCCGCAGTGTTGTGTGTTGCTGTGGCTCTGTTGATTGTTTGCCAGGGGGGAATTCACTGGTTACTCATTGTCTACAGATGGCTCAACCCATCTTCACCTTCTTGCCTGTCCCTATCTTCAAAGTGTCTCATCGCCCTTCAGCTCATCGATCTGGCAACTTCATTCGTGACGAGCTGTTGTGTTTGACATGGAATATCCAGCAATGGTGAAAAACTCATTAACATTCATCTGTCTTTCTGAGGAGCCTGTTTTCCACTGAGTACAGTAATAGTCTGATCATGCATCCTGGCAGGGATCTTAACCACGTCTATTGAGATTACTACACTCCTCCAGATTGTTTGCAAGCCCAGTTGCAACTCCCACTGGCTTTCCTAATCCCGATAGTTTATCTCGTTCTCAAGCATCCCACCTCCTGCAACCATACTTCCTACAGAAATAAACAAGTCTCACACTTCTGTTTATTGGTGTTCCTGTGTTATCTTCAGATACCCCCCCCACCACCACCACCCCTCCTACTGTTGCTTTGAGAGGTGTACATTTTTAAATTTGATTTTGCAGCAGCTGCTCACAAGGGTAAAGTTGTTAACAATTTTGCAGCAACGAAAGAGGCAGATCAGCATGCACTGAGTCCGGAGTCACTCCGTTTATTTTTATCTCCCATTTCAGGCTTTACTCACAATATTTAGTTCATTCAAGGTATGTGGGCACCTCTGGCAAAGCCAGCTATTTATTGTCCATAATCACCCCTAACTGAGAAGAAGGAAATGGTGAGCCGTCGTCTTGAACACAAGCAAGCAACTCACAACTTTGAGCAAGCAAAATACCGTGGGCTCTGGACATGTCAAATAAAACACAGAAATTGCTGGGAATACTCGGCCAGCCTGGGTAACATCTCTGCAGAGAAAAACAGAGTGAACAGGCGGGAACTTCCCTGCTGGCTTCTGAATCCTGCTGTCAATCTCAGTGGAGGTCAGAAGCACACACTGGGCCGCGACAGTGGCCACGCCCGCCGGTCCGAATGCCTGAGCCAACCTCGCCACCGCCATTTTGAGAAAGCGTGCCGCGATCACATGGCCAACAGGCAGTTAACCGTCTGGCATTGGAGTCTTCCCTGCCTTTAAAGGCAAAGGTCCCACCTCTCAGAGAGCTGGCCAATTGTGGGGTTTTGCTGTGGCGGTCAGGCAGCCTGCCCCGGCAACAGTGGGGTGGGGACGGGGGGCAGTATTTGTGGAAGGATGGGAGATCTTTCTGTGGAGGTGGCCCAATCAGGCGCCTCCTCAACCCTACTGAGCCCGAAAGGCAGCCAGCAGCTTTTGCTGAGCGCATGCGACAACCCCCACCACTGGGAGATTACCTGTGGCACCAACTTGCGATCCCACAAGTGGCTGTCCAGGTGGGCAGGCAGTCATGGACATTCCCTGCCTTTGTCTTAATCACAGGGAGTCTTGAAGCTGAGAGTCACTCTCGCCCTTGCCTTCGCTCCTGATTTTTAAGGCCCTCCACACCCCCACCCCCACCCTAATGTCTAGCCGCTCCCAAGGATAGAATTAAATTCCACACACTGTATGGAAAACATTCGCTCAATGAGATTCTCTCCACATCAACCAGTAAGTGCCCAGAGGCAGGTTTCCTGTCCAATGAAGGATGGTCCGCGGGCTCTCAAACCTGGAAGACCAATCAGAGATCTTCCTGCTTGACAGCAGCAGCAGGATGCCAAGGCAAATGAGTGAGGAAAAGCGTGCTTCAAAAGGGAGGCGGCCTCTCCGCAATTTTCTCAAAGCCATCACAGTGGGCGAGATGCCCTCTTGACAAAGTAGCTTGGAACTGTGGGCTGCATCCAGGCAGATCAAAAAGGGACTGAAAGCCTGCCTGGAATACCGTCCCCCACCCAGCTAGTTGGGCTGATTGGGTTATTTCCCCACCAATCATGCCTGCAGACCTTGACTGGGGTTGATTTCACACACATAACTTACGTAACTATCCTTCACTCACTGCATTCACTGAAGAGATAATCATGCATTTATTGAAAGATTTTGCTGTAATTTCAATCATTGTGTTGGCTGTAGTTTATGCAGGTTCTGTTCAAGGAGACTCTTTGCTTAGCAGATAGACCCTGATCGCTGTTAAATAGACCTCATTAAGCCTCCAACTCATTGGTTGATACTTGCCTCTACTGAATGAACTTTAATGGACTCAGTCTGGATCCCAGTGGCCCTGAGTGTGCAGCACAGAGTCGGGTCCTTACTCAGAAGAGTCAGATGGATGTCTGGAATTGGTTAAACATGTTATCCTGGTGAAAGAGGGGGTATTGCTTTGAAACTGCAGTAAGATTGGAAATAAATTAGGCGAACACCAGACCATAAAATTCAGAATAGATCAATAGGAAAGGTTTAGCTGGTCTACAAAGACTGCCCCACACAATCATATAACAGAAACCCCCTGCCCACAAACAGCCACGGGACAGGGGAAGAAATGTCAACATCCTTGGTCGACTCTGGAAGAAATGTCTGGAAAATTCTTCCCTCCATTTGATGACCTTTGACCTAAATTCAATACAGTCAGGAGAATTTTTGAAATGTCTGGAATCTGTAATTGTTTTTAAGAACGTTTCGTCGGGACTTTAATGGTTGACATCAATCGTAAAGAGATCAACTGTAATTTTCTTGGGTAAATAAAAAATATTGGTCCCTGTGACCTGGCGATCCTTGACCTGCAAAGAATACCAAAAGGAATAAACTTCAGACCAGAATCCATGTGGCTCTTATTGGTGGTGGTCATTGCCTGGCATTTGTATGGCGCGAATGTTAGTTGCCACTTGTTAGCCCAAGCCTGGATATTGTCCAGATCTTGTTGCATTTGAACATGGGCTGCTTCAGTATCTGAGGAGTCGCGAATGGTGTTGAACATTGTGCAATCATCGGCAAACATCCCCACTTCTGAGGGAAGGTCACTGATGAAGCAGCTGAAGATTGTTGTGCCGAGGACACAATCCAGATGGACTCCTGCAGAGATGTCCTGGAGCTGTGATGACTGATCCTCCACAACCACAACCATCTTCCTATGTACCAGGTATGACTCCTGTCAGTGGAGAGTTTGCCCCCTGATACCCATTGATTCTAGTTTTGTTAGAGCTCCTTGATGCAACACCCGGTCGAATGCGGCCCTGATGTCAAGGGCTGTCACTCTCACCCCACCTCTGGAATTCAACTCTTTTGTCCATGTTTGAACCAAGGCTGTAATGAGGTCCTTCAAGTACTTTTTATTAGGTGTGGGAAGGGAAAATTCTCTCTTCTCTAATATCCCAATCCTAACCATAAACAAGGCTGCGGCAGAGCGAGTCATTCATGTTTGTTGCCAAAGTGCAAACATAACCCCACCACCCTGTTCTCCCCTCATGGATCCACATCTTTCTCTGCTATGAGCAGTTCAATTATTTCTCATCACATCTGTCTCGTGCTTCTCATGTTCTCTGTGTTTCCAAGCGGCTTCAGTCAGTGAATTATCATGAAATGGAAAATCGGCCAATATGGCGGCCAAGATTGCAGTGAGAAGGATGGCCAATTAATTTGCATTTGGGGATGTTGGTTGAGAGGTAAATGTTGGCCAGAGTGCGCAAAAAATAAAAATCCCTGCTCTTCTCCAAATAGTGCCATATGGGATCTTGTACACCCAGCTCAGCATTCATCCAATATTTTGTTAATGTAACTGAAAAGGAAGCCTCAGTTAAATCCTCAAATCCTTAACTTGAACCCATTGCTTTCTGATTGAGACACGAGAATGGTCTGACTGAGCAAAGGCCTCCTGCCTCAAGCATTCCTGGTGGCAAAGAATCTTACATGAGTGATACTCTTCCCCAACGCTCTCCCTACACTCTGATCGTGACAGGAAAGGATTTACACACCTGCCTGATTAGAAGCAGCTGCGCTTTCTTTCCAAATGGTAGAAAACGGGCTGAATTTTCCTCCCTCAAAAAGTTTAAAATTCAGCTCGAATCTGAGGCCCCAGTCCGGCTTCCAGCCGAGTGATCCAACTTTGCACTTCTGCCACTGGGCTCAATGTGAAGGGAATTTCCCCTGCACTCAACCCTGCCCACGCTGTGTGACCACATATACGCATACCTGCCCTCCTGCCCATAAACTGTGGCCCACATACCTTGCCCCGTGCCACCAGCTGCCTCCCACGCACCCTGCACACCTCAATCGATGCCTCCATCTTGAGTCACTAATTTCATGAGGTAATTGTTTTTGTTTGTTGATGGAAATTAAAAACTGTAGCAGCGAGCAAGCACAAATAGCACAAAGATTCACACAAACACAATTGCCTGGAATTGGCTGCTGTCAGAGATTACAGTGAAAGGTGTGGCTGCCTGATTTTCAGCTACAGATGGGCCCCACAAGCTGGATTCCAGTGGATTCAGGGACCTGATGCTCCAAGAGGAATCAAATGGTATCCAGGTTCCATTCCCCTGCTTGCACCCGCCCCTCTCCACTCCACCAGAAGACTGCTAGGTCCAATCTATAAGACCCTTTCCAGTTCATATACCACCAATTCCATCTCCCAGGATTTCTCCATCCTGACCATTTCCACATTCCAGTGCCTCCTCTGTGTTCAAATATTCCAAAGCTGCCATCCCATTTTGCTCCTGTATCCCTCCTGGGCAGCCCTCAATGCTTCCAGACCCTGGAATCTCTTTCCTCAATGCTCCTGAATACTCTCTCCCAATGATTCCAGATCCCATTTCACTATTGCTGTGTTCTTTGAACTGTGGGGCCTCTCTTCTAGCTCAGCTCTGGAATCTGGTCAGATAATTGCTCGATTCTGAGCCCCATTGCATTATTACCAGGACTGAAGGCTGCCCCAGTGCTGAAACATTCATGTCCTGGATGGGGCGAGTGGATGTAAGAAGCAAAACTCTCACAAACCACCATGAGTGACACCAGAGAAGGCGTGTTGAATTAGGAACAAGTTGTAACCTAACCGGGCTCTGCTAAATGTTGTAAATAGGCAAAAGGATCAGCGACAGTTAGATTGGCAACATCCCTGTGAGAACATGCAGCTTTCCAATGGTTTGCAATCAGCCAAAAAAAAATAGGAAAGGACAAGCCCTTGTCAAGTTTCCAATTCATAAAGCCCTCAGGTTCCGATGCATGAAATGAGCCTGAAACTATTTCAACTGCTGCTGAAATGACCATTCACTTCACTGAAACCAAATGATTTCATTCACAATAGAAAGTCATCAATCAGCTAAACATAAAGGGTGAGGTTTGCAAGGCATTACCTCGACATTGGTGTGTTACCAATTCCCTTCCTTTGGACCAGAGAAAGCCATGACAACTGTTTTGTGTTTGTGTCACTCGTGAGTCATGAGTTGTTCCCACTTGTGGAAGAATTTCTAATGCAAACAGCTAAGGGTCACACACTGCCCCGCATTTAATATTACAAAAAAGGAAGAACTAATTCAGGAGGTTAAAAAAAAAGCTTATTATCCTTCTTGTTCTGATCCCTGTAACTCTGGAGCTAATTACACTAACTATTGAGTTTGATGCCAATTTTACTTCCTCACTCTGGTCAGCAGGTTTTAGAACCTGGCACCCATTTCAGCCCACAATATGAGTCAATCCTCACAAGTACACCAAAATAGTTTTTAATAGCCTTTGTAAGAGTTCAGTGGGCTGAATCGGAGCTTCACTGCTTGCCAATGCCAGATGCTTTCGCAACTGGAACAGAACTGAAGAGTAGCAGGGTCATGAAAGCATTTAAACACAGAGCAGTTTGAAAGTCGAGATGTTGAGAGATCAGAATTCCAATGTAAGTTACGAAGAGGGGTGATTTATGAGTAGAACATGTTAACATGTTGGAGGGTATATTAACTACCTTCCAGAGTCTATAGAATCTTGGAAGGTGACCACCAATGCATCCACTATTTCTAGGGCCACTTCTAAATTACTCTGTGATGTAGATTATCAGGCCCTCAGGATTTATCGGCCTTCAATCCCACCATTTCCCTGCTAACACTAATCTCCTTCAGTTCCTCACTCTGTTCCCCAACATTTCTGGTCCATTATTTGTCTCCACCTTTGTGAAGACAGAACCAAAGTATGTATTTAGTTGATCAGCCATTTCTTTGTTCCCATTATAAATTCCCCGATTTCTGACTATAAAGGACCTACATTTGTCTTCACCAATCTTTTTCTCTTCACACACCTATAGAAACGTTTAGTTAGTTTTTATGTTGCTCTTATACTCTATTTTCCCTTTCTTAATCAATCCTTTTGTCCTCCTTTGCTGAATCAAAACTGCTCCCAAGCCTCGTGCCTGTTTTATTTTCTGGTCAATTTGTATACTTCTTCCTTAGATCTGATACTATCTTTAATTTCCTTTGTAAGCCATGGTTTGGCCACCTTTTGCAGACAGGACAGGAATGAACATGCATTCTTTGAATGTTGGCCATCGCCTATCCACCATCATCCTTCTCAATCCATCAAAGCCAACTCATGCCTCATACCATCATAGTTCCTTTATTTAGGTTCAGGAACCCAGTCTGAGAATCAACTATGTCACCGATGAAGAATTCTATCATATTATGGTTGCTCATCCCCAAGGAGCCTTGAACAACTAAACTGCCAATTCTTCATTTCTCCTTGCACAATACCCAGTCTATGATGGCCTGTTGGTATGAGCCAGCGTTTAACGCAGTTTATTTGGGGTGTGCGGCCAATCTGGAAGAAAGTGAAATCGTGTGGAAAGATGTCAGATGTGCGTTGTGACATCGTCGCACATTCAGATGATATTTCGGTCGATGGGAGCACGGGGGGGTCAGAAGTCTGGCCACCAACAATTGGTCAGCGAGTTAAGGCAAATCTCGAGATTTCAGACCTGCTCTGTTTTCATCTGAAGTGTTTGCTTTCTTAGCCTTGTTCTGGGGACTCTTGTTTTGTCAACTCTCTTGGAGTATTTCTGCCCTTTGTAGCCTTCAGTGCATGGGGCAGTGCCATCTGTGGTTCAGTAGATGGGGATTGTGTACTCTGCTGAGGGCACCTCCTCCCCCTCTGAAGGTGAGGTTCCGCTGTCTAGACCTGTTGAGAGTAGCCCTGCAATACCCTCCGCAGCTAGTGTCACATATCGTAGTGGTCTGCTGTGCTCTGCACAACCTGGCCACAGGAAAGGGGTGACCCACTCGAGGATGAGGAGACTGAGGCAACTCCACACACCTCAGAGCAAGGCTCTGCAGATGGATCTGATGAGGAGCCCAGGCAGGCACAAAACGAGGAGGCAGCCTTGATAAACTTACAGGGAAGGCGGGACACCAGAGGGAGCCTTGATTCAATGCTCCTTTAGCCAGGCTGCCAAGACTTGTCTTCCATTTCAGTGGGAGGGCACCACCTCCTTCGTACACATTTACAATACAATGCCATGACCCCAATGTCACCCACAACCTGTGTGAGGAAGTTTGCTGCCCCCGCAGTCTGTGATTAGTCAGTGATGAGGCCTGCAACTCTGGAAAACATGAAGGAGACTTGACATTGAAACAAAATATTGATTTACATTTTTCACAGAGATACAAACAAGGAACAAAACATAAAATGGTTGCCACAGTTACACATAAATAATATATTGCACTGATAAAAACGAACGAATGTCACCTCTACAAATCCCACCCTGAGCTCACAGTGCCTTAAACTTACACTTGTGAGTGCTACACCCTGGTCTGTCTGTTTGAGCAGGGAATAGCCATTCATTTTCCAGGAATATTATGGTTCAGTGCACTAGCAGAATGGGTTAATAGCGAATTTGGCAATGAATGGGGTAGATAATGATTCTATTTTATTCATTTAAGGGATGTGGAGGTCGCTGACTTAGCCAACATTTATTGCCCATCCCTAAATTCCCTTGATAAGGTGGTGGCGAGCTGTCTCCCTGAGCCGCAGCTGCCCATGAGGGAGTTATGGAGGGAGTTCCAGGATTTTGAACCAGCGAATGTGAAGGAACAGCCGATATATTTCCAAGTCAGGAGAGTGAATTGTCTGGTGAAGAGCTTCCAGGTGGTGGTGCTTCCAGGCACCTGCTGCCTTTGTCCTTTGGTGGTGGTTGTGGGTTTGGAAATTGCTATCGAAGGAGCCTTGGTGAGTTCCTACAGTGCATCTTGTAGATGGTACACAATAATGCTGCTGTGTGCCAGTGGTGGAGAGAGTGCACGTTGAAAGTGATGGATGGGGTACCAATCAAGTGGGCTGCTTTGTCCTGGATGGTGTCGAGCTTCTTGAGTGTCGTTGGAGCTGCACCCATCCAGGCAAGTGGGGAGTATTCCATCACACTCCTGACTTGTGCCTTGTAGATTGTGGAAATGCTTTGGGGAGTCAGGATGTGAGTCACTCGCAATCAGATTCCAAGCCTCCGACCTGCTCTTGTAGCCACAGTGTTTACATGGCTAGTCCAGTTAAGCTTCTGGTCAATGGTGACCCCCAGGTTATTGATAGTGGGGGGATTCAGTGATGGAAATGCCATTGAATGTCAAGCGTCAGTGGTTAGATTCTCTCTTGTTGGAGATGGTCATTGCCTGGCACTTGTATGGCACGAATGTTACCTGCCACTTGTCAGCCCGAGCCTGGATATTGCCCGGGTCTTGCTGCATTTGGACATGGACTGCTTCAGTATCTGAGGAGTCGCGAATGGTGCTGAACATTGTGTAATCATCAACGAACATCCCCTAATGATGGAAGAGAGGTCATTGATGAAGCAACAGAAGATGGTTGGGCCCAGGACACACCCCTGAGGGCCTCCTGCAGCGATATCCTGGAGCTGAGATAATTGACCTCTAACAACCACAGCCATGTCCCTTTGTACCAGGTATCACTCCAACCAGTGCAGAGTTTTCCACAGAATTCATAGAATCCCGACAGTGAAGAAAGAGGTCCAGTCTGCAATGAATCTCTGAAAGAGCGTCTTACCCAGGCCCAGAGCCCCTACCCTATCCCCGTTTACTGTGGCTAATCCACCTAACCTCGACATCCCTGGACTAAGGGGAAATTTAGCATGGACAATCCAACTAACTTGCCTGTAATCTCCAATATACAGAAAACTCCACAATCTGAAACAGAAATTTTCCCCCAAATTGACAAAGGCTTCTGTGCAAAGCTGCTGCTTATCACTGCCTCCTAACTGACGTTCTCTGCCCAAAACCTTCAGAAGTAACATAGAAACATAGAAGGTAGGAGCAGGAGGAGGTCATTCGGCCCTTCGAGCCTGCTCCGCCATTTATTACGATCATGGCTGATCGTTCAACTCAATAGCCTAATCCTGTTTTCTCCCCATAAACTTTGAACCTGTTCGCCCCAAGCGCTATATCCAGCCGCCTCTTGAATAATTCAATGTTTTAGAAACAAAGAAAAACTACAGCACAATACAGGCCCTTCAGCCCACAAAGTTGTGCCGAACATGTCCCTACCTTAGCAATTACTAGGCTTACCTATAACCCTCTATCTTACTAAGTTCCATGTACTTATCTAAAAGTCTCTTAAAAGACCCTATCGAATCCGCCTCCACCACCGTTGCTGGCAGCCCATTCCACGCACCCACCACCCTCTGAGTGAAAAACTTACCCCTGACATCTCCTCTGTACTACTCCCCAGCACCTTAAACCTGTGTCCTCTTGTGGCAACCATTTCAGCCCTGGGAAAAAGCCTCTGACTATCCACTCGATCAATACCTCTCAACATCTTATACACCTCTATCAGGTCACCCCTCATCCTTCGTCTCTCCAAGGAGAAAAGGCCGAGCTCACTCAACCTATTCTCATAAGGCATGCTCCCCCAACCCAGGCAACATCCTTGTAAATCTCCTCTGCACCCTTTCTATGGCTTCCACATCCTTCCTGTAATAAGGCGACTGAGCACAGTACTCCAAGTGTGGTCTGACCAGGGTCTTGTATAGCTACAACATTATCTCACGACTCCTAAACTCAATTCCTCGATTGATGAAGGCCAGTACACCATACGCCTTCTTAACCACAGCCTCAACCTGCACAGCTGCTTTGAGCGTTCTATGAACTTGGACCCCAAGATCCTTCTGATCTTCCACTCTGCCAAGCGTCCTACCATTAATATTATATTCCGCCATCCTATTTGACCTGCCAAAATGAACCACCTCACACTTATCTGGGTTGAACTCCATCTGCCATTTCTCTGCCCAGTCTTGCATCCTATCAATGTCTCGCTGCAACTTCTGACATCCCTCCACACTATCCACAACACCTCCAACCTTTGTGTCATCAGCAAACTTACCAACCCATCCCTCCACTTCCTCATCCAGGTCATTTATAAAAATCACAAGGAGTAAGGGTCCCAGGACAGATCCCTGGGCACTCCACTGGTGACTGACCTCCATTCAGAATATAACCCATCTATAACCACTCTTTGCCTTCTGTGGGCAAGCCAGTTCTGGATCCACAAAGCAATGTCCCCTTGGATCCCATGCCCCCTCACTTTCTCAATAAGCCTTGCATGGAGCACCTTATCAAATGCCTTGCTGAAGTCCATATATACTACATCTACTGCTCTTCCTTCATCAATGTGTTTAGTCACATCCTCAAAAAATTCAATCAGGCTCGTAAGGCATGATCTGTCTTTGACAAAGCCATACTGACTATTCTTAATCATATTATACCTCTCCAAATCTTCATAAATCCTGCCTGTCAGGGTCTTCTCCATCAACTTACCAACCACTGAGGTTAGACTCACTGGTCTATAATTTCCAGGGCTATCTCTACTCCCTTTCTTGAATAAAGGAACAACATCCGCAATCCTCCAATCCTCCGGAACCTCTCCCGTCTCCTTTGATGATGCAAAGATCATCGCCAGAGGCTCAGCAATCTCCTCCCTCGCCTCCCACAGTAGCGTGGGGTACATCTCATCCAGTCCCGGCGACTTATCTGACTTGATGCTTTTCAAAAGCGCCAACACATCCTCTTTCTTAATATCTACATGCTCAAGCTTTTCAGTCCGCTGCAAGTCTGCACTACAACCACCGAGATCCTTTTCCATAGTGAATACTGAAGTAAAGTATTCATTCAGTACCTCTGCTATTTCTTCCGGTTCCATACAAACTTTCCCACCGTCACACTTGATAGGTCCTATTCTTTCACGTCTTATCCTCTTGCTCTTCACATACTTGTAGAATGCCTTGGAGTTTTCCTTAATCCTGCCTGCCAAGGCCTTTTCATGACCCCTTCTGGCTCTCCTAATTTCCTTCTTAAGATCCTTCCTATTAGCCGTATACTCTTCTAGATCTCTAACATTACCTAGCTCCCTGAACCTTTTGTAAGCTTTTTTCTTCTTGACTAGATTCATTACAGCCTTTCTACACCACGGTTCCTGTAACCTACCATAACTTCCCTGTCTCATTGGAACGTTGCTATGCAGAACTCCAGACAAATATTCCTTGAAAATTTGCCACATTTCTTCCATATATTTCCCTGAGAAAACCTCTTTCCAATTTAAGCCTCCAATTTCCTGCCTGATAGCCTCATAATTCCCCAACTAAACACTTTTCTAACTTGTCTGATCCTATCTCTCTCCAATGCTATTGTAAAGGAGATAGAATTATGATCACTATCTCCAAAATGCTCTCCCACTGAGAGATCTGACACCTGCCCAGGTTAATTTCCCAATACCAAATCAAGTACAGCCTCTCCTCTTGTAGGCTTATCTACATACTGTGTCAAGAAACCCTCCTGAACACACCTAACAAACTCCTCCCCATCTACACCCCTTACTCTCGGGAGATTCCAATCAATATTTGGGAAATTAAAATCTCCCATCACGACAACTCTGTTATTATTACAGCTTTCAGGATCTGTTTCCCTATCTGCTCCTCAACATCACTGTTACTATTGGGCGGCCTACAGAAAACACCCAGTAAAGTTATTGACCCCTTCCTGTTCCTAATCTCCACCCACAGAGACTCCATAGACAATCCCTCCATGGTGTCCATCTTTTCTGCAGCCGTGACACTTTTTTGGCATCAACTATTTCCTGTGGTAATGAATTCCACAGGCTCACCACCCTTTGGGTGAAGAAATGTCTCCTCACTTCCGTCCTACATGGTCTACCCCGAATCCTCAGACTGTAATCCCTGGTTCTGGACTCCCCCACCATCGGGAACATCCTCCCTGCATCTTTCTTGTCTAGTCCTGTTAGATTTTAGTAAGCCTCTACAAGATCCCCCCTCATTCATCTGAACTCCAGTGAAAACAATCCTAACCTCGTCAATCTCTCCTCATACATCAGCCCCGCCATCCCCGGAATCAGCCTGGTAAACCTTCGCTGCACTCCCTCGAGAGCAAGAACATCCTTCCTCAGAAAAGGAGGCCAAACCTGCACACAATACTCTAGGTGTGGCCTCACCAAGGCCCTGTATAATTGCAATAACAGATCCCTGCTCCTGTACTCGAAACCTCTCGCAATGAAGGCCAACATGCCATTTGCCGCCTTTACCGTCTGCTGCACCTGCATGCTTACCTTCAGCGACTGGTGCACAAGGACACCCAGGTCCCGCTGCACACTCCCCTCTCCCAATTTAAAGCCATTCAGATAGTAATTTCCTTCTTGTTTTTACTTCCAAAGTGAATAACCTCACATTTATCCAAATTATACTGCATCTGCCATTGATTATCCCACTCACCCAACCTGTCCAGATCATGCTGAAGGATCTTTGCATCCTCATCACAGTTCATCCTCCCACCCAACTTGGTATCATCTGCAAACTTTGAGATATTACATTCTGTTTCTCATCCAAATCATTATTGACAAGGTGAGAGAGAATGGTGAATGTGTGTTTTGACTTGGACAGTTAAAATAATTATTGGCACAAGAGTGCACACAAAGTGGTTTGCTTGACCCTGAGATCCATGTTGTCCCCATGGACTTCAGTAAGACCTTTGATAAGGTCCCTCATGGCAGACTGGTGCAGAAGGTGAAGTCGCATGGGATCAGAGGTGAGCTGGCAAGGTGGATACAAAACTGGCTCGGTCAAAGAAGTGGAGATGCACTGATGCTCTCTCCACTCACGTTGTTTGTATCTTAAAGACTTGATTAGCTGTAAGTATTCGCATTCCAACCATTATTCATGTAAATTGAGTCTGTGTCTTTATATGCCCTGTTTGTGAACAGAATTCCCACTCACCTGAAGAAGGGGCTTGGAGCTCCGAAAGTTTGTGTGGCTTTTGCTACCAAATAAACCTGTTGGACTTTAACCTGGTGTTGTTAAACTTCTTACTCGGTCAAAGAAGACAGAGGGTAGCAGTGGAAGGGTGTGTTTCTGAATGGAGGGCTGTGACAAGTGGCATTCCTCAGGGATCAGTGCTGGGACCTTTGCTGTTTGTAATATATATAAATGATTTGGAGGAAAATGTAACTGGATTGATTGGTAAGTTTGCGGACGACACAAAGGTTGGTAGATTTGCGGATAGTGATGAGGACCAACAGGCTATAGATCGGTTGGGGACTTGGGCGGAGAGATGGCAGATGGAGTTTAATCTGGACAAATGTGAGGTAATGCATTTTGGAAGATTTAATACAGATAGGAAATATACAGTAAATGGCAGAACCCTTCGGAGTATTGATTGGCAAAGGGATCTGGGTGTACATGTAACAGGTCACTGAAAGTGGCAATGCAGGTGGAGAAGATAGTCAAGAAGGCATACGGCATGCTTGCCTTCATCGGCCAGGGCATTGAGTTAGAAAATTGGTAAGTCATGTTGCAGCTTTATAGAATCTTAGTTCAGCTGCACTTGGAATATAGTGTTCAATTCTGGTCGCCACACTACCAGGAGGATGTGGAGGCTTTGGAGAGGGTACAGAAAAGATTTATCAGGATGCTGCCTGGTATGGAGGGCATTAGCTATGAGGAGAGGTTGGAGAAACTTGGTTTGGTCTCACTGGAGCAACGGAGGTTGAGGGGTGACCTGATAGAGGTCTACAAGATTATGAGAGGCATGGACAGAGTGGATAGTCAGAAGCTTTTTCCCAGGGTGGAAGAGTCAATTACTAGGGGGCATAGGTTTAAGATGCGAGGGGCAAGGTTTAAAGGAGATGTACGAGGCAGATTTTTTACACAGAGAGTAGTGGGTGCCTGGAACTCGCCGCCGGGGGAGGTAGTGGAAGTGGATACGGTAGTGACTTTTAAGGGGCGTCTTGACAAATACATGAATAGGATGGGAATAATAGGATATAGTCCCCGGAAGGGTAGGGGGTTTTAGTTAAGTTGGGCAGCATGGTCAGTGCAGGCTTGGAGGGCTGAAGAGCCTGTTCCTGTGCTGTAATTTTCTTTGTTCTTTGAGATTGCAGAATGGCCTTCAGCACCTTGTTATATTTGGCTGAAGATAGTAAAATGATGAACTACTCCCAGTCACTTAGTAACAATAGTTTACTCCTGCCCTCAACCACAATCAGTATCTGCATTATGCAGTGCAGTGAGACTACCTTGTGGGGTTAGGTAAACAAGAAGGAATGTGTTGCCCATTGAACATTCCTAAAGATTTCACTGGATGTGGGTGTCGTTGGCAGGGCCAACATTTGTTGCCCATCCCTAATTGCCCTTGAACTGAGTGTCTCGCTCGGCCATTTCAGAGGGAAGTTAAAAGTCAACCACATTGCTGTGGGTCTGGAGTCACATGTAGGTCAGACCAGGTGAGAATGGCAGATTTCCTTCCCTAAAGGACATTAGTGAACCAGATGGGTTTTTACAACAATCGATGAAAAAGTTTTAAAGTTAAAATTTATTTATTAGTCACAGTAGGCTCAGATTAACACTGCAATGAAGTTACTGTGAAAATCCCCGCGTGTTTCATGGGCCTCATTACTGAGACTAACTTTGTATTCCACATTTGTTGTAAAACAAAATCTGGTTCGTGATGAAGGGAAGGTCATGTAGCATCCCTTGGTCCATAATTTATTTTATAAACATGGATTTGAGACAAACTTTATGCTTTTAGTTAGGAAGCAGCATTATTTGAGTGATAAATAGTGGAAGTCCTGAACTCGAGTGTTGACCGCGAACACCCAATAAAAGACCCTTTCCTCCCCCCCAACCCTGGCTTCTCCATTCAGAGACTGAGGTGATGCCTGAAGACCTGTGGGATGTAAGGTAAGCCTCTACAGTTGTGGTCCCTGAGGTTGTGGCAATGTGATAGAGACTCACATGAACCATTGCGCACACAGACCTCGATGAGGACTGGTTTCTTTTTTTAAAAAAAGGAACAGCTGAGGTGGAAGATGCTGCCATGGAGCTTCACATGGATCATGTTTGACACAAGCATGCGCTGTATGTAATGTCCTCATCGTTGAAGCAACATTTGTAGTTTACAGTCTGTTGTAGATTTAGCATGGGGACTGAAACTGGTGGCCGATTAGTGGTGACCAGCCATATGGATAATTCCTCTAAACCTGCATCAAAGCAGCAAAGTAGCAGAGGTTAGGAACTGGCAGAAAGTTTTAATAAAAAACACTTTAGTTACATGCGTCCTGCGGCGGACCACACATCAATGAAAGTAATTAATTATCAAGTGTCCTAACAAACATATCATAGTGCAGCTACAAAAATCAAACTGGGCTAACTTCCTGCTCTAAACTGCACTCATCATGAAAGCATGCCTTATTACAAGGAAGGAAGTTTTCAGTAGAGAAATAAAGGAAGTCTGCACTGCGACACACCACAGCTTGGGCCGGGGGTGGTGGGGGGATGCGAGGAAACAAAACATGTGTTTAATCAGCGTTAAATAAAGAAAGGAGAGGAAGCGATCACTTAATTTCTGCAAATTATTCATTTGATGACCTTTAAAACATCACCCTGGCCAAACTGGAACAAATATTAACCTTTAGGACATGAGGAGAAAGGGTATCCAGTTCTCAAATTATAAACAAGTGCTGCGGTTTTATTTCTTTCACACCCCCCCGTCCCCAACCTTTTGCCCCCACCTTCCCTGTTCCCCACTCCATGCTCCACCCACCCCACACTCTCAACCATGTCCACCTCCACCCGCCTCCCCCAAACAGCAGAAAAATAAACTCCAGTCCGTGTTGTGTGACGCTGTCAGCAAACCCGTCAAGAGGTGGCAGTAGTGGGAGGTCGCAGGGGACAGGGGTGATGAGTAGTTTGCCAGGGAATTGTAGGGAAGGGTTCCCCATCTTCACCTGATGAACTGGTTGATTGTGGCAAACCTCCATCCCTCAGAAATCAGAACAGAATCAGTGAGCATTCGGAGATTTAACCTGCAGAGCCGTCTAACATGGTCACTCACAAGCTTGCGAAATCTAACACTTTTCCTACTGTAGTTTAGGGTTGAAATCCGACATGGTAGATCCATGGACAAATTCACCCGTCACCTCAACTGCAACCATGCTACTTTAACGTGAGGAACGGAACAAATCTCTAGCCCCTGGGTCAATAAGTGCCCATGTCGCCGACTGAATTACCCTTCTAATCATTTTGGTGAAGCGAGCACGAAGGTAATCGAGATCAGTCTTCAATCTAAGTCACATTGCCCTGGCCTGGCAGCTTGGAGTGAGAGCAGGAACTTGTCCTGGACAATATTCCTCCCTCACCCAACACCACCAAGAACAGATGACTTGTTGTTTCAGCAGATTGAATCATGGGATCCTTTGCACAAGATGGCTGCTGCATTCACCGACATCAAACTCTTCACGGCATTACAAAAGCATATCATTCTCCAGGAATGACATTTCTACTTGAGACAAGACAAGCTACATGTGTGTCACTCCCCAAGTGTTTAGACGTCATGAAATGCAAGGTCCAACATGAATGAGATAGAGAATCTGATTAACTGGTGCGGCAACAATAATCTCTCTCTCAATGTCAACAAAATGAAGGAGATTTGTCATCGACTTCAGGAAGCGTAAAGGAGAACGTGCCCCTATCTACATCAACGGGGACGAAGGAGAAAGGGTCGAGAGCTTCAAGTTTTTAGGTGTCCAGATCACCAACACCCTTGGGTTATGGGGAAAAGACAGGAGAATGGGGATGAGAAAAATATCAGCCATGATTGAATGTTGGAGCAGACATCCCTCAGAAATCAGAACAGAATCAGTGAGCAATCGGAGATTTAACCTGTAGAGCCGTCTAACGTGGTCGGATTTCAACCCTAAGCTTTTGGCCGAGTGGCCTAATTCTGCTCCGATGTCTTATGGTCTTATGTCCTGGTCCCCCCATGCCGACATTATCGTTAAGAAAGCCCATCAACACCTCTACTTTCTCAGAAGACTAAGAAAATTTGGCATGTCAGCTACGACTCTCACCAACTTTTACAGCTACACCATAGAAAGCATTCTTTCTGGTTGTATCACAGCTTGGTATGGCTCCTGCTCTGCCCAAGACCGCAAGGAACTACAAAAGGTAGTGAATGTAGCCCAATCCATCACGCAAACCAGCCTCCCATCCATTGACTCTGTCTACACTTCCCGCTGCCTCAGCAAAGCAGCCAGCATAATTAAGGATCCCACGCACCCCGGACATTCTCTCTTCCACCTTTTTCCGTCGGGAAAAAGATCCAAAAGTCTGAGGTCACGTACCAACCGGCTCAAGAACAGCTTCTTCCCTGCTGCCGTCAGACTTTTGAATGGACTTACCTTGCATTAAGTTGTTCTTTCTCTGCACCCTAGCTATGACTGTAACACTATATTCTGCACTCGTTTCCTTCTCTATGAATGGTATGTTTTGTCTGTATAACGTGCAAGAAACAATACTTTTCACTATATGTTAATACATGTGACAATAATAAATCAAATCAAATCAAAATCAAATCCATCCAGAATCCTCAGACCTAACGAGTCAAGTTCAGGGGCTAATAAACCTCCATCTCATAGAAGTTTAACTAATTGCTGATTGTGGCACTGTTACTGTGCACAGATTGGCTCCCACATCTGCCAGCAATGTTATAATTGGAGAATGATAATTGGCCTGAAGCACTTGGATATGTTTCTTTGAGAGTTGGAAAGCAAGTCTTCCTTTCCTATGACTTCTATCATGCTGTCAGATTGGACAATCAAAACTCAGAGTTTGATTTTAAAATTTGCATCCTTGTTTACAAATCTACCCGTGGCCTCTCTCTCTCTCTCTCTCTCTCTCCAATTCTGTCATCTCAGCTCACAGTCTGCCAAGATATCTGTTCTCCTCCAACACTGGCCTCTTGCGCACTGCAAATCCTCATGGCTCCATTAACGGCCTTATGTTGGAATTCCCTCCCTCAACCTGTCCATCTTTTTCTAACTCCTTTCAAGGAGTTCCTTAAACTTCACGTTTTCATCAAGCTTTTGGTCATCTGTCCCAAGATTCCTTCTCTGGATTGAGGCGGAATTTTGCTTGATAAAGCTCCTTTCAAAGGCATTGCGGCATTAACGACACTGAATCAATCCAATTTGCTGCCATTACCGGTAACTTTTAATAATATCAACCAATTCTGCTTCAGTACTGTCCTTCACCCAAGAGTTAGATGTCTGCTGTCAAAGGCACTCTGGGTTGGTTGAGTGGACGAGCCTCAGCTCAAGACCAGTGAAACCAGCTCAGGGAGGGGAACACAAAGAATTGAAGGCAACAAGCAACATTGGGATTTGATTTCTCCTCTGGAAAATCATTTGATGCTGCGCTGCTACTTAACGTTTCATTAAAGTCATACCATATTTCCAGGCCCTGAACCGGTATGAAAAGAAACTTGAGTGAAATATTTTACATTAATTAATATCAACTCATTAGTTTGGATGATTAATTGCTTGTTCCTACATTTCAATTTAGATTAACCCAATTTCACACAAGGTAACAAAACATTAAAGGAGATCTAAGAGCATCGCTGGTTACCTGTGGGAATCTTATGCACTTCAGTTTCTGTGAGCAGAGGCTGTTTCAGTTAACAGTTTGAGTCCCTGTAGCAGGGGAGTATCCGTCTTTTCATTGTTATTACTTCATGGTGCTTTCTGTTCAATAGACCAGAAATCTAGGAGCGCCCATTTTCAGGAGGGCACTGTGATCAGCCCCTGAACTTGACTTATTAGGTCTGAGGATCCCAGATGTTGGACCTTGCACTTCATGACGTTTAAACACTTGGGGAGTGAATACAAAAGGCAGCAAGAAGTGAACACAAGTCAGGCCACTGATTGACGTGGGCTGGGGTTGGAATGGAGTTTGTATCTGCAGTCATGGAACACTGTTAACTGGGAGGGGTGGTACTGGAGAAGGTAATCGCAGCAGCAGTCAGGAGGGTGGTCTGACAGCTACGTATTTTGCTAAGTTACTGAGGTTTGTTGGTAGGTGATGTCTGGGGTGTGGTTTCCCTGTGTGCTGCCCAGAATAGCCACAGGGCTAACCATTCTTGGTGAGGAGAACTCAAACAGGCATGGGGTTGAATAAAACGCTGAGGGTAGGTTCTGAGCCGCAAGTTAGTGGCCTTTCGACTTCCAGCCCCACCTTTGGAACATGAACGACAGTACGTTGATTGGGGCTAATCAAGCAGAAGGGTGGGTTTGAGGCCTTCAGCCTGTCCAATGAGTGCTGTAGGAGAGAATGTCTGGCTTCCAAGGTCAGAGGCTGTGACTCAGGGCAAGGTCATGGTCAGCGCTTTAAAGACTAGTCCTCCAACGGCCCCCCCTACCCCCCCCCCCCCCACAACACCTCCTCTCCCCGCCCCCCACCGGCACAGGACAGGGACCCAGCAGATGCAGGATTGAGTAAAAGGTCTCTGGAAGAAGTGTAATTGAGCAGTTTACAGGTGAGTACAGTGATGTGCAGTAGCTTATGTAATGGCACTGCGATTTCCACAGGCTGCCTGGAATAAACCTGTTGTGAAGAAGTTGAGCACAACAGTAACCTTCAAAGTCGCAGCATTGGGTGCCCCCAATACGCAGCTGGAGATCTCCCCTGCGAGCCTGTCACAGAATGATGTGACTATGGCTCTTGAGAGCTCTCCAGATGCCTGAGTCATCTCCTGCATTGAGTTTCTGACAATTGTGGACGGCTAAATCACTGCCTGTCGACTGCATAAGACTTTCCACGGTTCTGACTGGCTCCAGAGACTCACATTCAGTCGCTGCTCTCTCTTCTTCACACACCACCACTGCACCTTCCACTCTGCCCTTCTCCTCATCAGAGGCTGTGTCTCCCACCGAGACCGCAATGCCCATTTGTCACAGGTGCTTGTCAACCCTGTGAGAGTATAGAATCATAGAATTTTTGGATTGGAGGCAGGTTGCTAGCGGAGTGCCACAGGGATCAGTGCTTGGTCCTCTGCTCTTTGTGATTTTTATTAATGACTTGGAGGAGGGGGCTGAAGGGTGGATCAGTAAATTTGCTGATGACACCAAGATTGGTGGAGTAGTGGATGAGGTGGAGGGCTGTTGTAGGCTGCAAAGAGACAAAGATAGGATGCAAAGCTGGGCTGAAAAATGGCAAATGGAGTTTAACCCTGATAAATGTGAGGTGATTCATTTTGGTAGGACTAATTTAAATGTGGATTACAGGGTCAAAGGTAGGGTTCTGAAGACTGTGGAGGAACAGAGAGATCTTGGGGTTCATATCCACAGATCTCTAAAGGTTGCCACTCAAGTGGATAGAGCTGTGAAGAAGGCCTATAGTGTGTTAGCTTTTATTAACAGGGGGTTGGAGTTTAAGAGCCGTGGGGTTATGCTGCAACTGTACAGGACCTTGGTGAGACCACATTTGGAATATTGTGTGCAGTTCTGGTCACCTCACTATAAGAAGGATGTGGAAGCGCTGGAAAGAGTGCAGAGGAGATTTACCACGATGCTGCCTGGTTTGGAGGGTAGGTCTTATGAGGAAAGGTTGAGGGAGCTAGGGCTGTTCTCTCTGGAGCGGAGGAGGCTGAGGGGAGACTTAATAGAGGTGTATAAAATGATGAAGGGGATAGATAGAGTGAACGTTCAAAGACTATTTCCTCGGGTGGATGGAGCTATTACAAGGGGGCATAACTATAGGGTTCGTGGTGGGAGATATAGGAAGGATATCAGAGGTAGGTTCTTTACGCAGAGAGTGGTTGGGGTGTGGAATGGACTGCCTGCAGTGATAGTGGAGTCAGACACTTTAGGAACATTTAGGCGGTTATTGGATAGGCACATGGAGCACACCAGGATGATAGGGAGTGGGATAGCTTGATCTTGGTTTCAGATAAAGCTCGGCACAACATCGTGGGCCGAAGAGCCTGTTCTGTGCTGTACTGTTCTATGTTCTATGTTCTAATCCCTACACTGTAGAAGGAGGCCATTCGGCCCATCGAGTCTGCACCGACCACAATCCCACCCCATCCCCATAACCCCACGTATTTCTGCTGCTCGTCCCCCTGACACTCAGGGACAAATTAGCATGGCCGATCCATCTAACCCGCACATCTTTGGATTGTGGGAGGAAACCGGAGCACCTGGAGGAAACCCACGCAGACACGGAGAGAATGTGCAAACTCCACACAGACGGTGACCCAAGCCGGGAATCAAACCCAGGTCCCTGGCGCTGTGAGGCAGTAGCGCTAACCACTGTGCCACCCCATGGGCAGGAGCAAAATCTAGCACTTAGCAGAGTGCTCCGCAGCCAAGAAAAGGATTCACCTCAAATGATTTCAGAATGCTTAGTTTACTCGTTCTAATGAGCACTCCCTGCAGTGACCATGTACAAACTGCTGAGCTGAGATTCTGTGCAGCTTTCCAACCCATCCTAACAAGCTTACCATGAAAACATGGGGATTCCCCACATGGCATGATTCTGACTCTAAGGTCGTATTATTGCCTTCAGAACATAGTACGGCAGCCAATTGCACCTTTAATTGAGATTACTATGGCCTGGGTGGGGTTCAGATTTTAAGCTCACCTGCACACCACAATATTTGAAACTGGCTTGCGGAACTTGCTCCCATGTTAAGAGTGTATTGTTCAGCCCCTAGTTTGCATATGCAAAGATCCAAGGTCTGCTTCAGGCAAGGGCAACAGTGGCAATAAGAACAGCAACATTCATTTTTATAGCACCATTAACCAAGTAACATATGCCAAGGTGCTTCACAAGCACAATCGGAATTTGACACTGAGTCACATAAGACGATAGTAGTATAGTGGATCAGAACCTTGGTCAAAGAAGTAGGTTTTAAGAAGGATCTCAAAGGGGAAAGAGGTAGAGAGCCGGGGGTGGGTGGGGGGGGGGTTTAGGGAGGGAATTGCAGAGCTTCAGGCCCGGCAATGAAGGCAAGGCTACCAATGGTAGAACCATTAAAACTGGAGATGCTGAAGAGAGCAGAATTGGAGGAACCACAGAGAGCTGGAAGCAATTACAGAAATAGAGGGGGATGAGTGAGGCCATGGAGGGATTCGAAATCAAGGAGGAACATCTTAAATGTGGAACATTGCCATACGAGAGTCAATGTAGGTCAGCACGCACACGGGGTTGATGGGGCGGCACGGTGGCACAGTGGTTAGCACTGCTGCCTCACAGCGCCAAGGACCTGGGTTCGATTCCCGACTTGGGTCACTGTCCATGTGGAGTCTCCCCGTGTCTGCTTGGGTTTCCTCCGGGGGCTCCGGTTTCCTCCCACAATCCAGAAGAGGAGCTGGTTAAGTGCATTGGCCGTGCTAAATTCTCCCTCAGTGTAACCCGAACAGGTGCCGGAGTGTGGGTGACAAGGGGATTTTCACAGTGACTTCATTGCAGTGTTAATGTGAGCCTACTTGTGACACTAATGAATAAACTTCAACTTCAAGTTAGGACAGAGAACTGGAGGCGTTCAAGTTTGTGAAAGATGGGGAAGGCCGACCAGGAGAGCACATTGGAATCGTCGAATGTGGAGGCAGCAGAGGTGTGTGGACATGGGTAAAGGGCTCCTCTTGTTTGTCCTTGTGCAGAGTGGCGAAGAGTGTAGTTCTGGGGAGTGGTGGGGGAGTGGAATAGGTGAGTTAGTCTTGCAGAGAACCAACATGACCTCATGATCTCCTTCTGTGCTGTGACCTTTCTGTGATTCTGTGGAAGCAGATGTGTGATTGCTGCCTCGTATTTTTGGGGCCTTAGGTGACTGTGCAGCTTTTAAAAATGGGTGCTGCCAGACACCATATCTGGACCCTTGTCTTATTCATTTCAGCATGTCCCTCCACATCACCCCGGGAGAGGACCTGGTGGTAACTCCTCGGAGGATGAAAGGGGCCTGCATTCATCTGCCTTCCAATTTTATCCTCACTCTGACCCTGTGAGGCAGCAGTTCACCTAACTTAGCTGTGACATGACCGACATCAGCAACTCGCTGTGTGTGCAGTGACAGGGTACTGTCCCTCATTGTATTACACATGTCACAACACATTTGGATGACTCAGTGCATGACTTTACTTAAAGAGAAAGTGTGATTATTAACAGGCCTATCTGGGTTGGAAATGAATCAGTTGTTGGGAAAGCAGTATAAATTAAATTCAACCAACATTGACATTAGGACGTGAGCCTTGAAAGTAGGAGGGATTTGTGAATCCCGTGTTCAGGTGAAGGGCATAGTGCACGCATTGTGTAAAATAACTTGCAAAGTCTTTGCAGGCACCCGCTGGCTTCAGATCTATCCTCGTTCAGCACCCACACAGGCAAGCAAGAATACCTGTCTGCTTTGTGTTTGCAGTTAATCTCCTTAGAGCCCTGAAAGATGGTGGCCCATTTTGTTCCTGTTTCAGTTATACCCAATGCTCCTTCGCTCAGAGATGCTGCAACCTTTGAAGATAAATTTTTAAAAAAT
Source organism: Mustelus asterias (assembly GCF_964213995.1). Classification (NCBI taxonomy): domain Eukaryota; kingdom Metazoa; phylum Chordata; class Chondrichthyes; order Carcharhiniformes; family Triakidae; genus Mustelus; species Mustelus asterias. The sequence goes on from NC_135822.1 coordinate 71,941,535, forward strand.
CCTTGATGCGATAAAGCGTTCGAGCGGTGTTCAAAGTAAAGCACAGGTCCTGACATTTGTTTTATATCATTATGATTTTTTTTTAAACAAGAAAGATGACTGAATTCTAAATGTGGAAATCTTTTACTGCTAATTATGTTCAAACATCAAGGAAATACGTAACTTCTAAGAGGAAGTGGGTAGCCGAGCTTTTGACCACAGACTGTAATGGAACAGTGCTGAGTGAAAAATGATTCTGATTCTATTCCTGTCAGCTACAATACTTATTGATTTCTCATAGATGCTGCTGCAATGTTTCCTTTGATCAAAGATTGGCAGTCAACATTTGCATTCATTTCCATTGCACAAGTGTCACACTGTAAACACAACACACAGCCAATTTCCTCTGAAACGGTCCTTCTCGTTACAAATCTTCTTATAATATCAAATTAACGTTGAAGGAAGAAAGATTTTAATTTTTATGACATCTTTCATGACCTCACAATGTCTTAAAGCATTTTGATTCAATTAAATACTTCATGAAGTTTCAAGTTTTTAAGTTTATTGATTACTGTCACAAGTGTTAACACTGCAGTGAAGTTACTGTGAAAATCCCCTGGTCGCCACACTCCGGCGCCTGTTCGGGTACACTGAGGGAAAATTTAGCACGGCCAATCCGCCGAACCAGCACGTCTTTCGGACTGTGGGAGGAAACCGGAGCGCCCGGAGGAAACCCATGCAGACACGGGGAGAACGTGCAAACTCCACACAGACAGTGACCCAAGCCGGGAATTGAACCCAGCTCCCTGGCGCTGTGAGGCAGCAGTGCTAACCACTGTGCCACCGTGCCGCCCTTTTGTCATAAAGTTGGAATATACTGAGTATTGTTGTTGCATGACTATACTGAAATTTGATTATTATTGCTATTATGAATCCAGGTGTATACTATACTAATCCATCTATATACTAATACATGTGACAATTATTATTGTCACGTGTATTAGTATACAGAAAAGTATTGTTTCTTGCGTGCTTTACAGACAAAGCATACCGTTCATAGAGAAGGAGAATTAGAAGGTATGCTGGGTACAGCTTGTAAGAATTCGCCACACTCCGGCGCCATCTTGGAATCATATGAAATGAACTTGTTGTAGAAGCATTTTGGACTGTTTTTCCATTGGAGGCATAGGCTCAGATTTAATTGGCAAGTTAAAGTCTGCTCTGGCATGATGAAGGCAAAAGCTCCAACTGACATACACTGCTTTGCCTAAATTGAACTCACTACAGTTGAATTCACTAATGATGAGGTTTACAAAATAAATCAGTCATGAATCCTTTTGTTTCGAATATGACTGTGACGGTAAAACAGTTCTCTCCTCTGTCTGAGCGCATTGTCACGCAGTGTCAGTCAGGCCAGCTCACCGACATTTCCACTCATTTCCTCAGAGCAGACCCCAAGGAGGCGAGCTTGAGTTGTGTGGCATGGCTCCCGCCACAGGGCAACCTGGGCAAAGATTACACCTGAGGGCAGCTCAGACTGTCAGTGTCTGTCAACCTGTCACTTCAATTCCAAGGTTCCTCATCAGGAACTGAAGGCTTGAGTGCCATAGCTACTGGGGCAGCCAGCAGGAGAGGACCACAAAATATAACCTGTCAAAATAAAACTATTCCTTTTGTAGTCGATCACAGATAAGAGGATTGTGATCACCGATGAGAGAGTGATGTGTGCTGGAAGTGTTGGGAGAGTGTATGTCGGGGGGCTGGGGAGGTGGTGTGGGCAAGTTGACAATTCTTGATTTAAACATTTCTGCTCATTTCACAATCACCAGATATTAACTTCGCTGAGGTTGAGTGTGACATTTGACATCCAGAATTTTATCACCATTATTCAAATAGTGCTCTACGTTTTCAGACATCATTCATCAGGAACTTAACTGTGCTGTCGACATAAACACAGGCAACACAGAAAAGTGAAACCTTTACATCCATATTTGTGTTTTCATTTTTGCAAAACTTACAGGAGGTCTTCTGGTGTCCTTTAGCTCGTGAAGAAACTCTAGGGTCAGAGCTGTGAGGAGGCCAAACCTGGGGTGGGAGGGGGTTGGGGGGGGGGGGGTGCGCGTTTGCAGTAAGGAGAGTCTGCACCAGCACCCTGGAAGAAACCCCACCCTCAGCCCGAGCCTGTCCGCCTGCTGAAAATTCTCCAACAACTCAGGCTGGCCTCATGGTGATGTGTGGAGCTAGCAGGTAGCATGGGATCACTGAGGGAGCTCACACATTGAAGGAGGATGTCCTCTGTCCAGCTGATGAAGAACTGAGGCTTGGAATATTATCTTGGAGTCAGTTGGAGAATGCGCTGGTATTCCCAGGGTTCAGTGCCAAGCATAAGTCAATTCCATACAGAGAACACCTTAACACTGCAACTGACATCACCATGCAAAGGGATGTGATGTTTGCCTGTATTCCGCTTGAAGATGGTAGTGTTGCAATTCCACATTTGATGGAGCACCGCAATGTTCACCATTCCATTTACGAGGAGTTCCTGGTATTTTGGGGCCACCTCCCAAGGGATATGCCAGGTTTGTCGTGAACAACTCATGGTAACCCTACTTTGGGTGGAGGACAGGTCAGAGTCAAGTTGACTCCAAGGTGACCAGGAAGCCAATGGAAGATAGAGACAGAAACACCCATCTGACAGATCTGCTCAGCTGGGTCTGCCGTACTCCTGATGCTTCAACAGTGGTACCTGAAGGAGTGGAGCAGCCACGGAACGCCAGACACCCAGCAAATCAGAGGGTGGTTTGGACAAGCAGCAGAAAGGTCAGTGAGCTGCATGGCTCCAGTGAGTTAGAATGCAGCAGTAACCCCTGTGTACACAAGAGTGATGTACAAGACTTCATTGTTGCCAACCTGCATTTCAGCTCTTTCGAGTTCTACCTGGACAAAGTGTTTCTATCCATTGCCTTAGTTCAGGCACAGAATTGATAGATCACCTGTCCCCGGCTCTCCCTCCAGTCTTTGTGTTGTGGAGATATCTTGTAGCTGTTTATCTCTGACAGCTCACTGAGTGTGGGCGGAGGAGGAGCCACATTGTGAACCCGTTTTCACCTCTCTGTGGGCCAGTGATGAGGCTGCACCACTGCAATTTCTAAAAATTATTTCGAGTGAAATTGGGAGGCTGTTTCTGGTACAGTTTATCAAACAGAGAGTGGAAGCCAAGCCAAACTCTCAATCTCCTTGGAGAAGGAGCGGATAGTTTAGCTTTGGTCTATATGGGGCAATCGAGAATTGTCCATCCATTCTAAGCGCTGACCAGTTTTCTTTTCCCCTAGTTTCATTAGGAAAGAATTTCATGCCTGGCAGATATTGGCTAATTTACCATTGCCCATTTTGCACTTCGATCCAAAGTTAAAATTGCCACCAGAGATTTATTTTTCCCCTGTACTCTGAATGTTCTGTGGCACTCCTTGCATTGTGCACTCATTGGCCCCCTTCTGTCCTGGGAAGCAGGGCCCAAGCAACTGCAAACACACTTCCTCCACTTTATTTCCTGTACTTTCTGGTGTTGGTGATCTCTGGGGCTTTTCTGGATTCCAGAGAAGATATTCAGGTTCCATCTACAGCACACCTCTCTATAGCGTGGGATACATCACCCTTAGATACAATAAATCACACATCATCAAAGGGTGGCTGATAAGAACAAAGAACAAAGAAAATTACAGCACAGGAACAGGCCCTTCGGCCCTCCAAGCCTGCACTGACCATGCTGCCTGACTTAACTAAAACCCCCTACCCTTCCGGGGACCATATCCCTCTATTCCCATCCTATTCATGTATTTGTCAAGACGCCCCTTAAAAGTCACTACCGTATCCGCTTCCACTACCTCCCCCGGCAGCGAGTTCCAGGCACCCACCCGCCCTCTGTGTAAAAAATATTCCTCGTACATCTCCTTTAAACCTTGCCCCTCGCACCTTAAACCTGTGCCCCCTAGTAATTGACTCTTCCACCCTGGGAAAAAGCTTCTGACTATCCACTCTGTCCATGCTTCTCATAATCTTGGAGACTTCTATCAGGTCGCCCCTCAACCTCCGTCGCTCCAGTGAGAACAAACCAAGTTTCTCCAACCTCTCCTCATAGCTAATGTCCTCCATACCAGGCAACATCCTGGTAAATCTTTTCTGTAACCTCTCCAAAGCCTCCACATCCTTCTGGTAGTGTGGTGACCAGAATTGAACACTATATTCCAAGTGCGGTCTAACTAAAGTTCTATAAAACTGCAACTTTTTAAACTCAATGCCCCGGCCGATGAAGGCAAGCATGCCATATGCCTTCTTGACTACCTTCTCCACCCGCATTGCCATTTTCAGTGACCTGTGTATCTGTACACCCAGATCCCTTTGCCTATCAATACTCTTAAGGGTTCTGCCATTTACTGTATATTTCCTATCCGTATTAGACCTTCCAAAATGATGTTGCCGTATTGGTATTTTCACTGGACGAGTAATCCAGAGACCCGGGGTGATGCTCTGGGAACCTGGGTTTGGCAGATGTGAAATCTGAATTCAATGAACATCTGGAGTTAAGTATCTTGATGACCATGAATCCGCAGTATTTTGCTTTTTACCATGAAACCATTGTTGATTGTGGTTAAAAACCCATCTGGTTCTCGATTGTCCTTTCGAGAATGAAATCTGCTGTCCTTACGCCGGTCTGGCCGACATGTGACTCCAGAGCCACAGCAATGTGGTTGACTTCTAAATGTCCTCAGGGATTTAAGGGATGCTGGCCCAGCTAACGACACCCACGTCCTGGGAATGGTTGAAATAAATCAAATCTGTGCACCTGAACCTTTTCATTTAAAAAAAAATGGAATGAGATGGTGTCAAATAATAGTTGAATAGTTGCCTGGAATGACAAAATGAGTTTTATTGCTTCCTCTGTACCATCTCACAAACACGCCAGCCTGGAATTTCTCTCCGAGCAGAACTGTTGACACCATTTCTCCAGAGTTTTTGCCAATCTTCCATCCAAGTTGCTGAATGATGGGGAGAAACCTGAGGAAACTCAGAGAGTTCATTTCCAGGGAAAACTAAATGAGCCAAGACGGCCCCTATCCTTCTACACCTCTCCCAGGCCCAAGAAGCCGGAGTAAACTGGACTTTCTGAATGCCGCTTCACATTCTGTCTTTAGAGCTTCTGAATCTGATCATGGTCAACTCTCCCAGCACACTTATAAGTCTAGTGGGAATGCACAGGAATGGCCACAATGAGGCTGGCACTCAGGAATGCTTGGGACCAGGACTGTCTGGGGCTTAGGCTTGGGCTCCAGAAGACCTTATAGAAAGGGACTGTTGGGACATTGTTAAACTGCTTAGAGGTGGAACTATCTGCACCACCATCTCCTGTCTCCTTTGGCAGATGAGAGTCCAAGCAGCAGGTACTCAGTGGTAACCCCACATCCCCTCCCCCACTCCGCATACCCCACCCTCCACTGACCCCAGCTTTGTCAGTTCAACTGGAGTAGCAGTCCCAGTACAAATCGCAAAGTCTCAGTCCGAGAGCACCTTTCAGTCGAGCTGTGCCAAACTCCAACCAAACAATCGGCAGTAAAGTGACAGCACACTCAGCTGTTTTTGTATTTGCAGAAACCCGAAATGTGAATAATGCAGTCCCTTCAACCTGGCTGCAATGTCTGATTACCAAAGAAAGCAAAAACAAGAAAAAAGCAAAGGAGTTAAGTGGAATTCGCTCTGCTGCACACGTGGCTGTTTGTAACAGCAAGGACATCACAGTGCATTGTCTGTGGCGGTTTTGACGAGTGTTTGTACACCAGAGAAGTAGGAAAAACAAGAGTCAGTGATGCAGGAAGTTGTGTGAAGTTAGTATTGCTATTGTCTCATTGATTGCAGCTTACCATGTGATGGTAACTGTGACGTGGCAACCAAAGTGGTTGAAGTTTTTATTTTCCTCTATTACTATTTCTGTTCGACTTGTCAAGGCCTCAGTTCCTTTTTCCATTCATAGTTTTAGAAACTATCCTACCACCAGACGTATGTGTTGAGTGAAGTGTGTCTCGTCACTGACTGTAATGTCAGCTTTCGTTCTTCATTCATGAGTGGCACTTACCCCGTGACACTTTTTAAAGTTGGTTCCTTACTTTATGGGATGGTGTGGCCTTGCAGAAGATCATGTTTCCACACAGAGTTGGGTGACCTTGTTAATCATATGTTCATGACATCATTAAGATACACAAGGGCATTGTTCAATGAAGCACATGTAAACAGAGACTCAGCCTGTGCGGAGGGGGTCCGGGGGGGCCGGGGGTGGGGGGGGTGCGAGAAGGGAGAAGGACCTCCTTATGGACCTACTCCTGGGATGGGCTGTGATTGCCATAAACAGATCTAGGCAGCGGACATTGGAGGGGGTCTTCCAGCCCGCCTGTCCATCTCTCTTCTGCAGCGACATCCATGGCCCAGTGCCCTTAGAGAGGGAGCGCGTGGTGGCCACTAACATGGTCCTGTGCCCTGTGGGCGTGACAAGGACTGGGTTCTTTTGTCAACCGCTTCGATGACATTTTTTTTGACGTTGTACGTTACCTTTGTGACTGTTCATTTTGTGCCATCTCCCTTTAAGGGACTGCCTTTTATTTTGCCCTTCAATTTGTTGATTGTGTTTATTTGGAGAAACCGAGACGACAGGCCATGGCGTTCTGACCTGCTGTGTGATAGTGGCAGGGGTCGCCAATGGAGGGGCTGTCTACGTGGGAGACCTCCCCTTTTGCATTGGGGATCTGGCGTAGAGGATGTTGCATGCAGCAATCCTGTGCAACCATAGGCTACGAAGGTTCACGGACTCCCAGGCTTTTTTTGTGGCCTTGAGGAGTCCTTGTTCCGTGCGTACATAGGTTGGGTTAGGTCACACAGCCTTTTTACTTGACTGAGGGAGTTTCTATTCAAATTCTGCTTGTACTTCAGTCTCACGCTCCTAACCTTGGGCCACCAAGTGTGGAAGGAGGTGGACAGGGGGAGGTCCTCGTAAGCCTGCTCCTAGGCTGAATCAAGTTGGCCATTCTCAGGTCCAGGCAGCAGGTGGTGTAGTGGGGTCATCCGGTCTGATTGCTCAGGTTCTGTGGCTACGCTGAAGGCCGGGTGTCCTTGGAGAGGGAGCATGCATGAGCATACTTCAGGCCTGCCATGACTGGTGAGCACCATAGGGGTGGGAGTGCTTCCTCAAGCCCCATATAACATTCTTATTCAATGATGTAAGGTTTTGCTTAATTTTCTTCTGGTTACAGTGCTCTTAAAGGGCTATCAGTTGGTCCAATTGACTTTTCTTTATTAGTTAATTAACTTTTTGTTTGCAATGGTACTCAAAAAGTATAAACCGAGACTGGGACACTGGGGTAGGTCGGTCAGAAGCAGTCATTTGTAATGCTGCATTCTCTGAATAAATTTATTCTCATGAAAAATACCAGGGGGCGATTTTACGAGGAAAATTCTAAGATTCCAGCCAACGTAAACACGGGAGAGTTTCAGATCCATTTTTTTGGGGTGATTCTTTGCTCCCAACCTTATGGATTTAGATAATGAAAAAATTGGGCTAGACTGTTTCCAGTCACTAGAGGCAGTGGGCAGGGCTTAACTCGCCAGCCAGCTTGCTCTACCAGCAGAGGGAGCTATTGCGCATGTGCAGACATCTGTGGCTGTACATGGGCAATTGCAACAGCAGAGGCCTGACAGGGAGAGAGAGTGGGATCTGTCAGGCCTCTGCTAATGCAGTCGGCCTCAACGAACTCCCCCCCCCCGCCCCCCCGGCACCCCCCACCCATCATGCTTCTCCAACAACCAAGGGTGCAACTATTACAGTGACCCAGCTGTGTAGTAGAATTTCAATAAGCTAAGGGGGAAATCTACTTAGATAAATGTTGCATTGTAAGAAAGGCAGTAGCAAGATGTCAGCTTATTAAATGGGCTCTTAATGTGTGATTCAATTTATTGCCTTGTTCTTGGAGATTATAGAAATTTATTTTGGGGAAGTTGTTCAGAACTCCCCCCCCCCCACCCCCCCCCCCACCCCACCCAGCTATTGTGGGGGTCCACGGCCAATCGTGAGCCCCGCATTGCCCGGAAATATCGCCCCCGCCAACCGCCCACCACCCAGACCGATCGTGCCCCTGTCCTTGAATCGGTTGGTACATGACCTCAGACTTTTGTATCTTTTTCCCGACGGAAGAAGGTGGAAGAGAGAATGTTCAGGGTGCGTGGGATCCTTGATTATGCTGGCTGCTTTGCTGATGCAGCGGGAAGTGTAGACAGAGCCAATGGATATGAGGCTGGTTTGCGTGATGGATTGGGCTACATTCACGACCTTCTGTAGTTCCTTGCGGTCTTGGGCAGAGCAGGAGCCATACCAAGCTGTGATACAACCAGAAAGAATGCTTTCTATGGTGCATCTGTAAAGTTGGTGAGAGTCGTAGCTGACATGCCAAATTTCCTTAGTCTTCTGAGAAAGTAGAGGCGTTGGTGGGCTTTCATAACTACAGTGTCGGCATGGGGGGACCAGGACAGGTTGTTGGTGATCTGGACACCTAAAAACTTGAAGTTCTCGACCCTTTCTACTTTGTCCCCGTTGATGCAGACAGGGACATGTCCTCCTTTACGCTTCCTGAAGTCGATGACAATCTCCTTCGTTTTGTTGACATTGAGGGAGAGATTATTGTTGCCGCACCAGTTCACCAGATTCTCTACCTCATTCCTGTACTCTGTCTCGACATTGTTTGAGATCCGACCTACTGCGGTGGTGTTGTCAGCAAACTTGAAAATGGAATTGGAGGGGAATTTGGCCGCACAGTCATAGGTGTATAAGGAGTATAGTAGGGGGCTGAGAACACAGCCTTGTGGGGCACCGGTGTTGAGGATGATCGTGGAGGAGGTGTTGTCTATCGTTACTGATTGTGGTCTGTGAGTTGGCAAGTTCAGGATCCAGTCGCAGAGGGAGGTGCCAAGACCCAGGCCACGGAGTTTGGAGGTGGGTTTCGTGGGAATAATGGTGTTGAAGGCTGAGCTGTAGTCAATAAATAGGAGTCTGACATAGGTGTCCTTGTTATCCAGGTGTTCCAGAGTTGAGTGCAGGGCCAGGGAGATGGCATCTGCTGTGGACCTGTTGCGGTGATAGGCAAACTGTAGTGGATCCAGGTAGTCTGGGAGGCTGGAATTGATTCATGCCATGACTAACCTTTCGAAGCACATTTAATTGATGTTTTGTTTGCACTTCCGTCCCACAATCCTGATCTCGGGGCACCGGTGTGGAGGGGAGTGGGGAAGGAGGAGGACCTCCTCATGAACTTGCTCCTGGGCCTGGCCAACTCGCCATAAACAGGCCCAGGCAGCCGGCGACCAAGAGGGTCATCCGACCTGACTGTCTGCCCCCCTACTGCGGCTACATTCGCGGCCAGGTGTCCCTGGAAAGGGAGCATGCGGTGTCCGAGAGCACTGTTGAGGCCTTCCATGCCCGTTGGATACCGCAGGGGCTGGTTAGAATTATCAACCCCTTTAATCACATTTTAGTTTGATGTTTTAAGTTTCCTTTCTGCTTTGTTTTTGTCTCGGGTGCTTCCCTTCTTTTTGGGAACTGCCCCTTTTCATTTGCCCCTCAGTTATTTTGATTTAGTTGAATTGTTTAGTCAAAAAAATTGACTGCGTATCTGGAGCACTCTAGGAGTGGAATAGAGTGTGTAAATAAAGGGAATCAGGTGAAGAGACACCTGATGGCACAGTGGTTAGCACTGCTGCCTCACAGCTCCAGGGACCCTGGTTCAATTCCCGGCTTGGGTCACTGGCTGTGCGGAGTTTGCCCGTTCTCCCCGTGTCCGTACGGGTTTCCTCCGGTGCTCCAGTTTCCTCCTACAGTCCGAAAGATGTGTTGGTGAGGTACATTGACCCGAACAGGCGCTGGAATGTGGCGACTCGGGGAATTTCACAGTAACTTCGTTGCAGTGTTAATGTAAGCCTTACTTGTGACTCATAAATAAACTTTTATTTCAGAATGCCCTTTCGTTTTTTTTCTCGTAAACAAGTTAGTGTCAAAGAAATGCATGGCAAGTGAAGCTCATTGCAGAGTAATACTCAGTAGCTCTGCAGCACAGCAGCACATAAAGAACTGAACCTTTCTCACAACTCTGCGAAAACAATGATTCGAGGATTTGATGAGAAAGTGGTGCCTGGCAATGTCTGCAGCTTTCAGTGAGCAACATCCCCCCACAGGGGAGGAGAGGCTGCGGTGTACTGTCCCATCTGACCCATCCTTGATAAGTGTATGACTAATTCTGAAACTTTTATAACATATCCAAAGTGTAATGGCCACAGAGTTCTTTGCAATGCAGGAGGAGCAGATGGCTGCTAGTACCCGTGTTGTGAAGGGGATCGCTGCCACTCCGGAGTCTCTTCAAAGATATTGCACTGACTGGGAGTAATTTCATAACATTGCTTATGCCTCCGTTCATGGACAGGGCATCATCAAACTTCTCCCTTTCACACAGCTGAGAAAACACACAAAAATGAATATTTTCTACTGCTGTTTGGAGGGCGCTTTGTGACAAAAGAGTTTCTGGAAATTCGGGTTGCAAATGATTTGGAAATATTTCCAAATCCAACAGCCTGCTCACAGGCTCCTCGACGCCAGTCACATCAATCCATTCGGGGAGTTTTGTTTCGAATTTAAATTGTAGGTTCCAAATCAGACTCTTTGTACCCACCACACTGTTAGTTTCTGAAACTTAAAAGTGGAAGAGCAAATTTATGTCTGCAGTCGAAAGTATAGGATGCTCAGAACAGAGGAACAGGGTGAGGCCATTCGGCCTCTCGAAACTGATCCAGCAAAGTCGTGGTTGATCTGTCACCTAACTCCATGTAACTGACTTTTCCCCATATCCCTTAGCATCTTTGGTTAACAAGAAACTAACGATTCCTGATTGAAAATGAATAATTAATAACATCAAGTGTCATCTGCAAAGACAGTTCAGAACTTCTGGCACCCCTTTTGTCTGAAGACATGTTTGCTAATTTTACCCATGAGGGGTCTGGCTCTCAATTTGTGAACTATGACCCTGCTAGACTTAGCCTCCCTCACCAGAAATAGGTTCTCTCAATTTGTTTCCTCATCTGTTTCCCCTTCATATGAGCGTGGGTGTGTTAGGCCAAATGGGTGAAGAGCAGGAGAATGGGGCTAAGTGGACAACCCGTACAGAGAGCCGGTACAAGCCCGAAGGGCCGATTGGCCTCCTGTGATCTAAAACACGATGGTCCTCAAAGCCCACAGCCTCAACTACCCATGGCCATTACTGAGAATAGAAAGGAAATCAACAGACTACATTCTGAGGCACGGAGTCATCGAGGTTAGCAGCATGGAAACAGGCCATTCGGCCCAACTTGTCCATGCTGCCCTTTTTTAAAAACCTCAACAGATAGGACTCAACAGATCGGACTGTTTGAATTGAAATGAGAAGTTTTAAAAAATGAAATATTCTGGCAACCTGAAACTATTTATTATGAGTGTGTTTTGTATTATTTGATTTTAGTGCTCATCTGTAGTATTTGTGCACAATGTGCAGCCTTTTCCAACATTCCATCGTTTCTCTCAGAAAGCACCTGTTGTTCTTGTACAGGTGGACAATTCAATAGACATTCAGCATTGAGTGCTCACAGGTGGCTCTGTAAAATTATAAAGTGCTGTAGTCAGGAGATATGTACTAATCAGGATAACAGGCCTATTAAAAAAATCTCAACACAGAAATAGGGAATACACAGACTGGAGCCGGCCCAATTTTCTGGTAATAAGGCCATAAGATACAGGAGCAGAATGAGGCCATTCGGCCCATCGAGTCTGCTCCGCCATTCAATCATGGCTGATATGATTCTCATCCCCATTCTCCTGCCTTTTCCCCATAACCCCTGATCCCCTTATTAATCAAGGACCTATCTATCTCTGTCTTAAAGACACTCAATGACCTGGCCTCCACAACCCCCTGTGTCAATGAATTCCACAGATTCACCACTCTCTGGCTCAAGAAATTCCTCCTCATCTCAGTTTTAAAGGAGCGTCCCTTCACTCTGAGGTTGTGCCCTCGAGTTCTAGTCTCTCCCACGAGTGGGAACATCCTCTCCATGTCCACTCTATCCAGGCCTCTTGGGCGTCACAGTGGCACAGTGGTTAGCACTGCTGCCTCATAGCGCAGGGAACCGGGTTAGATTCCCGGCTTGGGTTACTGTCCGGGCAGAGTTTGCACATTCTCCCGTGTCTGTGTGGGTTTCCTCCGGGTGCTCTGGTTTCCTCCCACAATCCAAAGATGTGCAGGTGAAGTGGATTGGCCATGCTAAATTCTCCCTCAGTGTTACCCGAACAGGCGCTGGAGTGTGGCGACTAGGGGATTTTCACAGTCACTTCATTACAGTGTGAATGTAAGCGTACTTGTGACTAATAAATAAACTTTAACTTTATTCTGTAAGTTTCAATTAGATCCCCCCCTCATCCTTCTAAACTCCATCGAATCCCACCTTCAGAAAGGGATTTAATAGAAAAGGAACACATTAGCTTAGATTGTCTTCATTACTTGGGAGATTTTTACCCCCCGAACATTGTCAAGACTTAAACTCTCCATTGTTAAGTGATCAGAGAGAGTTCCGTGTGTGTTGCCTTCCTGACGAGACTCTTTGTTATTCACTACAATTAGATGAAGCTTGTCAGAAAAGCTGAAGGGATTCCATGTGTTTTGCGGTTATAATGAAGGAAGCTTCTTAACGAAAATGACAGAGCTTGGTTAGGAGCTTTGCAGGAACTCTTGTGCTGGTGCAATATCGTATCCGTAGATTCTGGCTCCGCTAAGTAGGAACAGCTGGAGGAACAGATGTTGCACCACTGGAGTTCCTGCCATTACTTACATACCCTTAATTTCAAAACAAAATGTTTCCTTTATGTAAATGCTTTTTAATTACGCTGGATAATTTTTTTTCCCAATGTCTATGTGTGCTGTAGCTTGCCACAGCGCAGAGAGAAATTACTTTTCACTGCAGTGCAACATAATGTACAATCCCTCTTCACCACAGAAACTTAGCCCAGAAATCAATTGGAAAAAAGATTTTTATATCACTTACACAAACCTTTTTTTTTGACTGACACCAGCCAGACAACCACCATGTTAGCATTGACAAAAAGGGTGGTATCAAATCTCAGAGCTCTGAAGAAGATTTATGTGGACTTGAAACATTGATGTTTCTCTCTCCACAGATGCTGCCAGACCTGCTCAGTTCATCTGAAAGTTTCTGCTTTTATTTCAGATTGCCGTCATCCTTTGCTTTGCATTTTAATTATAATGGAATCAGATCTCCTTGTTTCACTTGGACTCATTGGAATAATTTAAAAATAAGAACAGAAGCAGGCCGTAGAAGAGCATCTGCTTTGCCAGGTCCAAATTCTCAATTGGCATGAATGCATTTTCATGTGCTGACTTGAAAGTGGTATTGTTCTGTACCTGGGCTGGTTGACAAGAAAGCACTTGTCAAATTACGGTCAACGTTTGGCTTGTTCCAGTTGATAGTTCAGTTTGCAATGTTCCTCTGCTTTGTGCCTCAGCACCTGGCACATCAATCTCCTGAGGAAAACAGATTAAAACATCCCAAGGTGTGCAACAGGAGCATGTTCAAGCACTCAAAAAGAACAGCAATATTGATTTGGGGTTTTAATGGCTCCCCAAATCCAAATCACCTTCTTATCCCGATTGGAAATGCCATTCTCTCCTTTGAATACAACCCTTTCAAACTGGAGGCCTCTGCACTGAGTCAGGATGGTGTTCTTTCTGCCTCAGAAAGTATAGGTAATTGATGGCAGGAATGGGCCAACAAACACACGCATGCTCCCTCTGCAAAAATAAGGGCAACTTCCTGGAGCAAACTGCTGACACCAGCGAGAGTGCCAGGGCCATGAAAACCGGACTGCACTGATATCCTCACAGTTAGAAATACAACGAGAAGTAAACACCCTCAGCATCGCAAACATACAGATACGCGATGCAGACTGGTATTTCATTGGAGGTGTGAATTGGCTGCTTATACTGTCCCAGCAACAGTGAATTACTGCATTGCACTCATCAGGACCCATAGGTTTGCCATTTAACTCCTGGTCAAGAACTGATTCATCTTCCATCCTTGCTGAATACACAGCTGCTGGCCTGACCCTTGAATACTGAAGGAGTGCTGTGTGGTCAAAGCTGCTGTGTCTCGGATGAGCCATTGAACATCTGTCTGTTTGACACTTACTGCCAGGAAGCGCAGTGACGTGCCCTGGCAACGTTCAGCCAATACCATCCTAAAAACAGCTTACCTGTACCTTCATGCCATTGCTTTTGTGGGATTTTTGCTCAATGGAGAAATGCTGCTGCGTTTTCCAACGGGACGATTGTGTTGGAGTTCGGACAATAAATGTCACTCAGAATGCAATGGGTGGCCTTGGAGATGTGGTCAGGAGAGGTCAGGGCAGCAGAAGCAGCAGCGATTCTCTTTGAGTGTCTCTCATTCCGCGACCTTTGGCAGGACCCCCACTTCAGTGTCATTCCGCCAAAGTCACACTCACAGAGGGAAAGAAACCAGGAGACATTCACAATGTATTCCTTTTCCGGTTACATTTTTTATGGCAGCACAGAACAAAAAACTTAAAGTTCAAGAACACTGTAACTCCATGCAATGTTTCTCTTAGTTGACACATCTTTTTGTGATGGCAGCATGGTTCAGTTATCTGTTTTGATTTTGATTTGATTTATTATTGTCACGTGTGACATAGTTTGGAGAAGGGAGAGGGATTTAAAACAGGAATTGAAGGAGCTATGGTGGAAGCTGAGAGCCAGGACAAACCATGTTGTCATCTCTGGTTTGTTGCCGGTGCCACGTGATAGCGAGTTGAGGAACAGGGAGAGAGTGCAGATAAACATGTGGTTGCAGGGATGGTGGAGGAGGGAGGGTTTCAGCTACATGGATAATTGGAGCACATTCTGGGGAAGGTGGGACCTGTACAAACAGGATGGGTTGCGCCTGAACCAGAGGGGCACCAATATCCTGGGAGGGAAATTTGCTACGGCTCTTCAGGGGGGTTTAAACTAATTTGTCAGGGGGTTGGGAAACGGAGCTGTAGTCCAGAAGTCAGTGTTGGGTGTAGTGAGGTACTGAGGAAGATATCAAGATCGCAGGAGTGTACCGGCAGACAGGAAGGTGGGTTGAAGTGTGTCTACTTCAATGCAAGGAGCATCCGAAATAAGGTAGGTGAACTTGGAGCGTGGATTGGTACTTGGGACTACGATGTTGTGGCCATTACAGAGACATGGTTAGAACAGGGGCAGGAATGGTTGTTGGAAGTTCCGGGGTATAGATGTTTCAGTAAGAGTAGGGAAGGTGGTAAAAGAGGTGATGGAGTAGCATTGTTAATCAAGGATATTTAACGGCTGCAGAAAGGCAGTTTGAGGGGGATCTGCACACTGAGGTAATATGGGCTGAAGTTAGAAATAGGAAAGGAGCGGTCACATTGTTGGGGGTTTTCTATAGGCCGCCAAATAGTAATAGAGATGTGGAGGAAGAAATTGCAAAGCAAATTATGGATAGGTGTGGAGGTCACAGGGTAGTTGTCATGGGTGACTTTAACTTTGCAAATATAGATTGGAACCTTTATAGGTCGAATAGTTCAGGTGGGGCAGTTTTTGTACAATGTGTGCAGGAGGGTTTCCTGACACAATATGTGGATAGGCCGACAAGAGGTGGGGCCACATTGGATTTGGTACTGGGAAATGAACCGGGCCAAGTGTTAGATTTGGTTGTGGGAGAGCACTTTGGAGAAAGTGACCACAATTCGGCGTCTTTCGTTATTGCAATGGAGAGGGATAGGGCCGTACGACAGGGCAAGGTTTATAATTGATGCGATTCGGCAAGAATTAGGGAGCATAAGATGGGAACAGAAACTGTCAGGGAAAGGCACAAATGAAAAGTGGAGCTTGTTCAAGGAACAAATACTGCGTGTCCTTGATAGGTATGTCCCTGTCAGGCAGGGAGGAAATGGCCAAGTGAGGGAACCATGGTTCACAAAAGAGGTTGAATGCCTTGTCAAGAGGAAGAAGGAAGCACATGTAAGGATGAGAAAACATCAGTTGGGTCCATTGAGGGTTACAAGTTAGCAAGGAATGAGCTGAAAAAAGGGCTTCGGAGAGCTAGGAGGGGGTATGAGAAGTTCTTGGCGGGTCGGATCAAGGAAAACCCCAAGGCCTTTTACTCTTATGTGAGGAAAAAAAGAATGACAAGGGTGAGATTAGGGCCAGTCAAGGACAGTAGTGAGAACTTGTGTATGGAGTCAGAAGAGATAGGAGATGAATGAATACTTTTCTTCAGTGTCCACCAAGGAGAGGGGCCATGTTTTTGAGGATGAGAGTGTGATACAGGCTGATAGGCTGGAGGAGGCGGATGTTCTGAGGGAAGACGTATTAGCAATTTTGAAAAACCTGAAGGTCGATAAGTCCCCTGGGCCAGATGAGATATATCCTAGGATTCTTTGGGAGGCAAGGGATGAGATTGCAGAACCTTTGGCTTTGATCTTTGGGTCCTCACTGTCCATGGGGGTAGTGCCAGAGGACTGGAGAGTGGCGAATGTTGTTCCTCTGTTCAAGAAAGGAAATAGGAATGACCCTGGTAATTATAGGCCGGTTAGTCTTACTTCGGTGGTCGGCAAGTTAATGGAAAAGGTCCTGAGGGATAGGATTTACGACCATTTAGAAAGATGCAGCTTAATCCGTGATAGTCAACATGGATTTGTGAAGGGTAAGTCTTGGCTCACAAACTTGATTGAATTTTTTGAGGAGGTAACTAAGTGTGTAGATGAAGGTAGAGCAGTTGATGTCATATACATGGATTTTAGTAAGGCGTTTGATAAGGTCCCCCATGGTCGGCTCATGAAGAAAGTAAGGAGGTGTGGGATAGAGGGCAGTTTGGCCGATTGGATAAGTAACTGGCTATCTCATAGAAGACAGAGGGTGGTGGTGGTGGATGGAAAATTTTCAGACTGGAGACCAGTTACCAGCGGTGTACCACAAGGATCAGTGCTGGGTCCTCTGCTATTTGTTGTTTTTATAAATGACTTGGAGGAAGGGGCTGAAGGGTGGATCAGTAAATTTGCAGATGACACCAAGATTGGTGGAGTAGTGGATGAGGTGGAGGGCTGTTGTAGGCTGCAAAGAGACATTGATAGGATGCAGAGCTGGGCTGAAAAATGGCAGATGGAGTTTAACCCTGATAAGTGCGAGGTGATTCATTTTGGGAGGACAAATTTGAATGTGGATTACAGGGTCAAAGGTAGGGTTCTGAGGAATGTGGAGGAACAGACAGATCTTGGGGTTCATATCCACAGATCTCTGAAGGTTGCCACTCAAGTGGATAGAGCCGTGAAGAAGGCCGATAGTGTGTTAGCGTTTATTAACAGGGGGATTGAGTTTAAGAGCTGTGGGGTTATGCTGCAACTGTACAGGACCTTGATGAGACCACATTTGGAATATTGTGTGCAGTTCTGCTCACCTCACTATAAGAAGGATGTGGAAGCACTGGAAAGAGTGCAAAGGAGATTTACCAGGATGTTGCCTGGTTTGGAGGGTAGGTCTTATGAGCAAAGGTTGAGGGAGCTAGGGCTTTTCTCTTTAGAGCGGAGGAGGTTGAGAGGCAACTTAATAGAGGTTTATAAGATGATGAGGGGGATAGATAGAGTGGATGTTCAGAGACTACTTCCTCGGGTGGATGTAGCTGTTACTAGGGGGCATAACTATAAGGTTTGTGGTGGAAGATATAGGAGGGATGTACGAGGTAGGTTCTTTACTCAGAGGGTGGTTGGGGTGTGGAATGGACTGCCTGCTGTGACAGTGGAGTCGGACACTTTAGGAACTTTCAAGCAGTTATTGGATAGGCACATGGAGCACACTAGAATGATAGGGAGTGGGATAGCTTGATGTTGGTTTCGGAAAAGGTTCGGCACAACATCGTGGGCCGAAGGGCCTGTACTGTTCTGTACTGTTCTATGTTCTATGTTTATGTGTGGGGATACAGTGAAAAGTATTGTTTCTTGCGCGCTACACAGACAAAGCATACCATTCATAGAGAAGGAAAGGAGAGAGTGCAGAATGTAGTGTTACAGTCACAGCTCGGGTGGAGAGAAAGATCAACTTAATGCAAGGTAAGTCCATTCAAAAGTCTGACAGCAGCAGGGAAGAAGTTGTTCTTGAGTCGGTTGGCACGTGACCTCAGACTTTCGTACCTGTTTCAGCACAATGATGTAATTTCCAATGGAACATGGCAGCCACACATAGGGTGGAATTTTACCGGCACGTCCCCCCGAGGTTCGTACGATGCCGCCCGAAGCCAATGGAAAATGCCGTTCTCCAAGCCTCGCCCGCCCCATGCTGGTAAAATTCCGGCCGAAGCTTCAAAAACAGCCAAAGGAGAAGGGGAAAGACAGAGTACCCTCAATCTTCCAACTACCTTTCCACCCTCCCTCCCTATCATTTCGATCCTTGTTAGGTCATGAAATAGTCACTGAAGGTTGTTAGTATCTCCCTATGGTTTTGAGGGAGGGATAAGTTAAGTGGTTAAATCCACCCCCTTCAGCTGGGGTTGGACACGACTGAATTGAAAGGACAGCTTGGAAGAAGCATCCATTTCCATCCTTCCGGTTCCCAGGTCTGAAGTTTGTCGAAGGTTGTCCCTTCAGCAGGAAATCAGAATCCAAACTAGTTCCACCTGAGCAGATCTGCTTCAGGTACAAGTCCCTCTCAAAGTGACCCAAATATCAGAATGAAGGCTAGTTGTGATTAATGTTACCTCATCTCATTGTTTTCTCTCAGAGGGTTGTGTGAATCTGGCCGGAACATTACCACCATTCACATCGGTGGGATTTTCCATCCCACTGCAGTGAACTGAGACTTGGCTGGATGCCAAATTCTCCGACCTCGCTGAAGTGGGAGCGTGGGGTGAACGGCCGGTAAGATCACACCCTCTGCCTCACAAAGCAGTGAAGCAGGGGTCACTGAATATATTTAAGGCGGGGAAAAAAAAGATTCTTGCTGGACAAGGAATCAAAGGTCAAATCAGCTTTGACCAATGGTCATCTGGACTCGAAACGTCAGCTCTTTTCTCTCCTTGCAGATGCTGCCAGACCTGCTGAGATTTTCCAGCGTTTTCTCTTTTGGTTTCAGATTCCAGCATCCGCAGTAATTTGCTTTTATTAAGGCATCAAAGGTTATCGGGGTTGATGGAAATGTGGCACTCAACCCAAACAGATCAGCCATGATATTATTGAATGGCGGAGTAGGCTTGAGAGGTTGAATGACCCACTTCTGCTCCTACTTCGAATATTGGTATGTTCCATATCCCAGCTGTACAATTCCTCTGTCCATCCCAGATGTTTGCGGAGCCATTATGCATTTGTCCATTCCCAGCAGTGATCTCAATGAGTGCGATTTTTCTTTTATTCTGTCATGAGATGTGGGTGTTTATTGCCCAATCCTAATTGCCCCTTGAGAAGGGGGTGGTGAGCTGCCTTCTTGAACCACTGCAGTCCATGTCTTGTAGGTACACCTACAGTGCTGTTAGAGAGGGAGTTCCAAGATTTTGACTGTTCCAGCCACAGTGAAGGAATGGTGAGAACTTGTAGATGGTAGTGTTCCCAGCATCTGCTGCCCTTTGATTTGATTGGATTTGATTTGATTTATTATTGTCACATGTATTAACATACAGTGAAAAGTATTGTTTCTTGCGCGCTATACAGACAAAACATACCGTTCATAGAGAAGGAAACGAGAGAATGCAGAATGTAGTGTGACAGTTATAGCTAGGGTGTAGAGAAAGATCACTTAATGCGAGGTAGGTCCATTCAAAAGTCTGACAGCAGCAGGGAAGAAGCTGTTCTGGAGTCGGTTGGCACGTGACCTCAGACTTTTGTATCTTTTGCCCGAAGGAAGAAGGTGGAAGAGAGAATGTCCGGGATGCGTGGGATCCTTAATTATGCTGGCTGCTTTGCCAAGGCAGCAGGAAGTGTAGACAGAGTCAATGGATGGGAGGCTGGTTTGCGTGATGGACTGGGCTACATTCACGACCTTTTGTAGTACCTTGAAGTCTTGGGCAGAGCAGGAGCCATACCAAGCTGTGATACAACCAGAAAAAATGCTTTCTATGGTCTACCTATATCTTCTGCTGCCCTTGTCCTCTAGGGCGGTAAAAGATGTAGGTCGATAAGATAGATGCAAGGATCACAGTCCCAGTGGTTAGGAAATGACCATCATCTATTATCACATACCTACGAGGTATGAATTAGCAGCTTTGCCTGCTGTACGAGACAGCAATCTGGGATTATTGTAATTTGCTCCTCCAACCACAGGTATGTAAAGCTGTTCCAGCTTCAATCTGCAGTGAGTTAGACTGCAGCTCATGGTCTCGCTCTTTCAGGGATCAGTAGGTTAAGATTATCCAGGATTTTGCCTGCCCCTCGCAGTGCAATGCAATGGTTGCCATTGGAACTTGCACTTGAACGGGCACCAGACACTGAAAGGATTGAATTCGGAAACGATGCGTCCAATGGTTGGGTCGCTGGCTCTCACTGAGGCACAAACACTGGTTACTTGGACAAGGGTACCAGAAAGAGTGGGAAAGCAGAGCCACAGATCGGCCCCTTTGGAAAACACAATGAACGTGTATGCTGCATTTGTGTGCTCTGGTGAAGAGGAAAGGTATTCCAGGCTCCTGAATTGATGCAGCTCCATTCAAACCTGTTTCTTTCTGACATTCTGTGTGTCTTTCTGTATCTGCGTGGAGCATTTCTCCTTCTGTCTCACCCCAGTGTGCTTTTTTCTATGAAAAGCAATTATCCCTTCCCCCAGCCCCCTTTTAAAAACATGCCCTGTTGGGTGCTTCGAACATGTGGCAAAAAAAAATCACCCTGGCACAACCTTCAAACCTGCAGCAAGCAGCCTCCAATTAACCATGCCGCCCCCTCACACACATATCCTTACTTGCTCACTGTTTACCTCCTGCTTTTTGGCAAAAGTGGTTCAGAACTGCGAATAAATTACTAAAGGAAAAATTTGATAAGGAGTGGTAAGCCCGCCCACAGATTTAGCACAGCCCCCAAATTGCACATTAAGTGTTGGAGAACATGACTCATCAAGCTGAAGGAATGACTTGGGCAAAACAGCAAGACAAATTAGAAAGTCTGGATTTATTTTAGTTTGCGATTTCCCATAGTATTAGTAATTTACATATTCATATTACACCAGCAAAGATAACAGTGCAGCTGCTGGCAAAGTACGAACATCTGGCATTGTTCTCTCAAACATCAGCATTCCCCTCCTGCACACTGCAAGAGAGAAAGACTTGCATTTATATTGCATTTCGCCCTACCGCCTGACACTTCATAGCCAATGAAGTAAACTGGTCAGGATTTTTTGCCCCCCCCGCCCCCCCCCCCCCGGTCCCAAATGGGGAAGGCGGCCTGCCAGTGGCCTGCCAGCAGGATCTTCCGGACCTGCTGATGGCCATTATGGCATTTCGCGTTATTCACCAGCCCCGCTGCTGTGGAACCTGCCGCGGATCGGAGTAGTGGGGAAGTGCCATCGGCAGGACCGGAAGAACCCGCCGGCGGGAAGGTCCAGAACATTAGAGCACACCGTCGTAATGTAGGAGGCGCAGCAGACAATTCTCACACAGCACGATCCCACAAGCAGCAATGTGAAAATGACCAGTGAATCTGTTTTCTGGTGTGCGGATTCAGGGATAGGTATTGGCCAGGACGCAGAGGAGAACCTCTGTGCACATCTTTGAAATAGTGCAGTGGGATCCTTCACATCCTGCTCAGCAGGCAGATGGGACCTCAGTTTCATGTCTCAAGTGAAAGATGGCACCTCCAGCAGTGCACTATTCCTTCCGCCAGTATTGTACTCGAGTGTCAGCCTTGATGTTTCTGCCCAGGCCCTGGATCTTGAGCCAGAAATCTTGTGATTCAGAGGCGAGAGGGCAGCCAATTGAGCCAATGCTAACACACCAGAAACCTTTCAATATCCAACCCGTCCCCTTCTTAAACTTGAACTAGTCTAGAACTCTGCTGCCCATACGTAGCTTAATCACTCAACCATCACTGCTGCCTGTTTTCCAAAACCCTGAAGCTAGTATTCTCATCCTTGTGTTCAAATCTCTCCATGGCTTCATCCCTCTTTTTCTCTGTAATCTTCTGCAGTCCTCAAACCTTCAAAATCCCTGTTCTCTCCCCCATTCTTCCCTTGCACATCCCCAATTTTAATCACTCCACCATTTGCTGCCATGCCTTTAACTACCTGACCCTGAAACCTGGAATTCCCTCCATAAACGTCTCCAACATTCTTCCTCTTTCTTCACATTGAAGATGCTCCTCGAAACCAATCCTCTTTGGCAGACCTTTTTTCGAAAAGTCTTCTGTCTTGGCTTGATGTCAAGTCTTATTTGATAACATTGCTGTGAGGTGCCCTAGGATTTTTCACTCAACAATTGGTTGTTCTGGATGCATCTGCATCACACAAATAGAATGGGTTATTAGCCATTAGCTGTTGGATAAAAGAGCTGAACTCCAGAGATGAGTTGCGAGTTACTGCCCTTGATAACAAGGCAGCTTTTGACCGAATATGGAATCAAGGAACCCGAGGAGAACTGGAGTCAATGGGAATCGGGGAAAACCTTCCGCAGGTTGAAGTCATACCTGGCACAAAGGAAGATGGTTGTGCTTGTTAGAGGTCAATCATCTCGGCTCCAGGAGTTCCTCAGGGCAGTGCCTAGACCCAAGCATCTTCAGCCGCTTCACCAATGACCTTCCTTCCATCATAAGGTCAGAAGTGGGGATGTTCGCTGATAATTGCACAATGTTCAGCACCATTTGTGATTCCTCAGATACTGAAGCAATTCACACCCAAACGCAATGTGACCTGGAATATCCAGGCTTGGGCCGACAAGTGGCAAGTAACATTCATGCTACACAAGTGCCAGGTAATGACCATCTCCAACAAGAGAGGATCGAACCTTTGCCCCTTGACACTCAATGGCATTATCATTGCTGAATTCCCCACGATCAACGTCCTGTGAGTTCCCATTGACCAGAAACTGAAATGGACGAACCACATAAATATTGTAACTACAAGAGCAGGTCAGAGGCTGGGAATCGTGTGGCGAATTTCTCACCTCTTGACTCTCCATAGCCTGTCCACCATCTACAAGGAACAAGTCAGGAGTGTGATGGAATATTCCCCACTTGCCTGGATGGTTGCAGCTCCAACAACACTCAAGAAGCTCGACACCATCCAGGACAAAGCAGCTTGCTTGATTTTTATTTATTAGCGTCACAAGTCGGCTTACATTACCACTGCAATGAAGCCACTGTGAAAATCCCCCTAGTCACCACACTCTGGTGCCTGCTCGGGTACACCGAGGGGGAATTTAGCACAGCCAATCCACCTAATTTGCACATCTTTGGACTTTGGGAGGAAACCGGAGCACCCGGAGGAAACCCACGCAGACACGGGGAGAACGTGCAGACACCACACAGACAGTGACCCAAGCCAGGAATTGAACCCGGGCCCCTGGCGCTGTGAGGCAGCAGTGCCAACCACTGTGCCACCGTGCTGCCGGTGATTGGTATCCCTTCCACAAATATTCACTCCCATCATCATCAGCACACTGGCAACCGTACAGTGCAGATGCACTGCAAAAGGTAGGGATGTGTTCGCCACAACTTGTGGGCCGAAGGGCCTGTTTGTGCTGTAGTTTTTCTATGTTCTATGTTCTATGAATTTAGAAGGCTGAGGGGGGATCTTATAGAGACCTATAAGATAATGAAGGGGCTGGATAGGGTAGAGGTGGAGAGATTCTTTCCACGTAGAAAGGAAACTAGAACTAGAGGGCACAGCCTCAAAATAAAGGGGGGTCAGTTTAGGACAGAGTTGAGGAGGAACTTCTTCTCTCAGAGGGTGGTGAATCTCTGGAATTCTCTGCCCACTGAAGTGGTGGAGGCTACCTCGTTGAATATGTTTAAATCACGGATAGGTGGATTCCTGATCGGTAAGGGAATTAGGGGTTATAGGGATCAGGCGGGTAAGTGGAACTGATCCACTTCAGATCAGCCATGATCTTATTGAATGGCGGGGCAGGCTCGAGGGGCTAGATGGCCTACTCCTGCTCCTATTTCTTATGTTCTTATGTTCTTGTGAACTCACCAATGTTCCTTCGACAGCACTTTTCATCTAGACCTCTACCATCTAGAAGGACAAAGGCAGCAGATACCTGAGAACACCATCACGTGGAGATTTCCCTCCAAGCCTCACACCATCCTGACTTGGAAATATATCGGCCATTCCTTCACTGTCGCTGGGTCAAAATCCTGGAACTGCCTTCCTAACAGCACTGTGGGTGTACCTACACCACATGGACTGAAGCAGTTCAAGAAGGCAGCTCATCACCACCTTCTCAAGGAGCAGTTAGCGATGGGCAATAAATGCTGGTCTAACCAGCTACGCCCACATCCTGTGAATGAATAGAAAAAGCAGGCTCACGTGGACTGTCAGCCAGTCTGTCCTTAGCCCACTTAGCTCATTACATTGCCATTTTGAGTTGGGTCCCAGTAGCTCTTAGACTGAGATGGGCAACAAGTGCTGGTTTAGCCAGCAATGCCCACATCCTGCAATCCACTTCACTACTGACTCCAGTGGTGGTAAATGGTAACCGGTACTAGTCTGGGAAGGTTCCGCTCTGGTACAGACCTGGTTGTAGTTATTTTCAGGCTATTTCTGTTACTGCCTTGATCTGCCCCCACACCACCCACTGTCCACCAACCCTTTGATAGCACTTCTGATTTTGTTTGTTATGGTCTGTTACAGTGCCATATCTCAATTACCCTCAGTACAGGCCTTAATCCCCTCAGTTGTGTTCCTGGTACACACCAGCACTTTCACCTTTAATCCAGGACTCTGGAGAGCAATGACAAACTCAAATCTTCCCACTACTCCACTACCTTTTTGTCCTTTAATTCTTCACATTTTCCCTGCCGAAAGCTGATCTGACTAATTCTCAAACACAGATGTTAGTTTGACTTTTGCTAAACCAGCCAGACTGACTGAAAGGAAAAGGCAATGGCGATTGGGTCTGGAAATTCACACAGCTTTACCACAGCCGCTTGTCATAATCTCATTATCTGTCACTAAACTCTCCTGCTGACAACTGACCTAATGAATTGAACGGAGCAGGGCTTTGCAAGAGGGTGAGACATTACAACGCAATGATTCAAGACCAATGGCAATCCTAGATCTGTGCAGCAATAGGAGTGCTGGTGGTCACACTCCACTCCAGCTCTTACACTCTTTCACCCAATAACGTGACTCCGACATTGTTACCTCCAAAACATCTCTCATACGTTTTTGACCCCTTTGACGTTATCTGCGCCCCACCCACTCCCCACACCTCCCTCCCCCGTCAACATCCCCACCGTAACTTACCCGCTGGTTCTGGCTCTGAGATAGTGATATTGATGTTGGGTTATTATCTGGGCGTGAAACTGTTAACCTGGGGGAAAATATTGGATAACTTTGATCACAAGAAGGGAAAAAGAGTGGCGGTTATGAGCAGAAAGTTAAAATTGTCAGAACTACAGAGACCCATCCTCATGTTTCAGGATCTTCAAGCTAAATGACTGAAAATCCGTGGAGTGAGCTCTCTGAAACAGAGCTTTCTATACTCAACTGGCTATTGGGTTTCTCTGATCAACAGCAGGAATGACACTTCCGAATAATTCATGGGCTGTGAGACATCCCAACGAGAGGAAAGTTTGACCCTTTAAGGGCAGTGGCAGATTTCCTCTCCATGGCTGGTCAGACATCAACTGCATCTCCCAGCAGTGAAATCAGGCCTGTCTCAGGTTCGAGGAGTCCAAAGACAGCTCGAATCTGGGGGAGATGTGGTGACGGAGTGGGAACATCACTGGACTAGTAACCTAGAGGCCCAGACTGATGTTCTGAGGGTGTGGTTTCAAATCCCACTCTGGCAGCTTAATCAGGAATCGGGAATTGAAAGCTAGTCTCAGTACAGGTAATGACAATGATTGTTGTAAAAACCCAGCCGAGGTAGGTAGGGACATGACCGGCCCAACTTGTGGGCCAAAGGGCCTGTTTGTGCTGTATTTTTTCTATGTTCTCTGTTCACTAATGTTCTTTCGGGAAGGGAATCTGCCGTCCTCACCTGGTCTGGCCTACATGTGACTCCAGAGCCACAGCCTGTTGGTGCAGGCTTGGTGGGCTGAATGGCCTCCATCTGCACTGTAGAGATTCTAGGATTCTATGAATCAATGTGAAATAGCCGAATAAGCCACTTCATTCAAAGGCAACGAAGGAGACAGATGCTGGCCTTGCCAGTGATTCACACATCCCATGATAAAATTCTGAGGGATAGTTTTTACAGGCATACAATAACCACTTTGTAAATAAAGGCATTATCCAGCTAAGGGCAGCTGATAAAAAAATCACCAGCTGTGTCATCCTGGAGTCAGCTTGAATCCAAAGTGATCCGACTTACTTCCTTGGAGATTTAAACCTGGTTGTGTTTTGTCCAGTGTATCATTTGTAATGAACTGCAAACAGCCAACAGCAAAAGCTCTCTGAGCCTTTTCACTGGCCTCAAGTTTGACGTTTGAGACGCAGAGTGGGTGGCTGAGGGATAAATATTGATCAGGACCTGGGAGAACTCCCCTCCTCCTCTCGAAAGGCTACCACAGCACACTTTACCCGCACATAAACAGTCACTTTAACATCTCATCGGAAAGAATTCAACAGTGCAGCGCTCCTCAGCCCTGCGCTGAATTTGCAGCCTGGATTGGAGTTGGACAGCAGAGTGCCACCATTAGCTGACATGACTTTGAATAGAGGTAGCAAAGAATCGATAAGAGTTAACTTAAAACCCCATAAAGCATCAAAATATAGAACAGGATTGAAAATTCCAGAATTGCACAGCAGATCTACATTAGCAGCTATCATGAATTCAACATCTTGCATATTCACTCATTTCCTGCCTGTTTCACTCAACTTCCTGTTTTTATCTTCCACCCAGACTTTTTGGGTCAACATTGTGAGTTTATAAATTCAGTGCCTACACTTACAGTGTCATGTGGAAAATGTTTGGGCACCCTGATTACTCAGATTAAGTAATATCATTAAGCTGCTGTAAGCCTTCAGAGTATTTCCATTTTCTTCAATTTCTATTCTTATCCCCAAATAACTCAACCAACCAGTGTCCAAAAAACAAATGTAAAAATATGTACTTCACGGCAGCAGGATGGCATGTATCCATTGGGGGATATTTTAATGCCTTTCATTAATCACTTTACTTGAAGGGATCGTAAGTAGTCTCACAACACCAGATTAAAGTCCAACAGGTTTATTTGGTAGCACGAGCTTTCGGAGCACTGCCCCTTGATAAAGGGGCAACGTTCCAAAAGCTCGTGCTACCAAATAAACCTGTTGGACTTTAACCTGGTGTTGTGAGACTACTTACTGTGCCCACCCCAGACCAACACCGGCAACTCCACATCTTGAAGGGATCTATGGACCCTTCCAGAAACCTGGAAGTTGAGGCTTAGCCAAGGGCTGAGATGCTGCCATCTTATTTTCTCTTCATTCTTTCATGGGATGTGGGTGTCGCTGGCCCGCTCCCATTCCAATCTCCCATGGGACTTTCCCCATCCATTCCGACTCCTCATAGGATCCCCCAAATTCCCTGAAGACCTTTCCTCACACCTTCCACTGACCTCCCCCCGTTCACCCACTCCCCAGTGAGTGGCAAACCCTCCTGACCACCCGACCCCTGTCTCCACCACCACCATCCCCCCCCCGCCCCCCCCAAACTGACCATCCGAAATGAGAAGCTTAATTTCTGGGGAAGTGAGTCAGAATGGAGTGACAATCCAACTCTGGTTGCCACTTCATGAAATCATGGGCCATTGTTGCAAAGCCCTGAACACGCGGAGCTGCTGCCTGCTCTGTTGAACAAAGCAAAGGGTGAAACTAAAAGCCAAACATACAAGACACACATCCTTTCCCTTCTATGAGCATTCAGAGACATGCTCATACCCTGGAACGGACATGACAACAATCCCTTGAGTACTTTGTCCCTTACTATCCTTTTTATTTTGCCTCTGCCTGGAGATTATTTGTCTGGGGATGAGGGAGCAGAGTAGGCAGCATCTTGGCATGACCTTCCAGGCATCATCTATATGGGGCGGTTTCCTGTGTTCAAATTAAATACATGAACTGCAAATGATTTCCCATTGACTGGGACACGATAATTCCAAGGGTTGGGTGCTCCTTAAGCTCCCCTGCAGGGTCAGCTGGGTTTCTGCCATCTGGTCCAATCGTTGACATAACCCTGCTACAGTTTTCCAGTGGCTTTGGCTGGCAATCCCATCAGCAAGTGGAAGGTCAAGGTTCGGGCTGCAGCAGGAGAATGCGAACAGGAAAAGGGGAATCGTTGAAGAGAACATGGAAGCACCAAAGGCTTGGAACGAGACTGCTGATCCAGGGATTGAAGGGAGAGGGCGACATGACATGGGCGGCACGGTGGCACAGTGGTTAGCACTGCTGCTTCGCAGCTTCAGGGACCCGGGTTCGATTCCCGGCTCGGGTCACTGTCTGTGTGGAGTTTGCACATGCTCCTCGTGTCTGCGTGGGTTTCCTCCGGGTGCTCCGGTTTCCTCCCACAGTCCAAAGATGTGCAGGTTAGGTTGATTGGCCATGATAAAATTGCCCCTTACTGTCCTGAGATGCGTAGGTTAGAGAGATTAGCGGGTAAATGTGTAGGGATATGCGGGTAGGGCCGAGGTGGGATTGTGGTCGGTGCAGAGGCGATGGGCCAGATGGCCTCTTTCTGTACTGTAGGGTTTCTATGTTTCTATGACCAAGTGGAGTGATTGAGGCAAATGGGATAGATGCATTTAATGGGGATTAGTACCTGAGGGGCAAAGGAAATGCTGATTGGGGGAAGATGAGGTAAGGTGGGAGGTGGTTCATGTGGAACAGAGACACCAGCATGGAGCAGTGGGCCTGAATAGCCTATCTCCATGCTGTAAAATTACATATGATACAGCCGCCACACCTCACCCTCCCTCTCAGCAGATAGTTAGTTCCAGGGAGGCAGCAGACCCAGGAGTGGAGAGGTTGACAGTGGTCCCTGTTTGGGGGGGGGGGGGGGGGGGGGTGTGGTGGAGGTGGAATCAAGGTTTGGCCTGAGAGGCAGAGTTAAGCCTGTAGTTTCCCTTCACTGACCCCCCCCTCCCCCCCCACCCCGCCCCACTGTTTTTGGGTGGGGTAGCCCAGAGGAAAACTTAAATGTGTGTTTTCAGCACCTGCCATCTTTGGAAGCGTCTCATATGCAAAGTTTGTGTCACATTCAAACTTGAGTGGCTCAAATATCACTTGGAAAAAACAGTAGCCGTTAACCTCTCATTGACCTCAGAATGAACTTCAGATATTCAAATACCTGCCAACATCCGAAAGCTCCGAATGTGCCTCGCCTTCCCTGGAGGGAGTACACCTTGTGGCTTTACAGGGACAGGCGTTTATTGTCCAACCCTTCCTGTCACAAGAAGGTGATGGTAGACTTTCCTCTTTCTCCGAAGACGATGGAAATTTAAAATGGAGGGGAGAGACATAAAGTGGAGAATGATTTGCCATCACCCATTCCAAACCATCTCGCAAAGTCAATATTAGCTTAGTGTTTAAAACTTGGTTTAATTGTCCAATTGATATTATGAGCCGAGTGTCCTTCATCTGTAAATCCAAAACCAAACTCATCCAGTCGCCATGCTTTCTTTGAAGATCTTGGACCTTCAGTGTAAGAAGACCCTGGGCTGAGCTGGCATGACCCAATCTTTAGTGCAGAAAATCGAGTTGTTTGCCTGCACGTTGACACTCTGAACCCACTCCCACAAGCAGGGTTGCCAGTGGCACGACAGGAAGGAACTTGTACCCTGTTATTGATGGCGATCTCTCGAAATCCAGGATAACGTGTAACATTTTTGGTTTGGTGAGTCTTCAGCTGACTGAGGAGCCCAATGCTGGACCCACAAACTGTTCTGCAGAGGTGAATGTTGTTGCACGGGGGAGTGGGATTGGCAGCCCCGGGTTAACCTCCCTCTCCTTCCTCTGCTAGGTCGCTGAACCTCGGAGCAGCTTGCACCACGTTGGGACAGGTGGAGCTATGCCCAGCGGCCTGCAGCCTTCTCCTCCCAATCAGTGTTGCCAATGCCTTAGTGTATCCTTATCCCTTTTCCTCAGAGCATTAGCCAACAGAGCCCGGAGAAAGAACCTGCTGAGAGCATCAGGACATAATGGCCATTCTGTCAGAGTTGGTTGTGCAGGAGCAGGGCCTCGAGGTTGATGCTAGTGTCCTCCACAAAGGTTCCCTGTGTTCATTATTCAGTGATACAAATTTCCTCGCCATTTTATTAACTTCGGACCATCGCTAGTCTAGGCTTCAGCCATTGCAATGTAAGTAGGCCTCATCCTGTATACAGTCTCCAAAAAAACAAAAAGATCTGAAACCGGAAGCACGATTGGCGCTGAGGGTTTTGCAGAATGGAAATGACTTGTACTACATTACTGCAATGTTAGTATTCATTTCAGCAATGTAGACATTGAAGCACAAACTCTACAGATATGACAAGCAGTCACTTCAATGGACCCCTCATCACTGCAAAGGTGAACGTGTGCTGGTGGGAACATTGGATGATCAGACTGTGATTTTATTCTTCTGTTAGTTTCCATGGTGAAGGAAGTTAAGAGTAGGAAAATAAACCGATTTCCATATCAAGCACAAAGTCAATCAATTCCGGATCAGATTCCAAAGCAAGGTAAAACCCCTCAGCATCCTGACACACTAATCAGTACCTCGGATTGTCAACTCTCCCGGATTGCCCTGGAGTCTCCAATCATTCAATGTGAAATTGTGGGACACTGCTGGAAATTGGAAAAGATGGTTGCCACCTCATGTTTTTTCCAGGGGATCCGCACATTAGATATGCCAAACATTGGCCATGGAGAGAGAAAGGTTGTTGACTGGGAGTGAAGGATCATCCAATTGGGTAACCCAATGCGGGCAATTGGGACGAGCTTGGAGGTTTAAAAATAAGGGAGCCATGGACAAGTTGGGCCGAAGGGCCTGTTTCCATGCTGTAAACCTCAATGGCTCGATGACTCTCTGACACTTTTCTGATTGGATTCTGAAATTGGACGAAGTTTGTACAACTCCTTCTTCCGCATAACACATGAAACCTCGCAAGACACAGCCCCCACTCTCAAGTGGACGTGAGAGAGCCCCAGGTCGCTATTTCAAAGTAGGGGAGGGAAGCTTTCCTGCTGTCCTTCCCAAGTCAATACATAACCCCACTCCCCCCAACTGACAACACTTAAGCAGATTATCCAGTTGACTGTCATATTGCTGTTTGTGTGATTTTCTTCTGCGCAAATTGACTGCTGTGCTTCCCACATTGCAACTGAGATTGGCTACGTGTCAATTGCTGGAAAATGGGGTTAGAATAGTTCGGTGGTTTGTCTTTGACCAGTGCTGACGCAATGGGCCAGAGGGCGATATTTCTGTGAGGTAGGCCTCCATGACACTATTGCACTTCAAGACGTAGATCATTGTCTGAAGAGAGCTGTGGAACATCCTGGGTCATGAAAGGGATGCTGGAATGGCATGATTTCCTTGTTTTTCTTCTCATACAACGAATGAGCCTTTCCTGTTCCTTTTAAAGCAACACCCGTAGGTACAGTGCACCATAACACGGAGTACCAGAAAGCTCTGCGGCCTGAGAAGTATCTATTGTTTAAAATCTCCCTGGAATAAGGCAGTCTCTTACCAGTCTATTCTTGGTCTGTTTACTCAGTCAGCCTAAACCCTTGGGACTGGTAATATGATGATCTTATATGAGAGCAGGGCCATGCCTCCAGAAGTCAACTGCAGAACTTGTTTCAAGGGTGGGGTCAACCCCCCCCCGGCATTTATTTCCAAACCTTCTTTATTATTTTGTTCCACATGACACACCTCACCGTACTTTCCAATTTCCGGTACAATTAAATTGTGAATGCAGTCAAACGCAACAATGTAGACTCTGGAAAGAAACAAGAATTAGTCTTTGAAGTTGTCTGTCTATAATTTCTCTTTATTTTTATGGTCCTGATAATAGCCTCTCCTTATATAGTCAAGCCTAATTCTGAAAAGGGCAACTTTTATTTCCTCTGCCTTCTACTGCACAAAACACAAATAATCACCAGGCATTATCTTCCCAAGATTAAGGGTCGATTGTTTTCTGGTTGACCGAGAACGATTTGTTTCGCAACTCTTGTGAACCATGTGTGACGTTCTTTTGTATTGTTAGACCACAGAGTATTTTTACTCTCCCACCCTCCTGACACATTTTACTGTTCTGGGAAAATCTGCTTCTCCTCAGCCCCGACACAGAGCACTTGCTGCCTCCTTTCCCTATCAATTACAGCGGTGCAGGCATCTTGAAAACATCTCACAGGTGTTTTCGCCTTGAAACCACTTCCCGACTTTAGAAGTTAACGAGCCTCCAACGCTTTGTGAGGCTGTATCCCCCACCAGTGCCACCAAAAATAATCTCTTACACTGACACAAAAAGGTCCACCAGGCAGGCATTAAAGACATGAATGACTCCCCCTCTCACTGCCAACATTGCTTCACGTGTGTTGCACATCACATTGTGTGTCACGTGTTGCTGTTTATGTCACGGTGCACGTGATAAGAATGCAGTTAAGCCCATCATCTCCTTTGAATTTTGACACCATGTCTGGTAGTCGTGGTGCTGGATTAATGGGAGCTCTGGCCTGATTCAGACTCACTAGGCCCTGGACGCCCTTCCACGAATTAGTCACACGAGGGCATCATCAAGATCACTTCATGATCCAGCTCCAAAGAATAAATACTAAAGTAAAGAAAGCAAAGAAAACCAGCTCCTTTTTCCTGTAGTGAAGCTTCCTGAGCGCTGCTGTTGAATCCTACCCAACCCTGGGCCTGCCTTATAAACGGTTCAGGTAATGGGGTCCAGGCCACTGCCTGTTACCAGGGGAACTCATACTCAAGGAGCCTCACAGGGAGATCAATCAGTGATTAGTCATCGAGTCAGAGAGGTTTACAGCGTGGAAACAGGCCCTTCGGCCCAACCTGTCCATGCCGCCCTTTTTTTTAAACCCCTAAGCTAATCCCAATTGCCCGCATTTGACCCATATCCCTCTATACCCATCTTACCCTTGTAACTGTCTAAACGCTTTTTAAAAGACAAAACTGTACCCGCCTCTACTACTACCTCTGGCAGCTCGTTCCAGACACTCACCACCCTCTGTGTGAAACAATTGCCCCTCTGGATCCTTTTGTATCTCTCCCCTCTCACCTTAAACCTATGCCCTCTAGTTTTAGACTCCTCTACCTTTGGGACCTCGTGGAGGTTATCATGTTTATCAAGGGCACTTCAGTTCAACATATCTTTTTGATCCATTCAGTTTCTCTCCTCCAAATGTGAGATCTTGCTGAGTTTATTATCTGGTCCCAGCATTGCTCCAGCATTTTTTTCTCGTGGGTATATAAGTTCTGTGACTAACCCAATCAGAGGCAGCACTGCAGCAAGCTGTCCTGGCAGTGCTCTTTCTAACAGGAATCACTGGGTAGTCCAGGGAATCAGGAGGTTTGGCTACTTTTCCCCTCTGATTCCTTGCAAAATGCTGGCTGGTTATATCATCCTTTTTATTCTTTCACAGGACATTAGGGGTGTCACTGGCAAGGCCAACATTTTTATTGCTCATCCCTAATTGCCCCTTGAGAAGGTGGTGGTGAGCTGCCTTCTTGAACCGCTGCAGTCCATGTGGAGTAGGTACACCCACAATGCTGTGAGGGAGGGAATTCCAGGATTTTGACCCAGTGAAAGAACAGCGATATATTTCCAAATCAGGATGGTGAGTGGGTTGGAATGGAACTTGCAGGCCGTGGTGTTCCCATGTATCTGCTGCCTTGGTCCATCGAGATGGTAGCGGTCATGGGTTTGGAAGGTGCTGTCTAAGGAGCCTTGGTGATCCTGCAGTGCATCTTGTAGGTGGTACACACAGCTGCCATTATGCGTCGATGGAGGCGGGAACGGATGTTTGTGGATGTGGTGCCAATCAAGTGGGCTGTTTTGTCCTGAACAATGTCAAGCTCCCTGAGTGATGTTGGAGCTGCAGTCATCCAGGCAAGTTGTGAGTATTTCACTCCTGACTTGGGTCTTGTAGCTATTAAACAGGCTTTGAGGAGTCAGGAGATGAGTTACATGCCGCAGGATTCCCAGCCTGTGGCCTGCTCTTGTAACCACTGTATTAATAGGGTTAGTTCAGTTCAGTTTCTGGTCAATGGCAATCACCAGGATGCTGATAATGGGTGATCCAGCCATCACACCATGAATATAAATGGCTTGGACAAAGGGACTAAAGGTATGGTTGCAAAGTTTGCTGATGCCACCAAGGTAAATAGGAAAGTAAATTGTGAAGGGTGTGTAAGGCGATGACAAAAAGATATAGATAGATAAAGTGAGTGGGTAACGATCTGGCAAATGTATAATGTGGGAGAATGTGAAAATCTCCATTTTGGCAGGAAGAATGAAAAAGAAGCTTATTATCTAAATGGTGAGAGATTTCAGAGCTCTGAGGCGCAGAGGGATCTGGGTGTCCTCGTGCATGAATCACAAAAAGCAAGGCTATAGGTACAGCAAATAATCAGCAAAACTAATAGAATGTTATTGTTCATTGT
The DNA here is from genome assembly GCF_964213995.1 of Mustelus asterias. Lineage (NCBI taxonomy): Eukaryota > Metazoa > Chordata > Chondrichthyes > Carcharhiniformes > Triakidae > Mustelus > Mustelus asterias. The sequence goes on from NC_135822.1 coordinate 71,976,428, forward strand.
GAGGGGAATTGAGTACAAAAGTGGGGAGATTATGCTTCAGTTGTACAGGCCACTGATGAGGCCACATCTGGAATATTGTGCACTATTTTGGTCACTTTATTAAGGAAATCTACACTTGCATTAGCACCAGTTCAGAGAAGGCTTACCAGGCTAATACCAGGCGGGTTGTCTTATAAGGAAAGTTGGAGAGGTTAGGTTTGTGTCTACCAGAGTGTAGAAGAGTAAGAGGCGACTGGATTGAAACCTTCAAGAGGGGGTATTGACAGGGTGGAAGTGGAAAGGATGTTTCCTCTTGTAGGAGAATCTAGGACTCGGGGTCACTGGTTAAAAATAAGGGGTCGTTCATTTTAGACAGAGATGAGGAGAAATGCTTTCTCTGAGAGAGTCTTGAATCCCTGGAACCCTCTTACTCAGAAGCCAAAGGAAACAGATCTTACTGGCCATTCACGCCACGCTCCCGCTGCAGCGAGGTCAGAGAATTTGGTGTCCAGCCAAATCTCCGTTCACTGCAGTGAGATGGGAAAATCCCACCGGCAAGAATGGTGCTAACATTCTGGCCTTTGAATATTTTTCAGGGAGCACTAGAAATATTCTTGATTAACACAGTGGGGGGCGAAAGGTTGTCAGGAAGTGGGCAGGAATGTGGGGTTGACGTCACAATCAGATCAGCCATGACATTATTGAATGGTGGAGCCGGCTCGACGGGCCGAGTGGCCTATTCCTATGCCTAATGGAGGAGATTGAGGGCAGATTTGATCGAGGAGTACAAGATGATGATAGTGTGAGGTAAGGCAGATAAAGCAAAACTGTCGTTAATAACTGAAGATCCAAGGACTAGGGGAGACAGATTTAAGGTTTTGTGTAAAAGATGCAGCAGCAGAGAGTGGAGTGGGGCAATCTGTTGCCATGGGACAGAATACACATCTATCTTGCAGCATCCTCACACACACACTGCAACTCACCTGCAACCACTCTGTGCCGTCCATAATCTAACTGTGCTGAGGTCAACCTCACTTTCTGCTCCCTTCCACTTTCTCCCCGAGATGAGATCTCCGCAGCTTTCCAGCTCTGACCCAATGGCCCAAAAACTGACTCACTCTTTACTGGATGTCACTTCACTTGTAGAGTTATTTATGTTTTTGTAATTTCAGACACCTCTTCCTCTGTCTCATGCTTTGTATCATGGCTCTTAACCTCTTAACACTTACTGTCCCACCCACATTTCAAAGGTCTCTGTTTTCTTCCACAGAACTTTGTTGATTGTGCAAGAAAGGGGCGATCTGAGGGAGAATTTTGTTACACAATGACCTGGAACTCATTGCCCTCGAGCCTGGTGGCAGTGGAGACGATCCCTGATTTCAAGAGGAGATTGGAATGGAATTAACTTACAAAGCTGTCAGGATAGAGTGGGTGAGTGGAACTGGCTGGATTGCCCTGCAGATGGCCAGCATCGAACTCAGTGGGCAGAATGGCCTCTCTGTCATAATGACTCTGAAATATTACATTGACAAATCTTTCCCTTTGTCAGTAGCCTCCATGTATTAATGCACATCCTCGGTTTTTCCAAAGTTGCTCTATTTTACATCCTTCCTTCGCATATTGATGCCAGAGCCTTTGTCTATCTTTATCTCACACTCTGAAATAAACCCTCTGCTCTGCATTTAACACCAAAGAGACACTCAATAGCAACCTGCTACCCAGAGGACTGACCAAGTTTGAGACCCCAGACATCATCGGCAATGATTCAACAAGTTGCCTGCACCTAGCTGCTACGCTGAAGGAGCTCTCCAGCTCGGGAGTGCAGGGCACATAGAACCAACATCGACTTATATTGTGCCATCACATTTTAGTGTCCAGGCGTGCCCTCTTTTACAATGTCCCATAGCATGCAGAGGTCCCTGATTGCATGGCTGATCTTTTTGTGGACTCAGTCTACTTCCCCGCCCGCTCACCATAACCCTTAATTACTTTACTGTTCAAAAATTTATCTATCCTTGCCTTAAAAACATTCAATGAGGTAGCCTCAACTGCTTCACTGGGCAGGGAATTCCACAGATTCACAACCCTTTGTGTGAAGAAGTTCCTCCTCAACTCAGTCCTAAATCTGCTCCCCCTTATTTTGAGGCCATGCCTCCTAGTTCTAGTTTCACCCACCAGTGGAAACAACCTCCCTGCTTCTATTTTATCTATTCCCTTCATAATCTTATATGTTTCTATAAGTTCGCCCCTCATTCTTCTGAATTCCAATGAGTAAAGTTCCAGTCTACTCAGTCTCTCCTCATAAGCCCTCTCAACTCCGGAATCAACCCAGTGAATTTCCTCTGCACCCCCTCCAGTGCCAGTATATCCTTTCTCAAGTAAGAAGACCAAAACTGGACACAGTACTCCAGGTGCGGCCTCACCAACACCTTAGACAGCTGCAACATAACCTCGCTGTTTTTAAACTCCATTCCTCTAGCAATGAAGGACAAAATTCCATTTGCCTTCTTAATTACCTGCTGCACCTGCAAACCAACTCCTTCTGATTCTTGCACAAGGTCACCCAGGACACCCATGCAGCACCACTGAAGGCCCCACTAGCAGTCATTCAGGAAACAGCCCAATATCATTTTACTGCCTTTAATTGTGGCCTCCAGAACAGCAGCAAGAAATAATGAGGCGTACCGCTGCAACTTGTGCACATCTTTCCCATGCATTCCCCCATCCAAATCCAAAACCCCACCCTGCTCAGTGCACACCCACACCCAGCGCTGCCTCTGCAGTCCCTCCCCCTCACCCTCCAGGCCTGGATTCCGACTTCCTCTGTCAGTAAGATTCTCAAAGCACTACTCGCAAGAGCAGAGGGGATTTCACTATGCTGTTCTGGCCAATAGTTTTCAGCTGGTCTATTCTCAGATCGTCCCCTTGGCCCTCTTACTTCCTTTTATACTTCTTCCCAGTACTGTTTGTTTCCAACTCGCTTCTCTACTGAATCATGAACCTAACATTAGCAGGAACTTCCTTTCTCAGTTTCATTTTGAATCTCTGGTTACACCTCTTCAGATTCTGCCCCCCTTTCCTTCAGATTCCCACATTACCTCCTTCCTCAAAAATCCCCCTGAGCCCTCCTTACAACCCCACCTCCAACTTCTCTACCAGGCCCGGCAACCCCCTGACCTGAGAACCCTTGAATGTGAATTTTCCCAGCATATTTGATCCCTTCAGTCAGGATTCAATCTCTGTCACTGTGTTGAAATGTCTCTCAGCGAAACCATTATGACATCCACACGAATCTGACAAAGGTAAATTGTCCCAGCTCATCCTTCTCAACCTACCTGCAGCCGTTCACACAATTAACTGCATCATTTTCTGAAGTTTCCCAAACATCGTTCAACTGGTGAGCATTTATTCAGGGGATGTGGGCATCATTGGCTACTCCACCTAGCCCAATTGTTGCCCATCTTTAATTGCCCTTTGAGAAGATGGTGGTGATGAGCTGCCTTTTTGAACCCGCTGCAGTCCATGTGCTGTGCTGTTAGGGAGGGGTTTCCAGGATTTTGACCCAGCCACAGTGAAGGAACGGCTGATATATTTCCGAGTCAGGATGGTGAGTGACTTGGAGGGGAACTTGCAGGTGGTGGTGTTCCCATGTATCTGCTGCCCTTATCTTTCTAGGTGGTAGAGATTGCAGGTTCGGAAGACGCTATGGAAGGAGGCTTGGTGAATTCCTGCAGTGCATCTTGTAGATGGTATACAAGGCTAATGGGATGGAGTGAATGTTTACGGTGGTGGATGGGGTGTCAATATTAGAAGGTGTTGAGCTTCTTGAGTGTTGTTGGAGCTACACTTATTCAGACAAATTGATGGTATTCCATCACACTCGTTAATTGTGGTTGGTAGCTAGGTTTTGGGGAGGTGAGTTACTTACTTTAGTATTACCAGTCCCTAACCCACTCTTGGAGCCACAGTATTCATATGGCTGGTCCAGTCTCGGATATTGATGGCGGGGGATTTGGTAATGGTGATGCCATTGAATGTCAAGGGGAGATGGTTAAATTCTCATTTCTGGGAATCAGAGAATTGTTACAGTGCAGAAGGAGACCATTTGACCCATCGTGTCTGCACCAGCTCTCCAAATGAACAACTGTTGCTGGAGATGGTCATTGTCTGGCACTTGTGTGGCACTAATGTTACTTGCCATTTATCAGCTCAAGCCTGAATGTTGTCCAGGTGTTGCTGCTTCAGCATCTGAGGAGTCGCGAACATTGTGTAGTCATCAGCAAACATCCCCACTTCTGACCTTACAATGGAAGGAAGGTCATTGATGAAGAGCTGAAAGTGATTGGGTCTAAGGTGTAAGGTATGACTCCAACCAGTGGAGAGTTTTCCCCTGATTCCTGTTGATTTCAGTTTGATGAGGGCTCCTTGATGCCCAGCATGGTCCGTGCTGCCTTGATGTCAAGGGTAGTTACTTTCATCTCACCTCTGTAGTTCAGCTCTTTTGCCCGTGTTTATTAGGACCATATTGAGGCGAAGACCTGGTGGAACCCAAACTGAGCATCAGTGAGCAGGTTATTGCTGAGTAAGTGCTTCTTGATAGCGCTGTCAGTGACAACTTCCATCACTTAGCTGATTGAGAGTAGACTCATGGGGTGGTAATTGGACAGAATAGTTTCTTGTGTGCAGGACATACATGGGCACTTTTCCAATAGGTTGGAACAATGTCATTGATGTGGCTGTACTGAACAGCAATTGCCTGCTTCTACTCTTGCCTAATCATATCCAGACTATCTTCTGCAGCTACTTACCTTCCCTGTCCTGCAGAGTTAACAAAGATCTATCCTTGGCTTCTCCTATTTCTCATCCACATTTTCAAATACAGTGCGGCCCCGTTATAACGCGATGGCTGGGGTCCATGAAATGTTATCGCGAAAAAAGCGGGGTCGTGCTAAATCGGGGTTCAAGAAAATCAGCGTTCAAACTGACCCAGTGTTGACCTAACATCCTAAAACACCCATATCATCGCCCTATTTGACCCGTTTTTTGCACGTTTACCATCTGGCAAGTAAATTACCTTTTAATTAAAGAATTCCGCGAATAAATCATTGTTGTTACAGTAGAAATTAAAACACAAATCAGTAAAGCTTTTTAATAAACAAAACAAAACAACAACAGTTTATTTCTTAAAAAAGTGATCGAGTGTTCCTTGCTTGAACGTAGCATTTCGCTGGCTGCGAGCGAAATCTAGAATGCTTCTGAGTTGGAGGATTTTTATGTGGTCCACTCCTGGGTCTCCAGCCAACGGAGGCTAGCCTCGAGGTGTTCAATGGCTTCAGACACTTTTGGGGGTGGAGGCTCTTCATTATCATCTTCTTGTGACTCTGGAACCGGTACACTTGCCTCCACCGGTGCTATAGTTACGTTACGGACGATCTCGGCGTCCGTCAGATGCTCATATGTTGGGCATTCATCGTCGGCAGCGTGCCACTGGTATAGCTCTTCTTTGCTGCATTCAGACAGCTTCTCTGCCTCATGCACATCTTCCTCTGTGAAGCCGTACAAATCTGGCTCGTCACCATCTTCCATGGTGGATTGGCGTGATGAAAAGGCTGGCCCCAGACCCATTTCCCAGCAATTCTCTACACATGACGAGCTGACTGCTGCCCAGTGTTTCCCACCTAAGTGGCAAACTTCCTTCACGTTCAGGCTTTTCAGATAGGCTTCAAGCGTTGTTGAGTCATCTACAATTCTACGAATTAATTCCCGCCTGTAATTCTGCTTGAACACGGAGATGATCTCCTGTGTTTAACTTTTAGTCTTGATCACGTCAAGTGCGTGAAGCTTATCTTTCACAGAAAAAGATTTTCTTTTTGCAGCAGTTTGTTCCATTTTGACCTAAGAAAACACGAAATTAACTCACCAAAACCTTTTCAGTTCCCCGGAAAGAGCAAACAAAAAGGGTCCAATGATTCATCGCGTTATATCCGAATTCGCGCTAAATCGGGGCGCGCAAAATCGGGGTTTCACTGTATAACTGACAATACCCACTTCATCCTCACCACCATCTCTTTCAATGCTGCAGCAGTCTCAGAATTGTCAACCTGCTTATCTGACATCCAGGAACTGCAGGAGCAGAAATTTCATTCAATTAAGAATTGTATCTTTACCACATGGACTGCAGTGATTCAAGAAGGCAGCTCACCACCACCTTCTCAGGGCAACTAGGGATGGGCAATAAATACTGGCCCAGCCAGCGACACCTACATCATCTTTTCAAAAAAATCTTGGATTTTTCTACACCTTGCCTTCACTTTCTCATTTGTGTCTTGCTGTATCCACCCAGCTGCTCTGTTGTTCCATTTCCCGAACCAATGAGATTCTGTCTTTGAGTCCTTAAGTCCTTAAAAATCATGGATGCCATATCACCCCTCTGAGGGTAATCTGAAAGTTGCTCTGCACTCCCTGCTGGAACATGTGCCATCTCCAAATACCTCTCCCTCCCTGAAATATGAATCAGCCCTTGAGTGAAATGCCTCACATAACAGTGACTTTTGTAACGTCCAACCCAATGTGAATGCTGAGCGTGCATTCACAACCAAATCAGCTCTTGTCCCACGGTATACCTTCCTCCTCAATGTGTGGAACAACAACATCGTGCTTTGCGAGGGTGAATAAAAACATTACAGAGGATCACTGGCTCCAAGATCATGGCTAAGAATGGAAAATAAACACTGTGCCCTCACACAACACGTCCCAACTGAAGGTAATGCTAAAACACAGTGACAGCTGATTGAAGCCATCTTTGCAGAAACTTTTGCCATTTAAAGGAACCAGGAAACCAGCACGGATGCACGGGGTATCTTCACTGGTTATTCTCAGCATGGCTTGTTCACAAGACCAGAGGAATTAGGCCATTCGCTCCATCGCTTCTGCTCTACCATTCGATCGTGGTTGATGGGTTTCTCAACCCCATCCTCCCGCCTTTTCCCTGTAACCTTTGATCCCCTTACCAATGAGGAACCTATCTATCTCTTACTTAAATACACTCAGTGACCTGGCCTCCACAGCCTTCTGTGGCAATGAATTCCACAGATTCACCAGAGATTCTGGCTGAAGAAATTCCTCCTCATCTCAGGGAGCAGTGGTTAGCACTGCTGCCTCACAGCGCCAGGGACCCGGGTTCGATTCCCAGTTTGGGTCACTGTCTGTGTGGAGTTTGTGCGTTCTCCCTGTGTCTGCGTGGGTTTCCTCCAGGTGCTCTGGTTTCCTCCCACAGGCCGAAAGGTGTGCTGGTTAGGGTGCATTTACCCGAATAGGCACCGGACTGTGGCAAATAATTTATTTATTAGTCACAAATAGGCTTGCATTCGCACTGCAATGAAGTTACTGTGAAAATTCTCTAGTCACCACAGTCCGGTGCCTGTTCGGGTACGCTGAGGGAGAATTTATCATGACCAATTCACCTAAACTGCACATCTTTGGACTGTGGGAGGAAACCGGAGCACCCGGAGGAAACCCACGCAGACACGGGGAGAACGTGCAAACGCCACACAGACCCAAGCTGGGAATTGAACTTGGGTCCCTGGCCCTATGAGGCAGCAGTGCTCACCACTGAGCCATCATGCTGCCCCCAGAGGAATTTCACAGTAACTTCATTGCAGTGTTAATGTAAGCCTTACTTGTGACTAATAAATAAACTTTGACTTTACTTTTCTAAAGGGTACGTCCCTTCACTCTGAGGCTGTGCCCTTGGATCTTAGTCTGTCCCACTAATGGAAACACACATCCACTCTATCCAGGCCTTTCAGTATTCTGTAAATTTCAATGACATCCCCTCCTCATGAGGGCAGGGTAGGTTCTCCCTGGTGTTGTGGCTAATCTCTGCGGATGTATGACACTCAAGTTCTTGAGGCATCCCACAGCCCACTCCTCCTGGACTCAGCTCACCTCAGCAATCTGAGCCCCCTCTCCCCCCAGCCACATGAACCCCTATCGGTGGAGGTGCGGATTTCGGAGCAGCAGCTCTCGTACAATATCCGCTATTCCTGACGGGTGAGAGCTCCGGTGGGAGGCAGCAATGTTTCTGATCAGCTCCTGGTAAAAGACAGGCAATACCTGTCCATCCAGCTCGATAAACAGGAGCTGCAGCTCAGGATTGAGGCTGTGCACCTAGTGAAAACCATCGGAGCAGAGACACAAGGTAAAGGTATCACTGCAGGCGCTGAAGGTGGAAAGTCGCCACCTGGGTGCGAAGGCACACCAGCAAAAGTCTCGTGTTAGTGATAACCCTTTAAAGTTAGTGATAACAAAAGAGAAAAATCTCAAAGGAAACCTCTCGCATCAACACAAGATGTCATTTTGGGGAGCAGTGATGCACTCCAGCCCCTATGGTGGACACGCACAAGCCTCTCTTTCTAATTGCTTGAAGCAGTGCCCTTAATGAAGCAGTACCCTTCACTCTGTACCTTAACAAAATCATTGACATACCATTTTGTCAAGCTATCCCTTTGTGATTTGCCGCAGCCTCCTCCCCTCGTTCATCTCTCTATTTCCTTGGGCTTGCTTTCTTGCACATGCTCCACTTTATTTAGCCCACCATTGGTGGGGCATGCCTTCAGCCCTCTGTGGCCTAAGCTCTGGAACGCTCCCTCCCTAAATCTCATCATTCAGGCGTCAACTGAGATTGCTCATCCGAATGTCTGGACTCTGTGACCTTCTGACTCAGAGGTGAGGGTGTCACCACTGAGCCAAGGCTGGAGGAAGAATAACTTCACCCAGGCATTGTCCTTGGCTGCAGTTTCCTCTCAGGTTTAAAGAAGCTCCAATCTTCCATCAGAAAATAACCAGAGAATTGTTTCATTTCTTTCACAAACGATCACTTGCAAGGGGTGCCACTCTGTTGAAAATGATATGTATCTCTTTTAGCTACTCTGAATAAAATAAAATTGTCAAACAGTTTTTGTGAGGGTAATTTCACTGCAAAGTTTGACAGATCAGTCATTTATTTTAAGTGTTGACAATAATGTAAGGTCACAGTGAAGGAGGAGGGAGTCAAGATAGATTAACATAATCCCATAAAGAACTGAGAAAGCCACATCCAATACATTTATTGAAGCTAAGTGGCCAGTCTTTTTAATTATGATCTTGCCTTTACATTAAAATTCCAACAGAATAATCCTAATCCTCAGTAACCTCTTTTTGTTCCTCAGTGTGGTTTTCAATGTTTGAAAGAACTCTGTTTAAATAGAACTAATGGCGACACTGGGGAACTGACTCTGAGAGTCACAGAGCATGACAGTAGATGAACTCCAATTACAGTAAAATCACTGATATGCTCCATTGGTTTTATTGCCCAGAACACAGTCAGTATCTTTTGTGTTTGATCAGCGCATACAAGCCATTCACTGCATCATGCACCATGGGATTACTAAATTAATCATTTAAATATACACTTCAGTAGTGATGATTATGTAAATCATACTTAAACTGTTAGATGAAGCATTGGTGTTACTGGCAATTGGCTGAATACTGATCCCCCTTGCGCTAATGCGTACTAACAGATAGCTTCAGGACTGATCCAATTGGCAGCGAGATGCCACCAAGACAAAATAAAATCCCTCAACTCGCAAACAAGCTCAACCACCTGCCTGAAAGTGTAACTCGTACTCATGCTGAACTCTTCATTGGCTTTTTCCATTGTGGGTGTGAGGTTTTTGTGATTCGAACATTATAAGCCCCTATTTTGTCACCAAACCATAGATGTTGCATTTGAATCATTTACCCAGTGTTGCTTATGTCAATGTATCTTTGCACCAGACTGTGAGAGTCAAATTGGCATTTATAGTTGCTGATATTCCTGGCACTCGTAGAGGAAGGATGGATTCTTGTTAGATTGTGAACTGCATCTTTATCTTCGCGCAATGATTTTCATGGAATACCGGGCATTATTTTAACCTTTCGGAGGTTGCTGGTGAGGCCATTCTTCAGATTTTGTATTTAACTCTGGGCGTTGGGCATCGAAATAGATATTCCTCAGCGCTGCTCTTGCACCATCTGTTTGCCGGAAGTTATAGCAGGGAGCAGGAGCAGCTCCAGGGAAATTCTGGGCCATTCATGCATGGAGCCGGTTCCAAGAAGACTGTCAATGATCCTGGGATCGTGCTCCTACAGTTGTGAGAAGAAACTTGCAGAGCTGAGCTTTCCCTCCTCAGAGCAGAGGCGGGTGAGGAAAGGGTGATCCAGGCCATTTTAGGTGCTCAGAGAGATGGTCGAGTGGCTGAACTCAGGCTGTGAGCGTGAAATGAGGGGACAAGTTTTACAATTGACATGTAAGAAACAGAAAGAACTTTCATTTATATATGATCTTCCAAAACTGTACAATGTTACAAAGCCCCTCACAGCCAAGGAAGTACTTCAGAAGTGTCGTCGCTGTTGTAAAGTTGGAAATGGTAGCAGCCAGTTTACACACAGCTAGCTCCCAAAACCGGCAAAAGGCTGACCAAATCATCAGGTTTACCACTAATGTTAGTGGAGGGATAAACATTGGAAAGATCTGGAGTGGCAATGAGGACCTGATGTTCAGATCACTGGAGAGGGATTGAACCCATGACCTTCTGACACCAAGTGCTATCCACTGAACCATTGCTGACTAGCTCATTCCCTCTTGGAGGAGTGAATAAATTGGACAAAACTAATGTGCTAAAGTACGAGACTCCTGATTGGGAATAAGTTTGCTGGTGTGGATTAAGATTGAGTGATCCAATTTTTTTTTATCTGTTCCTGGGATGTGTGCATCACTGGCTAGGCCAGCATTCATTGCCCATCCCTAATTGCCCTTTGAGAAGGTGGTGGTGAGCTGCCTTCTTGAATCCCTGTGGTGTAGGTAGGTGGGAAGTGAATTTCAGGATTTAGGTTCAGTGGCAGTGAAGGAATGGTGATATAGCTCCAAGTCAGGATGGTGTTTAGCTTGGAGGGGAACTTGCAGATGGTGATGTTAACATTTATCTGCTGCCCTTATCCTTCTATGTGGAAGAAGTTATGGGTTTGAAAGTGCTGTCAAAGGAGCCATGGTAAGTTGCTGCTGATGGCACGCATTGCAATCACAATGACAATGTGGTGGAAGGAGTGAATGTTGAAGGTGTTGGATGGGGTGCCATTCAAACGCATTGCTTTGTCCTGGATGCCCTAAGATCATATTCTGGTTCTGGTATAGCTAAGTGAGAGGCAACGGCATTCATCATGGTTGCAGCTCCTGGTTCATACAACGCACTTAGCATTACTGCCACTGGTCATTCTGGGGGCTGAATTATTGGACATTCTGATATTTATGGTCAGTGAGCTGAAGGAAGAACATTAAAAGTTCATCACTTCAGGTACAGCAAGCTTTGCTGCTGGCTTTTCTCAGGAATCGTGCATTCCTCCAGCATGTGTGTTCCCATGGTTTTCTTCCTGGTTTATTAACGTTGACAAAAAAAGGCATATTGCCCACTTAAGAAACAAAAAGAGAATGTCAAGTCAATGATTGGATTTGTTTTGGGAAACTGGCCCTGACTGCACAGGGACTCCTGGCTGCTAGGAGTTGGGTACAGCGTGCATTATTTATTTTGATAAATGGAAGCTTTCTATTTTTACAGAGTAATGCTATTTATTCAAGTACATGCTATTCAGGACAGGATGCATGAAAGAAAATGGTTCACAGTGCATCCAACAGAGCCAGACCCTGCAGAAATACCATTTCATAGCCCGGCCCTCGGGGAATATGAGCCCTAACTTAGCTTCAACTGCATCCATTTGTGGCCCTGTCTGTTCATTGCGCGTCAGCTGTGGCACATTGCCACTCAGTCAGAGGGTTGGAGATTCATGGCAAAACCTGGCAGCGACTCCCACCCCAGTATTGATGGAATGCTGCACTGCCAGACGTGCCAGGTTTCAGACGAGACATGAAACTGAGGCCCTTCTTCCCTCTCATGTGAGCACGTAGCGCGGGACTCGTCCTGACCAATATTTCTATATCACTAAAGAAATGACCTCATTGCCAGTTTTTCTTTCTGGAGAGAATGTTGCAGACCTGAGTGTTAGCGATTATCAAAGAGTGAGAACGACGAAGAACTCGCATTAATATCACACCCTGCTCAATCTTGAGATGCTCCAAAGCTCTTCCCAGCTCATGAATGACTTGTTAAATTGCAGGGATTATTGTAACAGAGGCAAACAGAGTAATCGATTTACACTCAGCAAGCTCCCCCCCCCCCCCCCCCCCCCCCCCCCCGCTGTAAATGTCATTGGTTTTGGGGTAACTAATGTCCGGGACTTGGTGGAGAACTCCCCCGGAACAGGAAGGGGCCATTCAGTCCCTTGAGCTATTTCCACTCTTCTGTCAGATCTGCCACCCAACTCTATACTGTAATAATCTTACCGAGGCCACTTCCACCACTGTCACCCTTTATTTACAAGGTGCTCAAAGTGTTGTTCAGAGGCTACAGAGTACAGGTCAGTCCTGAGTCTTCTAACTGTCGGTCTGAGTGGAGACAGCTGGTTTAAAGCACCTGCTACTCTTTCCCTCTTGGGCGAGTCCCCACTCTTCTAATAGGAGAGCTTATATTCTGCGAGGCCCACAGAGAGATCTCTTGACGATCCCCCGTGGTTATCATAACAACCACATTTGCCCCATATCCCTTAGAACATTCAGGTGACAAAAATCTCTTGGTCACAGATTTAAAATTAACAATCGACCAAGAATTAATTGCCATTTGTGCAAGAGAACTTCAAGCTTCTACTGGCATTTGTGTGTTGAAGTGTTTCCGGACTTCATTCCTGAAAGATCAGGCTCTCATTTTTGGACAATGCCACTGAATCTGAGACTCCCAAACCAGTAGAAATATTATCGAAAACCTTACCATGAAGAATATTGATCAGATCATGCCATAAACCTCTAAAATTCCAGAGAATGCAACCTGGGTTTGTATGGTCTCTCCTTGTATATTAGCTCTTGGGGTTGAGGTATCATTCTGGTAATACAGCACAGGGTCTTTTACATCCATTTGAACATAGTGCTGAATTCAAACAGAGCTCATTGTGGCTCTTGCAAAGGCCTTAACCCACAATGTGGGAGTCATTAATTGATAGGGTAAATGTAAATGGTCTTGAAGGGTGATAAGGTCTGCTTACGTGATCTGAAGTTTTTTTAAATGCCTCACTCTTTAAACATTAGTAAAGGCTGAAGTTAATCAGTGGGATTTTAAGAAAAAATTCTGTTCAACTGCTTTGATTAACAGGCCATCTGGTGTAGGTTAGGTAAAGTAGCAACAATCCCTGCGGTTTCAATTGCACTCTTTGCTGGCCTTTCACATAGCACCAGTTAACATGATACAGCACTCCCGTGTGAGAGTGTGAGATAAGATTCTGGCCTACTTTGTGCCGCTGGGGAAAGGCCAAAAGCCCACCTGCTACTGGCCTCAATTATCCTGGGGCTGGTGAAGCAGGCGCAAGAATGGCAGGCTCCTGTGAGGGCAGGGGGGGGGGGGGGTGCCTAGTAAATCTCCAGAGGTGCAGTGAAACCAGACAGGACCCTCAATGCTTCTCTGACTGCAAGCTGAGCCCAGTATCGTTTGAAAAATGAATCCTTTTGATGGTGAACTGCTGCAGACGATTTAAGGACTGCTGGTTGGCTCAAATGCAGATCGTGTTTTCCAGAGATCAGCACTGACTGGTTTCTGCGGGAAAGAATGTGTCAGAGAAGATGTTAAGCTTCTGATTACAGATGCAGGCTGGGAAGAACTCACACCTATCCTGGTGAGTGGAGCACTACAAGCTCAGAACGTACCCATGCCCACTGTCTGCCAAGCTGGCAGTCTTTGCCCCAGTTTCACGTCAGACTTTATGGACCGGATTTATGCAGAGTTGGGAAAACTGTGTGGAGTTTTAAAAATGGCAGGTGGAACCCAGTTGCAGAGGTCCCACCGCCACTTCCCACAGATTGGATTTTTGATGGTCGGGGAAAGGGTGTGAATCACAGGGCAGGAAATCCAAACTCAGGAGGGCCATTTGAACATTGTGCTGAATTCAAATAGAGTTCATTTTGTTCTTGCCTTAACTCCCAGCATGGGAGTCATTAGGAGGGTATACACAAGGACAGAGAACAGTCCAGTACAGGAACAGGCCCTTCGGCCCACCAAATCTGAGCCGACACAGATACCTCTCTAATCTAATATTTTCTTGCCTCTACGTAGTCCATATCCCTCTATTTCCTGCCTATCCCTTTATCTATCCAGATGCCTCTTGAATGTTGTTATAGAATCTCCTTCCATCACCTCCTCCAGCAGCGAGTTCCAGGCATTCGCCACCCTCTGTGTGAAAAACTTGCCCCTTGCATCTCTTTTAAACTGTGCCCCTCTCACTCTCAACCTATGCGCCTGAGTAATTGACCCTTAGACCCTGGGAAAAAGACTCTGACTATCCATTCTATCCAAGCCTGTCATAATCTTGTAAACCTCTATCAGGTCCCCCCTCATCCTCCGACACTCCAATGAAAACAATCCAAGTTTGTTCAAACTTTCTTCATAGTCCATATCCTCCAAACCAGGCAACATCCTGGTAAATCTCTTCTGCACCCTTTCCAATGCATCGACATCCTTCTGGTGGTGTGGTGATCAGAATTGTACACAATACTCCAAATGCAGCCTAACCAAAGTCTTATACAGCTACAACATGACTTTCCAATTCCTATACTCAACCCCCAACTGATGAAGGCCAGCATTCATATGCCTTCTTGACCACCTTGTCCACCTGAGTTGCCACCTTCAGGGAATTGTAGATCTCTCTATATGCTAATATTTCTAAGGGCTCTACCATTTACCATATACTTTCCTTCTACATAGAGGGATACAATAGAGGGATACAAACGGATGGTCTAGTTAGGAACACATGATCGGTGCAGGCTTGGAGGGCCGAAGGGCCTGTTCCTGTGCTGTATTGTTCTTTGTTCTTTGTACAGTGGACCTTCCAAATCACATGACCTCACATTAATCCAGGTTAAATTCCATCTGCCATCTTTCGGCCCAGGTCTCCAGCCGATTTATATCCTGCTGTATCCTCTGAAAATCCTCCTCACTATCTGCTACACCCCCAATGTTTTGTATCATCTGCAAATTTACTAATCAGACCACCCACATTTTCCTCCAAATCATTCATGTATATGACAAACAACAGAGGTCCCAGCACTGATCCTTGTGGAACACCACTTGTCACAGACCTCCAGTTAGAAAAGTACCTTCCACTGCTACTCTCTGCGTTTTATGCCCAAGCCAGTTTTGTATCCATCTTATCAGTTCACCTCGGATCCCATATGACTTCATCTTCTGTATCAGCCTGCCATGAGGAACCTTATCGAAGGCTTTACTAAGGTTCATGTATAAATGCTGTTGAAGGGGGAATAAGGTCTGTTTGCATGTCATGATCTGATGTTTTAAATTCCGCACTCTTTAAATGCTAGCAAAGGCTGTCAGTGAGATTCTTTTAAAACTCTTGGACTGCTTTGATTAACAGGCCATCTCGTGTAGGTTAGAAGAATTTAACAACTATCCCTGCAACTTCAATACCGCTCTTTGCTTGACTTTTTCAAGGTCTTTATTCTGTCATTATGAAAGATTGATTGATTTTTAAAAGCGACAGCTAGCTCAGCAGGGCTTTCTGAGTTCATAGTTTGATTGACAATTTAAAGAGACTATTAAAGGATGAGCTGTCACTGATATGGAGCTTTTATAAAAGTGTATTTTTTTAATAATAAATTAACCACTTGAGGAGATTCAAAAGCTTTAACTGCATCCAAGACTGGGAGTTTTTTCACTATCAAATGGGAATAAGTGAGAGCTTTATTACTTGTTCTTTCATCTCCACATGGCTGCTGAGGTCAGCTCATTGTCGGTACTGGGTGAGTGGTTATGGATTTTGCACTGGGTTGGGTGGGGGCATGAGTTGGCATCGAGTGTGTGAGGAGGCATGGGGTAGATGGGCTTGAAGATGAGAGGGTCTGACAGCTTGTCCCGGAGATCTGGGGCAGATCTTGCATCGAGCCCTTCTCAGCACTCGCGTGGCTCCTGTGGCCACCTACGCTTTGCCACCCAGCCTGACTCTATCCCACCCCTGATGCCTGCTACAGTGAAAATTGACTCGAACAGAGCCACTTGTACCAAGATGGGTTCAAGTGACCTGTCTCAGTGATAGGAATCTGGCCCTCTGTGCTCCAGCCCAGAAATGGGGCTCGAATTGGCAGAACAAAGAACTGTGCAGCACAGGAACAGGCCCTTTGGCTCTCCAAGCCTGTGCTGATCAGATTGTCCTATCTAGACCAACCGCTTATATCCCTCTATTCCCCATTTGTTCATATGTCTATCAAGGTAAGTCTTAACTAACATATTTGCCTCAACCAATTCACTTGGCAGTGCATTCCAGGCCCCACCACCCTCTGTGTAAAAACCTTCCCCCGCACATCTCCACTGAACCTTTCCCCCCCTTACCTTGAACTTGTGTCCCCTTGTGCTGGAAGCAATATCAGGTCAGAGTGCTGCGGCTGATCTAAGACGGACTCAGAGCTATCAGAGATGTGTTGAGGACTTGAAGAACATAAGAGATGGGAGCAGGATGGGGCCACTCTTCACACTAGCTGCCTCTGTAAGATTTAATGATCGGGAGTCATCAATACACAAAATAGGCAGTTGAGAAGTTATTTTCAATTAGTTTATTAAATTTATTAAAAAGCAATAGTTTAGATATGATTGGAAACGTATATGGGCTGTGACCAGTCAGAGCAGTTCACTGATCCTGAAGAATAAACAGATGGAAGACACAGAGCATGTTGATCTCTATGGTAGGCTGTGGCAGGAAGCTCTTTTCCCTCCTCTGAAGCCTTTCCCTCCTCTGAAGATCAGGCAGCTAGCTCGCTGAAGGGGACTGCCCATTGCCTGCAAGAACCCATTAATATGCTTCATGATGAGGAGCTGGCTGTTTCGCAAAGTCAACCAGTTGTTCAAATAGGTCTGGCCAATCACTGTGGGACAGCTACCCAAGGTGTCAACCTCCCCCCTCTCTCTCCCATGGACCCCCACCCCTGCAAACCCCATGTATCCATCACTTTAGCCTGAGGTAACCTAAAACTAGGGGACATGTTTTCAAATAAGACGTCTCCCTATTTTAAGAAAGAAATGAAGAGATTTTTTTTTCTCCCAGAGGGTCATTGGTGTGTGCCTTCCCGAAGGCAGAGTTAGACAGATTATTGATGGACAAGGAAATAAAGGGTTATGGGAGGCAGACAGGAAAATGGAGCTCACAGCATTATCAAGGACTTTATAGCAGAGCATTTCGAAAGCAGTAGCAGGATCAGACAGACTCAGCATGGATTTAAGAAGGGGAAATCATGCTTGACAAATCTGTTGGAATTCTTTGAAGATGTAACTAATAGAGTTGACAATGGGGAGCCAGTCGATGTGGTATATTTAGACTTTCAGAAAGTGTTTGACAAAGTCCTGCATGAGAGATTATTGTGAAAGATTAAAGCGCATGGGATTGGGGTAAGTGTGTTGAGATGCATAGAAAACTGGTTAGCAGAGAGGAAACAAAGAGTAGGAATTAATGGGTGCTTTTCAAATTGGCAGGAACTAGTGGGGTGCCACAGGGATTGGTGCTGGAACCCCAGTTATAGGACAAAGAACAAAGAAAATTACAGCACAGGAACAGGCCCTTTGGCCCTACAAGCCTGCACCGACCATGCTGCCGGACTGAACCAAAGCCCCCTAGCCTTCCGGGGACCATATCCCTCTATTCCCATCCTATTCATGTATTTGTTAAGACTCCCCTTAAAAGTCACTACCATATCTGCTTCCACTACCTCCCCCGGCAACGAGTTCCAGGCACCCACCACCCTCCTGTGTAAAAAACCTGCCTCGTACATCTCCTTTAAATCTTGCCCCTCGCACCTTAAACCTGTGCCCCCTAGGAATTGACTCTTCCACCCTGGGAAAAAGCTTCTGACTATCCACTCTGTCCATGCCCCTCATAATCTTGTAGACTTCTATCAGGTCGCCCCTCAACCTCTGTCGTTCCAGTGAGAACAAACCAAGTTTCTCCAACCTCTCTTCATAGCTAATGCCCTCCATACCAGGCAACAGCCTGGTAAATCTTTTCTGTAACCTCTCCAAAGCCTCCACATCTTTCTGGTGGTGTGGCGACCAGAATTGAACACTATATTCCAAGTGCGGCCTAACTAAGGTTCTATAAAGCTGCAACATGACTTGCCAATTTTTAAACTCAATGCCCCGGCCGATGAAGGCAAGCATGCCATATGCCTTCTTGACTACCTTCTCCACCTGCATTGCCACTTTCAGTGACCTGTGTACCTGTACACCCAGATCCCTCTGCCTATCAATACTCTTAAGGGTTCTGCCATTTATTGTATATTTCCTATCTGTATTAAACCTTCCAAAATGCATTACCTCACATTTGTCCGGATTAAACTCCATCTGCCATCTCCCCTCCCAAGTCTCCAACTGATCTTTATCATGCTGTATCTTCTGATGGTCCCCATCGCTATCTGCAAATCCACCAACCTTTGTGTCGCCAACAAACTTATTAATCAAACCAGTTACATTTTCCTCCAAACTGGGTGGCACGGTAGCACAGTGGTGGGTGGCACGGTAGCACAGTGGTTAGCACCGCTGCTTCACAGCTCCAGGGACCTGGGTTTGATTCCCGGCTTGGGTCACTGTCTGTGTGGAATTTGCACATTCTCCTCATGTCTGCGTGGGTTTCCTCCGGGTGCTCCGGTTTCCTCCCACAGTCCAAAGATGTGCGGGTTAGGTTGATTGGCCATGCTAAAATTGTCCCTTAGTGTCTCGAGAGTGGCAAAGGTTAGAGAGATTAGTGGGTAAAATATGTAGGGATATGGGGGTAGGGCCTGGGTGGGATTGTGGTTGGTGCAGACTCGATGGGCCGAATGGCCTCTTTCTGTACTGTAGGGGTTCTATGATTCTATGATTTATATATATATTACAAACAGCAAAGGTCCCAGCACTAATCCGTGAGGAATGCCACTTGTCACAGCCCTCCATTCAGAAATTCACCCTTCCACTGCTACCCTCTGTCTTCTTTGACTGAGCCAGTTTTGTATCCACCTTGCTAGCTCACCTCTGATCCCATGCGACTTCACCTTCTGCACCAGTCTGCCATGAGGGACCTTGTGAAAGGCCTTACTGAAGTCCATGTAGACAACATCCACTGCCCTACCCTCATCAATCATCTTCGTCACTTCCTCGAAAAACTCGATCAAGTTAGTGAGACATGACCTCCCCTTCACAAAACCATGTCGCCTCTTGCTGATACGTCCACTTATTTCCAAGTGGGAGTAAATCCTGTCTCGAAGAATCCTCTCCAATAATTTCCCTACCACTGATGTAAGGCTGATCGGCTTGTAATTACCTGAATTATTCTTGCTACCCTTCTTAAACAAAGGAACAACATTGGCTATTCTCCAATCCTCTGGGACCTCCCCTCTAAGAAGTTTCACAACACCAGGTTAAAGTCCAACTTGTTTATTTGGCAGCACTAACTTTCGGAGTCTCAGGCTCCTTCATCAGGTGAGTGAGGACTTGTGTTCTCAAACAGGTCATATACAGACACAAACTCAATTTACAAGATAATGCTTGGAATGCGAGTCTTTACAGGTAATCAAGTCTTAAAGATACAGACAATGTGAGTGGAGAGAGGGCCAAGCACAGGTTAAAGAGGTGTGTATTGTCTCCAGCCGGGACAGTTAGTGAGATTTTGCAAGCCCAGGCAAGTCGTGGGGGTTACAGATAGTGTGACATGAACCCAAGATCCCGGTTGAGGCCGTCCTCATGCATGCGGAACTTGGCTATCAGTTTCTGCTCAGCGATTCTGCATTGCCGTGTGTCGTGAAGGCCGCCTTGGAGAACACTTACCCGAAGATCAGAGGCTGAATGCCTGTGACTGCTGAAGTGTTCCCCGACTGGTAGGGAACACTCCTGCCTGGTGATTGTCGAGCAGTGTTCATTCATTCATTGTCGTAGCGTCTGCATGGTCTCCCCAATGTACCATGCCTTGGTACATCCTTTCCTGCAGCGTATCAGGTAGACAACATTGGCCGAGTTGCAAGAGTATATACCGTGTACCTGGTGGACGTTGTTCTCACGTGAGATGATGGCACCCGAGGTGATGATCCGGCACGTCTTGCAGAGATTGCTGTGGCAGGGTTGTGTGGTGTCGTGGTCACTGTCCTCCTGAAGGCTGGGTAGTTTGCTGCAGACAATGGTCTGTTTGAGGTTGTGCGGTTATTTGAAGGCAAGAAGTGGGGGTGTGGGGATGGCCTTGGCGAGATGTTCGTCTTTATCGATGACATGTTGAAGGCTCCAGAGAAGATGTCGTAGCTTCTCCGCTCCGGGGAAGTACTGGACGCCGAAGGGTACTCTGTCCACCGTGTCCCGTGTTTGTCTTCTGAGGAGGTCGGTGTGGTTTTTCGCTGTGGCACGTCGGAACTGTCGATCGATGAGTCGAGCGCCATATCCTGTTCTTATGAGGGCGTCTTTCAGCGTCTGTAGGTATCTGTTGCGATCCTCCTCATCTGAGCAGATCCTGTGTATACGGAGGGCTTGTCCGTAGGGGATGGCTTCTTTAACGTGTTTAGGGTGGAAGCTGGAGAAGTGGAGCATCGTGAGGTTATCTGTGGGCTTGGGGTACAGCGAAGTGCTGCGGTGACCGTCCTTCATGGCGATGCGTGTGTCCAAGAATGCAACTGATTCCGGAGAATAGTCCATGGTGAGTCTGATGGTGGGATGGAACTTGTTGATGTCATCATAGAGTTGTTTCAGTGATTGTTCACCATGACTCCAAAGGAAGAAAATGTCATCGATGTATCTCGTGCATAGCATCAGTTGAAGGTCCTGTGCAGTGAAGAAGTCTTGTTCGAACCTGTGCATGAAGATGTTGGCATATTGAGGTGCAAATTTGGTCCCCATGGCTGTTCCGTGTATCTGGATGAAGAACTGGTTGTTGAAGGTGAAGATATTGTGGTCCAGGATGAAGCGGATGAGATGTAGAATTGCATCTGGAGATTGGCAGTTGTCGGCGTTGAGTACCATCGTCATGGGGGATGCTGGTGTAGAGTGCCGAGACATCCATTGTGACGAGGAGTTCTCCTGGTTCAGCTGCTCCATGTGCGTTGAGTTTCTGTAGGAAGTCCATAGTGTCACGACAGAAGCTGGGGGTTCTTTGTACAGTGGGTTTCAGGATGCCCTCGACGTAGCCGGAGAGTTTCTTGCACAGGGTCCCATTGCCTGATACGATGGGACGGCCGGGTGTGTTGGCCTTGTGTATATTCGGGAGGCAGTGGAGATCTCCAACGTGGGGAGTGCATGGGATGAGAGCACGGAGGGTGCTCTGAAGGTCCAGATCAAAGTTCTTGATCAGTCTGTTGAGTTGACGGGTATGTTCTTTGGTCGGATCTGCGGATAACTATCTGTAGTGTTCCTGGTTGTTCAGTTGTCGGCAGACTATGCTCACAATATCTCTAGTTATCCAAGTTCCCAAACCTTGCCATACTTATCCTTCATCCTTACAGAAATGTGCCGGTCCTGAATCCCTATCAACTTATAGTTGAAAGCCTCTCACATGCCAGATGTTGATTTGTCCTGAAACATCTACCCCCAATCTACATTCTTCAGTTGCTGCCTAATATTGTTGTAATTAAAGCTTACTGAATTGTGGTCACTGTTCCCAAAATGCTCCCCTACTGAAACGTCGACCACCTGGCCGGGCTTATTCCCCAATACCAGGTCCAGTATGGCCCCTTCCCGAGTTGGACTGTCTACATACTGTTTCAAGAAGCCCTCCTGGATGCTCCTTACAAACTCTGCCCCATCCATGCCCCTAGCACTGAGTGAGTCCCAGTCAATATAGGGGAAGTTAAAATTTCCCACCATTTCCTTGACACGACATCTTCCGTTTCTCCCTTCTTATAGATGTTGCTGGGCCGACTTCTTCCAGAATGCACCAGTGAAGTCCCTCAGCTGCCTCTAATGGAACAATATATATAAATGATTTGGATGAGGGAACAAAATGTAACATC
This sequence comes from Mustelus asterias, assembly GCF_964213995.1. Classification (NCBI taxonomy): domain Eukaryota; kingdom Metazoa; phylum Chordata; class Chondrichthyes; order Carcharhiniformes; family Triakidae; genus Mustelus; species Mustelus asterias. The sequence continues at coordinate 71,998,539 of NC_135822.1, forward strand.
TCGAAGTTTGCAGATGATACAAAGTTGGGTGGGAGGGTGAACTGTGATGAGGATGCAGAGATCCTTCAGCATGATCTGGACAGGTTGGGTGAGTGGGCTAATCAATGGCAGATGCAGTATAATTTGGACACATGTGAGGTTATTCACTTTGGAAGCAAAGACAAGAAGGCAGATTACTACCTGAATGGCTGTAAATTGGGAGAGGGGAGTGTGCAGCGGGACCTGGGTGCCTTGTGCACCAGTCGCTGAAGGTAAGCATGTAGGTGCAGCAGGCAGTAAAGAAGGCAAATGGCATGTTGGCCTTCATTGCGAGAGGTTTCGAGTACAGGAGCAGGGATGTGTTATTGCAATTATACAGGGCCTTGGTGAGGCCACACCTAGAGTATTGTGTGCAGTTTTGGTCTCCTTTTCTGAGGAAGGATGTTCTTGCTCTCAAGGGAGTGCAGCGAGGGTTTACCAGGCTGATTCCGGGGATGGCGGGACTGATGTATGAGGATACATTGACTTGGTTAGGATTGTTTTCGCTGGAGTTCAGACAAATGGGGAGGATCTCATAGAAACCTATAAAATTCTAACAGGAATAGACAGGGTAGATGCATGGAGGATGTTCCCAATGGTGAGGGAGTCCAGAACCAGGGGTCACAGTCTGAGGATTCAGGGTAGACCATTTAGGACGGAGGTGAGGAGACATTTCTTCACCCAAAGAGTGGTGAGCCTGTGGAATTCATTACCACAGAAAGATCAGCAAAGAAAGAATGACAAGCTTCTGGTTTAATTGGGAGTTGAACCACGAAAGGAAAACCTCAGGACATTTCCAAACATGATCCAAGCCCACAGATCAGACCCGTGCTCTGGAATGACCCCCAGTGCAAGTCATTTTTATTTGCTATAATGTGCACAGATCAAGTTTGTGCATATCATTAAATTCATAATTGCTACTTGTGTTGGTCACAATGCCACAATTGTGTTCAATGCCACAAGAGGAGAGATCAGTCGAAAGGTTTTAAACTGTCCTCTGACATCACTGCTGCAGGATTTTGGATAATAATTTGTGACTGATTACAGGGAAATTGCCCAGTATATATTATATACAGTTTGATGCCACTGAAAGCAGCTTGATTGCTTGAAATTATAGCTAATTTGTCTCTTCTTTTCCTTCTTTGAGGTTATGCTACACTTGGAATTCTAATGCTACCATTTCTTTGCTGTAAAAAAAACAATAGCAAGACAATAATTTATAAGTTGGTATTCACTGATTGATAGAGGAAGTTATTGTTTCAGCTGTTCCCCTCATACGTTTGACATGAAACATTTCACATCCAGCTCTTTAAAGGTGGTGATTCAGGCAGGAACTTTCTGCAGGATGAAATTTTGATTTGGAAAATTATCCATTTTGAGACATTCGCGAATCTTCTCGCCTGCTTGACAAAATTGCAGCATTAATGACGTGACGTCTACTCGACATTCCCTGCCCTTTTCTACCCTCACTCTGACCTGCAGCATTTAATGAACCTTGCTTCCACCCTTCTCTGATCTTCACATGATCCACCTCTGATTCTTCACTCCCTCCACTTCTCTGTCTTTGACCATGAGCCAACTGACTCCACGGCTCCTTCAACTCAGGTGCCTCGTAATAAACGTCTGGCACATAGAGGGTTAATGTGGGATTGAGTACAGTGCCACCCACACAGTAATGTAAGAGACCCACACTGCAGTGTTAGACAGAGCTGAGTCTACCAGCAAGCATGGAGACAGTTCCTAGCTTGTAATTTTACAGTACATTTGGAAATCATTCTGAGAGAGAGTCAATATAGACTTCCAGTTAAGGGGCGGCACGGTAGCACAGTGGTTAGCACTGCTGCCTCACAGCTCCAGGGACCCAGGTTCAATTCCCGGCTTGGGTCACTGTCTGTGTGGAGTCTGGACGTTCTCCCCGTGTCTGCGTGGGTTTCCTCCGGGTGCTCCGGTTTCCTCCCATAGTCTGAAAGACATGCTGGTTAGGTGGATTGGTCATGATAAATTCTCCCTCAGTGTACCCGAAAAGGCGCCGGAGTGTGGCAACTAGGGGATTTTCACAGTAACTTCATTGCAGTGTAATATAAGCCTACTTATGACACTAATAAATAAACCTTAACTTAACCTTAACTGTTATAATTCAGGTCAAAAACTCCAAGCTACCTTATGAAGTCAGCCTGGACCATAAGTTTTGCAGTTTGAATTTGGCGCAGGTAAGCATGATATGTTTCACTTTGGGTATGATTCCAATGACCCACTAAGGAGCTTTTATCAAACAAAGTTTATTTAAGAATACAGTTGATATCGAGAAAGAAAATTAGCAATAACTTTTGCCACTTACAAACATCCATGATTTTGTATAAACCTTAACAACTAAATGCACTGTTCCAATCCAACAAACCTCCTTATAAACATACACCTGCCACAAGTTTAACACAGAAAACAAGGATGCTCATGTGATGCAGTTGGATTCTGCAGCTTTCTTGACACACACACAGACACGTTTGAAGTCAGAACAGCTTCCTAAAACAGCAGGGAGAGAGAGAGAGACAGAACACTGCATCCAACCTGAAGTAAAACACCTTCTAATTAAAACGTCAGCCAGCAGCCCAAACTGAAATAAGAACTCTTGTCACCTGACCTGTCAATCATTCTTCCCCTAACAATTCAAAAGTTCGTAAACTTCCAGAAAGTGCATTAGGCCCAGATTAAAAATAACCAAAATGCCACTTAAACCATTTAAGCAGCAATGAAAGGACAGCTAATCAGGCAGCCGGTGCCACAGTGAGAAGAGGTGATGGCCTAGTGGTATTATCGCTGGACTATTAATCCAGAAACTCAGCTGACGTTCTGGGGACCCGGGTTCGAATCCCGCCACGGCAGATGGTGGAATTTGAATTCAATAAAAAACATCTGGAATTAAGAATCTACTGATGACCATGAAACCATTGTCGATTGTCAGAAAAACCCATCTGGCTCACTAATGTCCTTTAGGGAAGGAAATCTGCCATCCTTACCTGGTCTGGCCTACATGTGACCCTGAAGCCACAACAATATAGTTGACTCTCAAATGCCCTCAGGCAAATAGGGATGGACAATAAAGGCTGGCCAGCCAGCGACCGCCCATGTCCCACGGATGAATAAAAAAAGAAGAAAAACAGACTGCCGAGAACATGATTACAAAGTACAGTCACAGTACTTTCACACAACATATGAGCACAAAGACTTCTGCAGACCTACAGAACTGTAACCAACACTATACAACACCTCACACCCAGCTTTCAGTAAGCATTCCATTCTCTCAGTTTCCCCATCTTCATCACATGTTTCGAGGATGCAAATTTAAACAAGAATTCTCCCTCACTTTCGCTGACAGGCTCCTCTGTCATGTCCATCCCATTCCCTGCACCTTCACTCTCATTCCTGGCACAAAGGAATATGCTCGTGCTTATTGGAGGTCAATTATCTCAGCTCCAGGACATCTCTGCAGGAGCCCCTCATGGGAGTGTCCTCGGTCCAACCATCTCCAACTGCTTCATCAATGACCTTCCTCAGAAGGTCAGAAGTGGGGACGTTCGCCGATGATTGCACAATGTTCAGCACCATTCATGATTCCTCAGATACTGAATCAGTCCATGTCCAAATGCAACAGGATCTGGGCAATATCCAGGCGTGGACTGACAAGTGGCAACTAATATTCGTGTCACACAAGTGCCAGGCAACGACCATCTCCAACAAGGGAAAATCTAACCATCACCCTTTGACATTCAATGGCATTACCATGGCTGAACCCCCACCATAAACATCCTGGGAGTTCCCCGTGACCAGAAACTGTACTGGACTAGCCATATAAATAATGTGCCGGCAAGAACAAGTCAGAGTCTGGGAATCCTGCAGTGAGTAACTCACCTCCTGACTCCCCGCAGCCTGTCCATCATCTACAAGGCACATGTCAAGAGTGTGATGGAACACTCCCCACTTGCCTGGATGGGTGCAGCTCCAACAACACTCAAGAAGCTCGACACCATCCAGGACAAAGCAACTGACTTGATTGGTACCCCTTCCATAAACATTCACTCCCTCCACATTGATGCACAGTGGCAGCAGTGTGAACCATCTACAAGACGCACTGCAGCAGTTCACTAAGGTGCCTTAGACAACACCTTCCAAGCCCATTACCGTAACCATCCAGAAGAACAAGGGCAACAGATATGTGAAAACACCACCAACTGGAGATTCCCCTCCAAGTCGCTCACCATCCTGACTTGGAAATATATCACTGTTCCTTCACACTCATTGGGTCGAAATCCTTCCTAACAGCACTGTGGGTGTACCTGCACCACGTGGACTGCAGCGATTCAAGAAGGCAGCTCACCACCACCTTCTCAAGAGCAATTAGGGATGGGCACTAAATACTGGTGCCAGCGACACCCACATCCCATGCATGATTTTTTACAAAATCCTTCCCCACCCTTCCAGAACCATGATAGGTTTTCCTTGTCTGCACCTTCCTCCCCACGTGTATTCATATTCACTGGATAATCCTCCATCAGGCCAGGACTAAATATATCTTCCCTTCCCCTTTCAGCATTCAGGATGTTCCCTCTGCACGTCCTGCTCCACTCCTCCAACACCCCCAGCAAGCCCAACAGCTGTAATCCCTAGCCCTTTTACTCCCTCCCTTCTCAGTCCAAAGGCCCAAAGCACTCCTTCCAAGCGAAACAGTGATTTACTAGTACTACTTTCAAGTTAGTCTCGTGAATTCCTCCGGGTGCTCCGGTTTCCTCCCACAGTCCAAAGGTGTGTGGGTTAGGTAGATTGGCCATGCTAAATTGCTCCTTGATGTCCTGGGATATGTAGGTTCAGGAAATGAGTGGGTAAATATTTGGGGATAGGGTCTGGTGAAGATGCTCTGTTGGAGAGTCAGTGCAGACTTGATGGGCTGAATGGCCTCTTTCTGCACTGTAGGATTCTGTGAGAGCAAAGACGCGTTACAGATCCCTTCAATCTGCAAGTGTGACTCTGAGCTTCCAGTAAGATGTCATTTGAATTGTCCATCTTACTCCCACTCTGACCTCTCTGTCCTTATCCTGCCCCAGCGTTGCAATGCAGCTCAGCCTGCCCCTGTGCCCCTGCCCTGGGGAGTGTCCCTACCTCTGAGGCAGAAGCTCAGGGTTCCACCCCCCCCCCCCCCCCCCCCCCCACTCCATGACCCAGCAACGGAGTGTTTGTGACAGGGTCCAAAAGGGAATTCATCAGCTTGCTAATCCTTCCAACACTTCCTGACTAATCCCCAAAGGCGAAAGAAATAGCGTGTAGAGAGATGGAATAAACACTGCAGCCCTCTCCTCGCCTGTATCTGCTGTTTCCAGGGCAGCAGCTGAGTGTTTCCCCAGAGATCAGCCGTTCCTCAATCCAGGTACTGCCTGCAGTCCCCAGCTAACTGGAGTTAGCAACTTGCATATAGTGCTGCCAGAACTGAGGGGTATCGCTGGGAGCCAGGTACAGGCAAGCTTTCCTCTCAGAGTGTAACCTCTTGGAGACCTTCATAGACCGGGATCTTAAATCTCCAATTATACCACTCAAAGCACAGTGGGGAGAAAATAAATACATATTCTCTCGTGGGGGTCCCCCATCACATCCCCCCATCAATTTACAATTGATATGACATTTGAAAAGCTGTCAACCTTTTTCTGGTTCATTTTGCAATGGTGTTCACTGCGGCAAACACAACACCGGGCTGGATGTTGCCCTTTTAAGAGTGGGGATGTAAGGTGAGGCGAGAGAGGCTGCCTTGGGAGTGCGGGGGAGTCCAGCCAGTGAGTGAGTCCTCTCCACAGGTAGCAGCGTCCTGCCCGGAGCCCGTGTGTATTGGAAGCGAGCACGTCATATGAGGGAATCCCTGTGTTCCGCCACACACACACACTCACTCACCGCCCTGCCTGCCTCACACACCGGCTTCTCGCTCTCTCTCTCTCTGCCATACACACACACACACACAGCAGCTTGGTCAAGTTCACATTTGCTGCTGCCCTCTTCAGGATTTGCACCTTAAGCAAGCTTCGCTACTGAACTTCCTGGAGAGCATCCACAGGCCAGGAACAACACAACACACACACAGCTCATTACAGAGCTACAGTGAGTGGTCCACTGTACATCGATACAGTTACAATACTGGCAATGGACAACAGCTCCAAGGTGCTGTTTTCACTCATAGATCCTTGCATCGACACTGTGTGTGTGTTTGAACCCCTTGATGAGGATTGGGTTTAAAAGCATTCCGTGGCCAAAATAATTTCCATCCTATTTCATCGTGGGCAGGAGATTTCACTGAAAAACCACACAGCGTCATCCTGTTGATATGTTTGATTTGCTTATATATAATATATATATATATCGTGGCACAGGGCTGGTGGTGTGGGCAGAGACTGCTAACTGGTTACAAGCTGGAGGGGAGCAGGAATTGGGGCTCTGGACACTTAATGTCAATTCCAAAACGCAACCTGGTCACGTCCTGGCATGTAACCAAGAGTGAAATAGGAGTGGGATGCGGGTGGGGCCGATTGGTCATTAAAGGTCTACATTCCGGGCGGCCAGCACACATCAGCGGGCCGAATGCCCTCCTCCTGGGCTGTGTGCTCCCATTGAATGAAGGGCATTTCACCCTCGGGCTTCCATCCCTTTCAGGTGGGTGGCTGGTGAAATTTGACTCAGTCTCTCTCTTTCTACAGATGGTGCTCTGACCTGCTGAATATTTCCAGCATTTTCAGCTCGCACTGCCAACATCCACAATTCTCTGTTTCCTTTCCAGGGTGGGCCTTTGCCAAGTTTACCCCCAATGTTCAAAATCCCTGCGGTTTTCCTTTCCACTGTGCTTTATTCGGATACAATACTCCAAATTGTCCCTTTAATACAAAACAATGCACCCCATGCAAAGTGGATTGGAACAAGCGAGCTGGTGTCACCCTGCATGCCACTCAGTCAAACAAGGTGCAGAATACGGGGAGTGAGGAGCCAAGGGCAACTCCAATACTCCACACCTCAGGGTTATCATTATCACCATGGTGTGTGTGTCTGTGTATATATGTATATCTGTATATGTGTGCGTGTGCATGTTCATCTAGGTGTACAAGTGTGTGTTTGCATGCGTGTGTGTATGTGTATGTGTTTTTGTATGTGTGTGTGTGTCTATGTATATATATCTGCATGAGTGTGTGAATGTGCATGTTTATCTCAGTGTACATGTGTCTGTGTTTGCATGTGTGTGTGTACATGTGTACGTGTGTTTTTGTATGCGTGAGTATGTGGATGTGTGTGTGCAGGAACTGTACACCTCTGCCAATGAAATGGGAGCAGGCATGGCAGCTTTGCATTTTAGGATGAGGGCAGGTAGTTGTATGCGCAGCCTCTCACACCACCACACTAACCCAAATAGGCTCTGTGTATATTTTCAACACTGCCAGGGACAGTCTGGCATCAGACCTGATCCAGCTGCTCCAATAGCGAGGAATAAGGTGCAGCCAGTGGAGGGAGGGGAATGATGTGAAAGCATTGGGGCGTTGAGCTTTAAAAGTGCATAAATATCTGTTAAAAACTGGGAGGCACCTTCAGGCTGCAGCGCATTTTGAAATAAAGCTCTACAGGGAAATTCTTGCAAACTGTGGCATTCATTACCAGTGCCAGTGCTGACCAGTGCCAACCAGCAAAACTGACCATTGCCATCCAGCATTATTGACCATTGCTTACCAGTGGCGGTGACCAATACCATGCAGCAGTAGAGACCAATGCCAACCGACAGCAGAACTGACTAATGCCAACTCGCAACAGTGCCCATTTCCAACCAGCAGCACTGACCCGTCGCCAATCGCAATAGCGTGGGTTTCCTCTGGGCGCTCCGGTTTCCTCCCGCAGTCCAAAGATGTGCAGGTTAGGTGAATTGGCCGTGACAAATTCTCCCTCGGTGCACCCGAACAGGTGCCGGAGTGTGGCGACTGGCGGATTTTCACAGTAACTTCATTGCATTGTTAATGTAAACCTTCTTGTGACCAATAAATAAACTCGAATAAACTTTAATATTGACCAATGCCAGTCAGCAATACTGGGCAGGTTTGGTGGGGGGGGGTGGGGTGGGAGCTCCAATTGGTGAAAAGATGAATCCATAGCTGACATGTGCAATGAGAGCCAGGGGTCCCATCCTGTGGAGAGGTGGAACCGGAAAGAGTGAGCTATTTAGACACTGGGGAGCGCATACCTCATTAAAAACATCCTCAAATAAACAACTACACATGGTAACCTCGCTGTTATACGTGGACCAGTTTAATTGGACACCATGTGGGTCTGTGCCACATGCCAGGTGTTTTTGTCCATGACAGACCAATCCACGCCTTCTCTCCCAGTGAGAATCAATATCCGATTGTGATTTGTAAGTGAATGGTTGTTGCTGAATCTCTGAGGGAGTTGGTGGGTGATTGTGGCAGTGGTGAGCTGGGAGGGTGCAGGACCCTGCTCGTTGAGTTCAGGCCTGCAGAGAGACAGACACACACACAGAGAGTGAGAGATGAACCCTGCATCCTCTCCCAGCTGACTGACAACTGGAGAATGTGGCATCGCACTCAGTGCCTCTGAGTGCAACCTGCTCACATCCCAGTGTTAAACCACACACATGGGAACAGTAGTGAATCAAAATGGTTCAGCAGACAAGGGGCAGGAGGAAGGGAGGGGGGTGGGGGGCTAAAGTTTCAATCAAAAGAAAAACACAAATTCTCACTTTCAAATCAGGAAGTGGATTTTTTTTTAAGCATTGTGTTTTTTTTTCCTACTTTACAATTTTAAATGAGAGAGTGCCATTACGTCGCTGCTTTTTAAGGATGTGGTTCCGACCAGACACAGTATTTTCCACTCCAGAGACGGAACGCCACACACACATACACACACACCGGAAAATGTGCCAAATTTGGACGGGGAGTGCCGTGACGCGCTGCCTTTTGCCCTAATATGGAGTTCCACTCTGCTGGCTGCTGACAAAAAAAAAGCCACTTCAAGCATACAAGCATACACACAAACACTCTCACACTGCGGCCACAGGGCTCCAGCTACACATCAGGCGGCCCTGGGGGCTGGGGGCGGCTGACATGCACTGAAGAGCTTGGCCAGCCCAGCTCCCTCTGTGTGCATCCCCTCTCTGTGTTGAGTCAGTGCAAGCCAGGGGGCTGTCATGACATTGCCCAGCGCGCTCTCTCTCTCTCTCTCTCTCCCCGGCCTGTCACTTCAAGTGCAAAGCCCCAATCTTCCAGCCAGTGCGTTTCCACCTTCACGTCACCGAGTCTCTACATGTCCATGTAAGGGCATCTACGTCACGGTGCTTTCCTTCTACCTCTATATATACAGGAGGGACCATCATTTTTCAGCACATCAATGTTGCAAATGCCAGCTTCAACTGAGAAACACCAGCAGAGAAATACATTGCTTCTGTTTTCAATTATGAATAACTCAGTGGCTTACAGCTTTTTCACCTCATTCTGATTGGATTGCCTGGCGGATTTTCTTCCTATTTACAGGACAGGAACTCGGGATTTCTATTTATTTATCTTTATATATATATACAAAATCGATGTGATCTGGGACTGCTGGTTCATCTGTTCTTTGGAAGAGGATCTCCCCCCTTCCCCTTCCTCCCTCCCTCCTCTCTCTCGCTCTCTGCTCTGATATGACAGGGAAGCTTGTGGAGAATATCCCGGTGACAATGAGCAGTTTGCTAAACCACCTGCAGGACACTGTGTACCCCGAGGATGAAATTGTGTCGGCGGTACCAACGTCCATGAACATTTTTAACTCGGACTCCGGCAGCGCGTACGGCCAGATGGGTGGAGGTAAGCAAAATATACCTTTTTCACACTCTCAACTCATCTTGTTTTTTTTTGGCGTGGGGGAGCCTCTCCGGCAAGCCCGGTGTGCCAAGCCGGTGGGCACCTAGATTGTGGTCTATGTGTACAATACAACTCGGGATGTGTACAACCTGATGTGCAGCAATGCCAGGCTGAAGCTGGAAAGATCCCAATGTATGTCCTCGATAGGGGGACTCTCTTCTGGCTGGTGTCAATGCTTCTAGATATTGTCTCGATTGAAGTCCTGTACAGTTATATGGACGACAGAGTTGTACAATCCGGAATAATTCCGTGTACACCTTGTCACTACTGCGTGGAGTTGCCTCAATGTGAGAATTGCATCGCTGAAGCTTTAATATGTCGCGGCTTTGACAATATTTCGACTAATGTGTACGTTTGAGAGCTAACAATAATAGACACGGTCGGACAGAAAGGTGGGCTGTATCCATCATTCTGCATTAAAATAATCCCAATAATGTTTCTACTGGGGTACTATTTATAAATAGTCATCCAGTTCTAGAATATCATGGAGTCCCCGTCTATCCTACTCAAGTCAAGGACTTCAGATCTCCTCTGCAACATGACAGTGGAACTTTCCGGCAGTAACGATCGGTTTAAATACATATCCCTCACTCTGTTCCGAATGGGGTTGGGGAGCCTGCATTGTCGGAGCCGAAATTCCATACATCCAGTCAGATGTCATGTGTCTGTAGCAGCTCAGACTGCACTGGTGAACTTGCAGCCTCAGTAAAACGCAGAGGGGTTTTTACACATTGGCGTATTAACACATGATTGCATTATTGGAGGGGTGGGTGAGGAAAAGTGAGTGGGTGGGGAGGGGGGGGGGGGGGTTGTTGGCCGGAGTGAGGCGAAGGGGGGGTGGTGGGAGGGTAGAAACACTAAAACGCAGTGAGTTGGATGTGGTGGCATTCTCGTGTTTGGCACTGCGAATTCCCTCCTAGCAGTTATACAACATTGGAACAAACAGTGAGATAGCCGAGAATTGTACACTGCCAACTTCACTGTTATGTTTGTGTTTCACGGGGTGGGCTTGGGGGTCGGTATCAGGGATCCCCTGTGTCGATACAATTGCACTGGAACTGAAGAGTTGTGTCTTTTTTTAAAAATGAGATTGTGATACTGATAGGCTAATGGTGAACATCCTTATCTACCCCTCCTCAGATGGACTGATGGACGTCGGAATGGACAAAGGCAACCAGGACCTGTCCTACCCACACACCTTCCAGCATTCAAACCGGGGCCAGACTCTCACGTACCTGGGCAAGTTTGCTTTTGATTCCCCCCCTGGGCCACTTGGAGGTTCAAACTGGTGTCCAGAGAACATCATCAACTTGGCAGGGATCTTCGGGGTCTCTCACTCGCCCTCAACCACCACCCAGACATCTACAGCCTGCACCATGGTGCAGAACCAGGGCGAGATGGAGCCACTGTACCAGGGAGCAGCTCCATATTCCCAATGTGGAGAGATGTACCAAGAGCAGGTCTACCACAATGCCCCCACCAGCAGCACTAACCCCTATTCCAACCAGGAATATCACTCCAAAGGTAGCCAGGAGAGCAACATCTTCTCTGTCATTCCGGATTACAACCTGTTCCACCACCAGAATGACTTGAGTTCCATCACAGAACACAAACATTTTCCATCCTCTGTGGAACCCATCCGGATCCCTCCACCCCTCACTCCCCTCACCACCATCAAGGCGTACACGGACTCCAAACAGATGCCCACTAACTTCAGCCCTCACCCCCAGCCACTCACCCTCAAACCCATCCGGCCAAGGAAGTACCCGAACCGGCCCAGCAAGACTCCGGTCCATGAGCGGCCCCACGCCTGCCCTGCCGAGGGCTGCGACCGCAGATTCTCCAGGTCGGACGAGCTGACCCGGCACCTGAGGATCCACACCGGCCACAAGCCCTTCCAGTGCCGGATCTGCATGAGGAGCTTCAGCCGCAGTGACCACTTGACCACTCACATCCGGACCCACACTGGCGAGAAGCCCTTCTCCTGCGACTTCTGCGGCCGCAAGTTTGCCCGCAGCGACGAGCGCAAGAGGCACGCCAAGATCCACCTCAAACAGAAGGACAAGAAGATGGAGAAGGGCCCGGCTGTGCCCAGTGCCAGCTCCAGTGCCACCCCTGTCACTAGCTGTGCTTAAAGCCCATTCTGTCACCGGAGAGAGAGAGACCGCCTGGGGAGACAGGCGTGTACAACTGGCGCAAAGTGCAGGAGACTTTCTTTGCACCCTCTTGCGGGGGGTGACTCCTGCTTCACTCTTTACTCTTCCTGGCCCCGCAAAAACAAAACGTGGATCTGATTTGCACCCAAATTCGCGAGAGGGCCAGTGCGAGATGGGGCAACTCGCCGAGACTGTGGTCAGCTAGGATCAGCCTTCTCTGGTGCACCCTGTCTCTGTGTGCCCACTTTCAGTGTGTGTGTGTATGTGTGTGTGTGTGTGTGTGTCCAGGGACGGCAAACACCACCCCTTGGGCGCAGCTCGCATAGCGGGGAGCAATTATTGAACACTCTGCCAAAGCGAAGCAACCAATTGTGTTGGATCTCGACATCCTCCCCACCGCAAGTGAACCTCCCCTGGGTCTGGGGGTGCCTCTGAGTGTGGAATGGACAACACACAGCACAACAACCCTCCTCAAAACTCAACCACTCCAACCCCAACTGGGGGCACATTCAACACCAACCAGGGAGCCTGCTTAGAAACCCATCCCATTTATTGGACGGATCCAATTGGATGAGATGAGAGGACACTTGTGGATCCAGCCTCCCCACACACACTGCTCCGTCTGTCAACTTGGCACAGATTTCCTTTTTTTGTGTTCCTTTTATAAACCTCGAACAGGGGGTTGTGACTGCGAACCCGGGGCAGCCTTCAATGCCTTGGGAATGAGAACCAACAGACACACACACAAAAGCCTCGGCGTACCCAAAGCCTTCTTGGGTAGTCACATTTCACTGCCGTGTAAGAAGCCCCCCCCCCCCCAGACAGGACTGGCATCGCGGGGGATCCTGCAACTTGGTGCAGACTCCTACAAGTCAACGATCTCCTTTTTGACTTTTGTGTTTTTTTTCTGTGTGTGAGTGTGTGTGAATGTGTGTGTGTGTGTGTGTGAATGTGTGTACATTGCAGTTTCACAAGCACCAACATGGGCATTGGGCTGAGCCATATTGGAAGTGCCAGTCCCACCCGGAAAACCACGCCACTTGTACACTTGACTTTCGTTAATCAATTCCCTCCTTTTGAGTTGAGAAGGGGGATTTTCCTGCGCCTTGACTGAGCAACTCCCAGTCATTGATTACAAGCATGTGACTGCACGCTGACATTCCCTTCCCCTCCGAACTGTATCGCACAGAAAGATTGAAGCTCCCCTGTCCATGGCAGAATGTTTCCCTTTCTTTTTGTTTGCTCCCCTCCACCCTCCCAGTTTTCAATGTCTGCATGTGGACATTTTGTGTCAGACATGGGATCAAAGTGGTTTGATATTTACAATCAAGAAGGAACCTGTGACAAATGCTTTTTTCGGAAGATTTTTGCATACAGTATTTTGAACAGAGATGTATTATATTTTGTGGCTTTATTTTTAAGATTTCATGGTGCCTTATAATAAGGCACGTGCTTGATTTTGTGAAGAGATGGTGATTACTCACCGATGTTCTCATTGGCTTATTGTCTGTTGTAATGCAAATACTGTAATTTAGTTAAAGTATAGGCATTTGACCGATAACTAATGTATTGTTGTACCATTTGCACTGTGGGCAAATGCTAAAACATAAATATATTGTGTTTGCTGAGAAAACTTCCTCTGTGTTTTTTTGACCTCAGCTCCAGCCCACATTAAAATCGAGTCTCTCTCTCTCTCTGTCTCTCCTTCAACCCCCTCTCTTGTTAGTCTGCTCATCTCCCCCTCTTGCACGTTTCCTATTCTCCCTGATCCCCGTTCCTGTAATTGCAACAAGGTCTATTTTCCTTCCCTGGTAAAATAGTGTCCTTCCCCTTCCCTTTCCATTCTGACTCTCGAGAGAGAGAAGTTTGAGGGGTGACCTGTTAAGGGTCTTTCAAATGATGAAGGGAGAAGGTGTTTTCTGACCAGCACTGCCATGTTACAGTCACTGATAAATCCAGTCGGAAATTCGGGGAGTAACACCTTTATCCGGAGAGTAGTTAGAATATGCAACTTGCTACCACAGGGAGTAGTGAAGGAAATAATATAAATGCGTTTCAGGGAAGCTTAAAAAGAAGAGCGGGATAAACATATGCCTGAGAAAGAAATAGAACAGCATGCTGAGGGGGTGAGATGGAGTGTAGGATGGGAGGAGGATTATCGAGAAATGCCGGCATCTCAACAGACTATCCGAACTGAGAAACATTCTTGTGATTTTATGTACTGGACCTTTCAGTTCAGGAATAATCTGAGCATTTTGTAAACCTGGCATTCATTAAATTGTTTAAAAAATATACTATTCAGAATAAATAATGATATACATGTGAGCAAACACAATTAGCACAAGATGACCTTACCCATAGAATACCCTCTCATCTCATTCTGAACTCTTTGAAATGCAGTTAATAATTCAATAAATATCCTGAGAATTCAAATAAAATATTTCGAGAGAGGCTGGATCAAACACTCAACATAATATTGCTTCCAAATTTTCTCAGGAAACCAAAAGTCGGTAACAGTTGTCTGAAAATATATACAAATACCTCCGGGTCAGCTCAACATTCACTTTGCAAAACAAAGGAAACCATCAACACGAATTAACACTTGCAAAGCTTATTTTTCCAAAGTTTAAATTTCAGTGACATAGAGTGAATGATAAAGTTCCAAGTTGGATAATATATTGTCATAATTCACTGAGGTCTGTAACTAAATTGAAATGATCCAGGTACAACTAACTGATTCTGAGTGATGACAATGAATGATTTAACAATTGCGATGATAAATCATTGACTTTAAAAACTTATTTAGTCCCTGCCAAATAAAATGAACTAGAAAATTAAAGGATGAGTAAGTGCAGCATCAGAGGGGGGAGTTATTAATAATGTTCAGAAAGGGAAAGATAAAATATTAAACACAAGCGTTTGAAAGTTCATTTGATTTCACATGACACTGAAGAACAATTTAATAACACCAAAACAAATCTTACAACTCTTTAATTATTTACATAATTTCCCAACATAGCGTGGGCCTTGGGACAGTTCAGATTGGTACCAATATTAAGAAGGATATGCAATTCATTGCCATTTGAATTAGACTGGGGAAGTCAGGTAGGAATGTTTGGAAGAATTATCTGGAGCTGTGCTGAACGCAGCATAAAGTCAGTCCTATTAACGTGGTTCAGTCCAAGACTACGAAGGCAGGATTATTCCATACAGCAAATGGAAAATATTGCAGCTGAAAACATATAGATGTCACAGGAATGACAAGGCCTGAACGAGAGTCTGTTTTTGCTGTTGTTGTGACTTCAACCAGGCTCTTGGTAAACAGTCAGCCATTTAGGTAGAAAAACAGAAAATGCTGGTAAAACCTCAGTAGGTCTGACAGCATCTGGAGAGAGAAAACAGAGCTGACGTCTGGAATCTGGATGACCCTTCGTCAGAGCTAGAGTTCCAGCATCTGCAGTAGTTTGCTTTTATCTTCGCCATTTAAGTAATACACCTTGACCTTGCACAATAATGAGAACCTTAGCTGCATTTTTCACCATACCACAGTTGTGGGAATGGAAATCTTGTGTAATGAAAGGGCTGTTGTCCCAAAGCAAAGGATTCAGTATTTGAAGCACATTTCAGCGTGCTCATGATCCGAAGCCTAACTGCCGTTGTTTCCCTTGCACGTTATTTTGCTTTATGAAGAAGCGATCCTTCTATCTTCCATCCCACTTGAGGGTTGTGTTAAACCTTCATCTGACCTCCCATTGAATCCCAGAATGGTCTCCTTCCATCTCCATACTGCTTCCGCGCAAGTGGTGGCCCCAATGGTCAAATGTGTTCACTGATGGAATTAATCATAACATTTGATTCAAATGGCAAGGGAATATGCAAATTAATGAATGGCAGTCTAATTGTTGGAGGTAGGGAGAACATAACAAGGTGGTCTTGTGAAAGATAGCTTGCTATCCCATACAAACTGGCCACTGCAATATTCCAATTCACCCAACAACATTTCCAATACGACTAACTCTTTTGATGCTGCTCTTTTACCTGGCCGATCACTGTAAATATTCAAAGTTTAAAGCTTATTTATTAGTCACAAGTAGGCTTACATTCACACTGCAATGAAGGTACTGTGAAAATTCCCTATCAGCATGCTTTCCAGAAAGATATGTCCCTCTAATACAAGTTTTAAATTTTCTTGCACCAATTTAAATGCCTGCCTTTCAGCGCTACAGTGAATGATCTTGAAATATTATTGTGCATTATATATTTGGATAGGTCACTTAATACTCTCTGAACCTTAATGAGGACTCCTTTCCAAACAGTTTTTAGTCATAGAATGAATGGTTACAGGACAAAGAGAATGGAACAGATTAAACATTTTCAATCTTTCCTCATAGCATTCCCGATTTAAGTTTGGGATCCATCCATCCCGTGCTTCCCTGTAGCACATGTCAATTCTTGTTGAAATCCAGTGACCACAACTGGACACTGTACACCATATATAGTGTGGCCATTGCATTGTAAACCTATATACTTTGATTTGGTTTGATTTATTATTATCACATGTATTGGGATATAGTGAAATCTCGCATGCTCTGCAGACAAAACATACCGTTTATAGAGAAGGAAAGGAGAGAGTGCAGAATATAATACTCCAGTGTTCTGTCCATGCCCTCTGTGTGGTATTTGCTACTTGTTGTTTCTGAATGCAAAGTTATCTAAATAATCTCCCCAATTTGTTTTACGCAATGAACAACACCTTGATTTCGTTTTTCATTTTCCCATTTGGTTGTGTAACCTATCCAGATCCTTCTGCAGGTTATTCAGTACATTGTCCTCCCACATGTCAGCCTCATTCTCTTCCTGAACCTCTCCACCTCTCTCTCTCTTTCTTGAAGTTGCTGCTGAAGATCAACCTCTTTGACCAACCTTCGGGGGCCCGCCTCCCCCCGAATATCTCCTCACGCAGCTCAGTGGCAATTTCCCTTCCACCCCTTGGCATGCTTTATTGTGTTGAAAATGTCCTATAAATGCAAGTTGTTGCTGCTGGCAGCTCCAGTTGAACTAGCTGACAACTGAACACAGATCCACCTAACTTGGATCAGAGAAAGAGGGATCAGAGCTATGAGGCAGGCAACACTCCATCCCAAACCTTTTCCAGCAGTGCTAATTGTTTCTTATTATCTATTCCATTCCTGGCCATTCCCAAATTTTAACCTTCCCATCTGGTTTGGTTGATTTCATTTTTCTTGTGGGACTTGATTGAGAGAATTGTTAATTTTCTTTGTAACTCCAACTTTGGGAGAATTGTCAAGCACAATCTCAACCGTCTTACAAAGATTTTGCTTTGCAGAACCTTTGCATATTGATGAATGTTTTAGAATGGTTTTGAATATATTATTAAGGTTAAGTGAGTGACCACGTTACACATGTCTTTTCTAAATGCCCATACTTTGCGTGGAGAAAAGAACATATTTATTCAGAGTCTACCATGACTGCAGGGTGTTCCAAATACACTTTACAACCAATTAAGTTCTTCTGAAGTGTTGTCACCTTGATGATCT
The DNA here is from genome assembly GCF_964213995.1 of Mustelus asterias. Classification (NCBI taxonomy): domain Eukaryota; kingdom Metazoa; phylum Chordata; class Chondrichthyes; order Carcharhiniformes; family Triakidae; genus Mustelus; species Mustelus asterias. The sequence goes on from NC_135822.1 coordinate 72,016,194, forward strand.
GGGAATGTTTGCTTGTGGTGTTGTAATCTTTACTTCCAATCCTGTGGACTCATTCCAATACTGGTGGAATGTTCTTCACTAGACCGTTTAATCATACCAGAATCTATGTGCCAATTGCCTGAATGGATTTATTAATCTTCAGTCTCCAATTAATCATGCTGATTTCAAAATTGTGGAGACAGAGGCTATATATTCCTCCTTGGTTAATCCTTTTAAACAATAATCAAATCACTCCAGTCTTTCCTTCAATTTTCAATTGTCCCACCACTTTTACCATTTAGAATTATAACTACTTCCCTCTCCTATCCTGATACTATCTCCCAAAACCTCTCGACCTCACCATATCTCTCCCTCTCTTTCTCTCTCTCTCCAACTATTACATAAAGTAAAGTAAAAGTAAAGTTTATTTGTTAGTCACAAGTAAGGCTGACATTAACACTGCAAGGAAGTTACTGTGAAACTCCCCCAGTCGCCACAGTTCGGGTCAATGCACCTAACCAGCACATCTTCCAGACTGTGGGGGGAAACTGGAGCACCCGGAGGAAACCCACGCAGACACGGGGAGAACGTGCAAACTCCACACAGACAGTGACCAAAGCCGGGAATCGAACCCGGGTCCCTGGCACTGTGAGGCAGCAGTGCCAACCACTGTGTCACCGTTCAGCCCCTCGAGTCGGTTTCCCCATTCAATATGTTAAGGATGCAGAAATGGTGGTCACTCAGATGTTTCAAATCCCAAAAGGGAAACTTGAAACCATTGCCCTCAATGATATATTTGCAATTTGGGATAATTTGAGGAAATCCAGAGAATGATGTCCCAGACTTTTTGTGATGATCTTTACTGAATAATTCATGTTACTAAAAAGCACAAGAAGCAATAAAGTAAACTAGAAGTAAACTTCACTAAGACAAAGACTGTACAATATCACTAATTTAAACAGTTCTAAACAATCTTCACTACCTTCAGAGCTAACTCTCCCCAAAACTGTTCCACAACACCTTATAGGTTTTAAAAGCTGTTTTTTTTTCTAAATCCAGAAACTGTTACCGCACCAGGCAGTTACATCTTTTTGGCCTTGCTTCTGAGGTCAAACAAGCAGCTTGCTTTTCAAGACAGACATTTTTCACAGATATTTTCTCACTGGGATTTAAGCAATTATTCCTGATGTCAACTGAGGTCTAAAACAGCTCCCTGTGCACAGGTTTAATCATCTCCTTAAATATAGATTGGAATTCTTTGATGCCACTGCTGCCAGCGAGAATGGAGAATTTGGCGCTCAGCCAAATCTCCATTCTCTGTAGCAGGACTGGAGAATCCCAGCCATGGGCAAGGTCAGAAAATTGCAGCCACGGTGTTCCCTTTTGAACGTCCCTTACCTGATCTAACTTCTTTCAAAACTCAGATTTAATGACCTTCATTTTTTGATTTTAGCCTGTAAAAGCAAAGTACACTCACTTCATGACCCTTTCTTCACACCTCTCATTCACACCTTGTATCTCTTGCTTTGAACCTTCACCAACTCATTCAAATCCATTCATATTCTGTGTCCCATTGTTACTAACTTGCCTTAACTAAACATCTGTTTGCAGTGTTGCTAAGCTCATCAACATCTCAAAGGCACTCGTTCCATTGACACAGCCACACTGTCCCTCTCTTAATTAGTTACATTTTCCCACAGTTTTAAAATATATAACTGACAGAAAATATTCCGATGGCTTAGATTTCTCTGATATTTTCATGACAAATAAGATCGTAGCTGACCTGACTGTGGCCTCAATTCCACTTTCCTACCTGCTGCCTGCAACCTTCCATGAGTTTGACCTGTTTCGCCAACTTTTGTTTGCCTTTCCAAATATAAGAGGCTCAGTGTCTGATTGTATTCAATCTCAGGGCTCATGTCGGGAAGTTCTAGAACCACAGGAAATGAACCTTCCAATTTGTTTGTGTAGTTTGTGGCTAATTCATTTCCATAACTGAGTCTCTGATGTTGTTTCTGTGAGGATGTCTGGACAGAAAACAGCTTGTGCACAAGCTGCACAGCTTCAGATGAACACTAACCATTATTCTCCTTTCCAATGTTCCCAGAGATTGAGTTCCCCACTCCTGTTAGACTCTGATTTCTTATTCCATTATTACCAGATAGTGGTTGGCCCCCGTGCTGCAAAACATTGTGCCTGATAATAATATCCTCCAAGTCACTCACCATCTTGCTTTGGAAATATATCGGCCGTTCCTTCATTGCCACTGGGCCTAAATCCTGGAAATCCCCCACTAATAGTACCGTGGGTGTACCTACACCACATGGACTGGACTGCATTGGTTCAAGAAGGCAGCTTACCACCACCTTCTCATGGGCAGTTAGCGATGGGCAGCAAACTAGCCAACGATACCCATATCCTCAAAAAGAATGTTTTAAAACTATCTAATATCGACACCCATATTCTAATGAAGCAGGTTAGATGACTATGTGGAATGGGAGGTGGGTGGTCCAAACCAAACATGAAGGTTTTCATACATTAATGGACAGAGGCAGAAAATTCAACCTGAACCGGGTCGAATTCCAGCATACTGCTGAATAAAAATGGAAGGCAATTTATTGATGATATCTTTCACGTGATGTAAAATCTTCTATTGCTTCAAAACCGAGAATCTGCCGAGGCTACGGTGGCACAGTAGTTAGCACTGCTGCCTCACAGCGCCAGGGATCCAGGTTCAGTTCCAGCCTTGGGTCACCGACTGTGTGGAGTTTGCACGTTCACCCCGTGTCTGCGTGAGTTTCCTCCGGGTGTTCCGGTTTCCTCCCACGCTCCAAAGATGTGCAGATTAGGTTAGTTGGCCATGCTAGATTGCCCCTTAGTGTCCAGGGATGTGTATGTTAGAGAGATTAGCAGGGTGAATGTGTGGGGTTTCGAGGATAGGGCCTGGGTGGGATTGTGGTCGGTGCAGACTCATTGGGCCGAATGGCTTCTTTCTGCACTGCAGGGTTTTTATGATTCTCCATGATTCCATTGAGGCCAACACAGCAAGTGAGCTCTGCAGATATCAAAAATAATAACCAATATCTCCAATCAACAAACATGAATAGGAAGTTTATCTCATTCACAGGAGTTAGCACTTCATTAGATTAGATTTGATTTGATTTATTATTGTCACATGCATTAACATACATAATTTTTGTCCCCTTATTTGCGGAAGGATATATTGGCCTTGCAGGGAGTACAGAGAAGGTTCACCGGGTTGATACCGGAGATGAGGGGGTTAGCATATGAGGAGAGGTTGAGTAGATTGGGCCTGTACTCGTTGGAGTTTAGAAGGCTGAGGGGAGATCTTATAGAGACATATAAGATAATGAAGGGGCTCGACAGGGTAGAGGCAGAGAGATTCTTTCCACTTAGAAAGGGAACAAGAACTAGAGGACACAGCCTCAAAATAAGGGGGAGTCAGTTTAGGACAGAGTTGAGGAGGAACTTCTTCTCTCAGAGGGTAGTGAATCTCTGGAATTCTCTGCCCATTGAAGCAGTGGAGGCTACCTCGTTAAATATATTTAAGTCACAGGTAGATAGATTTCTGATCAATAAGGGAATTAAGGGTTATGGGGAGCGGATGGGTAAGTGGAACTAAACCACTATCAGATCAGCCATGATCTTATTGAATGGCAGGGCAGGATCGAGGGGCTAGATGGTCTACTCCTGCTCCTAGTGCTTATGTTGTTATTTGTTCTTATACAGTGAAAAGTATTGTTTCTTGCACGCTATACAGACAAAGCATACCGTTCATAGAGAAGGAAAGGGGAGAGTGCAGAATGTAGTGTTACAGTCATAGCATAGAATGAGAGTAAAAGATGGAATTTGAAGATATGCTGGGCACAGCTTGCAAGAAGTCGCCTCGCTTTGGCGCCATCTTGGAATTACACAACTTCACAATCTAGAATCTAAAATTCATATCAATCTTTAGGGACATCATTCCTGCACAGTCTCAGATTTGAATCCCTCCAGAATTGGCAGTGTTGGACCCCATAATCCGGCATTCCCTTTGGCATTCCCTCTCCAGACTTCCCCAACTCTCTCTACCTCTCCTCTGTAAACCCTACAGTGTCGGAATATCTTCTTATGTGGCTGAATGTGAAGTTTTGGGGCGTTTAACTCGGTTGAATCTATTATTTCACATACTGAGACACAGATAAACTCAAGGTGTTTCAGCATATGTTCGAAGTTCATATCAGTTTGCAAAAAGATTGGTGAAAAATTGAGCTAAAAGCCCTGATGTCACAGGGGGAGGCCATTCAGTCCCCTCAATCATTAGAATCTGGCTGATCTGTATCTCTGTAACTCTGTCTTCCTCTGTTTCCACCATTCTTCAAAGCCTTCAAAGTCTAATAATATTCCTCAGGATAGGTGGCCAATTAAGCAAACATTAGTTGGTAAAGGCCAGCACCAAATCAGCTGGACCCAGATTTCTGTTAGCCTGGGATAAGGCTGAGAGTTAGAGACATGCAGCTCACATCATCTTCCTCAGGAATGTGAAGCTATTACTCCTTAACCCTCCCATGACGTTTGGTCAGAAGGTGCTGGTAGTCCTTCTTCCTCAGTGCTGGTTGTACAGTTGGGTGGTTCAATGTGTCACTTGGGGGTGGGGTGGCGGGGGGTGGGGGGGGGTGGTTCAGTGACAGCCTCAGTGAAATCCCCTTATGCTTCCTCCACCATCCCCTGCCTTCCCTTCTCCCTTGCAACTGAAATCACCCGGCAAGGATGGAGAGTGCCTGCAGGCAAAAGGCAAATGCAAGATGAGGATCCCACTTTGGGAATCAGGATGAAACCATCTCAGCTTCTGGCCTCTGGAGCAGAGGGCTGGGCCTTGAGAAGGTTTTGATTTGATTTGATTTGATTTATTATTGTCACATGTATTAGTATGCAGTGAAAAGTATTGTTTCTTGCGTGCTATACAGACAAAGCATACCATTCATAGAGAAGAAAGGAGAGAGAGAGCAGAATGTAGTGTTACAGTCATAGCTGGGGTGTAGAGAAAGATCAGCTTAATGTGAGGTAGGTCCATTCAAAAGTCTGACAGCAGCAGGGAAGAAGCTGTTCTTGAGTCGGTTGGTACGTGACTTCAGACTTTTGTATCTTTTTCCCGACAGAAGAAGGTGGAAGAGAGAATGTCCGGGGTGCGTGGGGTCCTTAATTATGCTGGCTGTTTTTCCGAGGCAGCGGGAAATGTAGACAGAGTCAATGGATGGGAGGCTGGTTTGCGTGATGGATTGGGCTTCATTTGCGACCCTTCGTAGTTTCTTGCGGTCTTGGGCAGAGCAGGAGCCATACCAAGCTGTGATACAACCAGAAAGAATGCTTTCTATGGTGCATCTGTAAAAGTTGGCGAGAGTCGTAGCGGACATGCCAAATTTCCTTTGGGAGGGAGTCAGACAAAGAGTGAAGATGGGGGGCTTGGGGGAGGGAGTTGCAGGCAGCTGACAAATGTCCCCAATGAGCAGAGGGTGAGGAGTTGACTGTAGGACACTCTGGGTGACCTGAATAATGAGCACCCAGAGCTGAGTGAGGGATGGGATGCTCTGCATTATTGTCCCAACTCAGCCTGCGTCTGCTTGGAAAGATCGCTGAATAACATTCCCACTTTCAGATGAGTGAGAATTGCACAGATTCGATTTTCATGTCAGTGTGATAACCCGCAGGACTTGCACAGGGAATCTCTGATTGACCTCCCTGTACCACTCAGAGAACAGGAGCTCCCTGGTAAGTGGTTATTACCTTACCAGGTGGAGCTCGTACACCGAGCCCTGTATAAAGCAAGCCCCTGAGTGGGTCCATTGTTGTATTGTCCCAGTTGGAACCTGTTTGTGTTCACCACAGGCTTGTGGTTTTGCTTTATTTTATGCAATAAAGCACTGTTCCTTTACCGCTGACTCCTGGAGTTATTCCAGTCAGCAAGGTGAACACAGCACATTTCCTCTAAGAAGATTCTACTTTGGATTTGCCGTGATAAACAGAGGCGTTTCTTCCCCAGATACTAAAAAGGAACCAGATTGCGTCTGCGCTTAGTGTATTGACAATGGAAGGGGAGACAGTAACGCCCGGGTTATACCATGGGGCTGCCCACTCTCGCCACCAGGACAGGATCTTCCCCGTAACGGTGAAATGTGGTGGTTTAAAAATAGCCCATGAGGTTCACAAGTCTTGGATCATTTCCGAAATCCCGCTTTGCGCAGTGAAGTGTAAGCTGTGTGAGCCGGTGTCCTGCAGGAAGTTTGATGTGCATTGTCCCTCGCTGCCACAGCAGCAGCCTAGCTGTCAGATCTCAGCGACATGTATTTGGAAGTTTGTGGGTAGGTGTCGGGTCTCTGTGTCAGCGCTGTTACAGCTGAGTCACAGGCCTGTGGGTTTCAGCACCACCTCTGAAACATCATCTGGGCTGACACTTCTCAATGCTGAGGGAGTGCTGCAGCCTTGTGAGCAAGTGAAAGATCCCATTGCAAGTGGGGTGAGAAATCAAGTGAATATTTAGGTGGGAGAGCGGAAAGATTCCTGCTCTCCCTCTCTCTCTCTCTCTACACACCCTGCTGACTATTTCCAGCAGCTTCTGTTTTTGTTCCTGATTTCCTTCTTTACCTCCTTCAACCCAAAACAATGAAAATAAGTGTTCTGGTTGGTCCTCTTGTGCGTTTTTGGGGGACTTGCTGTGTGCTGATTGGCAGTGCTGCATCTTGAGCACGCAGGGTGATGTGGTGGGGACACACTGAGTGAGTTGTAATGTGGGTGCAGCTCTGTATTTCTGTCCTGTGTAGACTCCAGTGTGTTGATCATAGAATCCATAGAATCCTACAGTGCAGAAGGAGGGCCATCGAGTCTGTACCGACCACAATCCCACCCAGGCCCAATTTCCATAACCTCACATATTTACCTTGCCAATCCCCCTGCCACTAGGGTCAATTTAGCATGGCCAATCAACCTAACCCACACGTCTTTGGACTGTGGGAGGAAACCGGAGCACCCGGAGGAAACCCACGCAGACACGGGGAGAACGTGCAAACTCCACACAGACAGTGACCCGAAGTCGGAATTGAACCCGGGTCCCTGGTGCTGTGAGGCAGCAGTGCTAACCACTGTGCCGCCGCGCCGCCAGCTTGATGCGTGTAACAAAGTGACTGGCAAATAACACACCATCACTCACATCCAGACTGCAGCTCCCAAAGTTGGTGCCTTGATGTAGCGCCCAATATTCAGCAGGCAGGTCCACACGGTTAAACTGGTTGAATGCCTTCACCGTGCTTCCCTCTGTCTGAAATATGTGGATTTTAAATTGTGTCTATTCTCTCAAACACAGATATCTCCCCCTGCCAAACCAGTCCGAGTGATAACAAAAGTTTTCATACAGTCTGAAGCTGTGAGTGCCACTGGCAGTGTTTATTGCCCACCCCTCAGTAGCCCTGTGAGCCACGTCAAAGGGCAGTTTGAAGTCAGTTAAATTGCTGTCAGACTGGGTTCACGCATTGGCACAGGACACACAGGGAGGACAACCTCTCCCCTCCCTCAAGCACATCGTTTTGTTTGAGTTTGTGGAGCATGGGAGTCATGGCAAGGCCAGTATTTATTTATTGTCCAGCCATTGGTCTCTGCTGGAGAAGGTGGCGGCGAGAGGCTCGGGATTTTTCTCTGTCACGATGCAATAACTTCACAGTCACTTTCAGAACCTTCAATTCCGAAATCCAAGTGCCGTCACTGGGGAAACTCACTTAAACAAAAAGGTCAAACCTTAATTCGGGGGCGAAGTGTCATTGTTCCCTGTGCTCGCGATTGCCAACTGGGAGTGAAACATATTCTGTTCATTTGTTGCACAAGAAGGAAAAATCTTCCTCCCAAATTGGGAATGATTACAATTCTATCATGGGCGGCACGGTAGCACAGTGGTTAGCGCTGCTGCCTCACAGCGGCATGGACCCAGGTTTGAATCCCGACATGGGTGACAGTCTGTGCGGAGTCTGCACATTCACCCCATGTCTGCGTGGGTTTCCTCCGGGTGCTCCGGTTTCCTCCCACTCTGAAGGTGTGCGAGTTAAATGGATTGGCCATGCTAAATTGCCCTTTAGTGTCAGGGAGATTAGCAGGGTAAATGCGTGGGGGTTAAGTTTTAAGTTTAAATTTATTTATTAATCAGTCACAAGTAGGCTTACATTAACACTGCAATGAAGTTACTGTGAAAATTTCCTGGTCGCCATACTCCGGCGCCTGTTCTGGTACACTGAAGGAGAATTTAGCATGACCAATTCACCTAACTTGTATATCTTTGGTGTGTGGGAGGAAACTGGAGCACCCAGAGGAAACCCACGCAGACACGGGGAGGACGTGCAAACTCCACACAGACAGTGACCCAAGCCGGGAATCGAACCTGTGTCCCTGGCGGTGTGAGGCAGCAGTGCGAACCACTGTGCCAGCCTGGGTGGGATTGTTGTCAGTGCAGGCTCAATGGGCCAAATGGCCTCCTTCTGTACTGAAGGGAAACTGGGATTCTATTATTTCAAACTTCTTTCATTTTCCCTTTGAAAAGTTGGAAATCATTAGAAAGTATTTAAAGGCTTATATTTTGTGTCACTAGATCAGTTGTACTAACAAAGCACAGATGAATGAGTCACTCATTCTCGTACATATTGGCTCAGGTTATATAACTGTAAGTTTCTCTCTGGTCGATCTCCTCCCACCTGAACCTTCACATGTATCACCATCTTCTGACTGGACACAATATTCCTTCTTTCCCATAGAGTTTCCATGTTCCAATAGTCACCGCACTTCTCAGAATGTTGTTGGGATGAAATTCGATTGGGTGTTTGTTGGAGGAATATAGGAACAAGCATAGGCCATTCCATCATTTCAGCCTATCCCATCACCATTGACTCAGATCACGGCTGATCACTCCCTCAACTCCAGTCACCTTGCTTTGCTCGATACCCCTTCATTTCTGAGCAGCAACCTGTCAACCTGAGCCTTGCAAATTTCAACTGACCTCCCCCCCTCCCGCCGCCCGCGCCACCCCAGCATCCGCATGTTTTCTTAGTCCCGGGAGTCGTCGGGGGAAGAAGGGTCGGATAGTGAGAGTTCCAGATTTGTCCTACCCTTTGTGTGAGAAAATGTTCCCGAATTTCATTCTGAAATTGCCTCATCCTCATTGAGGAGCTGCTCCTTGTTCTGGATCCCTCCCACCCACTCCTTCCCCCAGCAGGAAGACATCGTTTCTCTACCCCACTCAATCCCTTTATCATTTAAACAATTTGATGAGGGGTTGCCCCTTGGTTTTCAGGCTGGATTCCACCCACCTACCCTGCTGCCCGGAAAATGTGTGAAATAAAATGGGTGACCCACTCAGCACCTTCCTACCTACCTTTGACCTGTCTCCCATGATGGGCATGGGAGCCATTTGGTGGTCAACCCATCCTTGGCCCCATTGAAGCCCTGAAGATCCTCGTTCTGCCTCCACTGCCACAACATGTGCGGCAGGGAGAGGTGGAGGCAAGGAGGGCAGCCTGGCAACTTTCACTGCCCAGGCTGCTGCTGGGTCAGGAGAGGTGAGTTGCCCCCTTTCCGAATGCCCTGTGCCCATCATTTTATGTGTGGCAGGAGGCACCATTCTGTTATTCCGTGTGGCACCTGAGTGTCGTCAAGAGGCTTCAGGCTTTGTGGAGAACAATGGGTATTTTATTGAAAAAGAGAAGTGGGCGGCACAGTGGCACAGTGCAGCACGGTGGCACAGGGTGGCACAGTGGCACAGGGTGGCATGGTGGCACAGGGTGACACGGTGGCACAGTGCAGCACAGTGGCACAGGGTGGCATGGTGGCACAGGGTGGCACAGGGTGGCACGGTGGCACAGTGGTTAGCACTGTTGCTTCACAGCGCCAGAGACCAGGGTTCAATTCCTGGTTAGGGTCACTGTCTGTGCGGAGTTTGCACGTTCTCCTCGTGTCTGCGTGGGTTTCCTCCGGGTGCTCCGGTTTCCTCCCACAGTACGAAAGACGTGTTGGTTAGGGTGCATTGGCCATGCTAAATTCTCCCTCAGTGTACCCGAACAGGTGCCTGAGTGTGGCGACTAGGGGAATTTCACAGTAACTTTATTGCAGTGTTAATGTCAGCCTTACTTGTGACAAATAAATAAACTTTAACTTTAACTTTAGTATCCAAGGGATTTCCTTCTGATGGACTGCCTGTTGTCCCAGCAGCGGCCACGATCTGACTCTGGGTCTACAGAGTTGCCAGCCAATGAGATTGATCGGGACTGCCCCTGAGATGGGTGTGGATGTCCCCACTCTCAACCAATGAAGGCTGTTTGCAGCATGACATCACTGTGGGGCAGCTGGGCTCTGGGTTAGCGGACTGTCAGCAGACCTATCAGGTCCGGGAGGTGACCTCCTGTACAATCCAGCCCAACGAATAAAGAAGATACAAATCATTCTCACAATTTATCATGTCTTTTCTCCAATATCTGCCCTGAGCAGAGGGCCCCATTGTGGCAGGCAGGAGCCAATTGGTATGTGGCCAAAACTCTGCATAATACTTCCTCACCTGTCCATCCCAGCCTGCTCCAGATAAAAGGTCACCATTTGAACAGCTCCTCTGTGATGGCAAAGGATTATCTTTCACCTCCGGAAATACCTGTCCTCCTGTGTGCTCTCCTGATTTGCATACCTCTTCCGAGTATTTTGAATTTCTTCACGAGCACAACCTCACAAACAAGTCTCTCCATTGTTAAGGCCTCGTGAATGTGTCTGTGGTTCCCAAGGCCTGATGGCTTACATTCCTGGGTTCAAACAGAGAATCTCTCCAGTGCAGAAGGAGGCCATTTGGCCCATTGCATTGAATTTCCAATGGAGCAACTCACCCAAGTTCTATCCCCTACAACCTCACCTTTTTACCCCGTTAACCCCCTAACCCACACATCTTTGGAGTGTGGGAGGAAATCGGAGCACCTGGAGGAAACCAACACAGACATGGGGAGAATGTGCAACTCCACATGTTTGCTACCAAATAAACCTGTTGGACTTTAACCTGGCGTTGTTAGACTCCTTACTGTGTCAACTCCACACGGACAGTGACCCGAGGCCGGAATTGAACCCGGGTCCCTGGCGCTGTGAGGCTGCAGTGCTAACCATAGGAGTGAAAGCTGCAGGGATAGTGGATGCTCTGGCTATGATTGTCCAAAATTCCTTCCATTCAAGATTGATCCCAGGAGATTGGAAGTTTGCAAGTGTAACCCTGCTATTTGAGAGAAAAGGGAGAGAGAAAACAGGGAATTATAGGCAGGCTAGCTGTTCAGTCAACACGAAAATGCTGGAATCTATAATTAAGGCAGTCTTAACAATGCACTGAGAAAAGCAAGGTATGCTTAGAACAAGCCAACTTGGACAAAACTTTGTTGGGGAAGCTCATTGGAGATTTTTGAGGATGTCACAAGTAGGGTGAATAAAGGGGAACCAGTAGATGGAATGTACTTGGATTTCCAAAAGGCATTCAAAAAGCTGCCTCACAGATGCTTTATACACAAAATCAGGGCTCACGGAGTTGGGGGTGATAGATTCATATGGATGCAGAATTGGTTAATGGGCAGAAAGCAGAGAGTTGGCGTTAATGAGGGACTCTCAAGTGGACAGACTATGACTGATGAAGTGCCACAATGATCAGTCCTAGGGCTTCCACTATTTACAATTTGTTTACAATTTACGTATGTTATATACTTAAAAGGGTTGCAGGTTGCTTTAAGAGTTGATCACATGAGTTGATAGTGATGTTGTTAGGGTGTTGCACAGGCTGCTGTTTAACTTTCAATTTGGACTCTGTACAAGCAAGAGGTCCTGTTTTTTTTAGATTGAATCTATGTGTGCAAACCACATGTTTTCCTTTTGTTTTAAACCCACAAACCCTAACATGGAAGCTCCACAGTGCAGTGAGCCATTTGACCCATTGAGTCTGCACCGACCTTCCAAAAGGGCATGTTGTCCAGGCCCTCCACTCCGCCCTCACCCCGTAACCCTCACATTTAGCATGGCTCATCCACCTAACCTACACATCTATGAACACTAAGGCCGGAATTCTACCATCCCGCGCACCACAGGAATCGGAGCGGGCGCGAGGCGGACCATGGAAAGTTCCGTTGATCTCAGGCAGGATATTATGGTTTCGGGATGAGCAAGGCTGTAAAATCCCACCCGAAGGGGCAATTTAGCATGGCCAATCCACAGTCAGGACATTACATTCCTGGAGAGACAGGTCAGTTTACATTTCTTAACATTATGTTCTGAGTTAAGACTTACTGAAAGGATTGTATCTAACGCTAATGAAAAGGCCAATGCTACCTGTGGAAGGAGTTAGAAATTTATTGATGTTGGTGAACTGTTCGACTTCACTTTGAGCAGAATGAGATGGTACACACATGTTCCCCTGCATTGTTAACGACAATAAAAGTGAATACCTCGAGATGTCACACCAGGTTGGTGTTCTGTTATGTCTCAGACTGGTAGCTTGTTGTCAGGTTGGATTCAGTCGCATTCGCTCTTTGTCTCAGCACGTTGTCGGTCACCAACTTTCTCAGAAGACTAAAGAAATTTGATATGTCAGCTCCAACCCTCACCAACTTCTACACCACAGAAAGCGTTCTTTCTGGTTGTATCACAGCTTGGTATGGCTCCTGTTCTGCCCAAGACTGCAAGGAACTACAAAGTCCATGAATGAAGCCCAGTCCATCACTCAAACCAGCCTCCCATCCATTGAGTCTGTCTACACTTCCCGCTGCCTCGGCAAAGCAGCCAGCATAATCAAGGATCCCACGCACCCTGGACATTCTCTCTTCCACCTTCTTCTGTCGGGAAAAAGACACAAAAGTCTGAGATCACGTACCAAGCGACTCAAGGACAGCTTCTTCCCTGCTGCCATCAGACTTTTGAATGGACCTACCTTGCACTAAGTTGATCTTTCTCTGCACCCTAGCTATGACTCTAACACTACATTCTGCATTCTCTCCTTTCCTTCTCTATGAACAGTGAGCTTTGTCTGTATAGCGTGCAAGAAACAATACTTTTCATTGCATACTAATACATGTGACAATGATAAATCAAATCAAAGGTTAATATTCCATTTTGGAGACCTCATCTGACTTAAGGGGCATACTGAGGAGGTGCCACTGTATTCTAGGGGTGTTGGATTTGAGATCAAATCAGTAAAACTCAGAACCCACCTTGTGTTTGGGCCAATATTTATCCCTCAATCAACATCACAAAGACAGACTCTCTGGTCATTAACACATTGCTGTTTGTGGGAGCTTGCTGTGCACAAATAGACTCCTGCATTGTTGACATTAAAACACTGACTGCACTTCAGAAGTCTGTAATAGGCTTTAAAGTGCTTTGAGGTTTTGAGAGATGCTTTATAACGAGATTCAAAGCCTTTCTTTTTGGTTCTTCAGGTTGACACTTGCAGCGTGGTCTGTTGTTCCAATTTGAACAGTTGACATTCCTCGGTCATGTTCTGAGATGCAGTCCTGTGGATTCCACCCTGAACCTTGAGCATCTCACCGGAATTACCAGTTTTGGTAATGCACTCCGACCTACTTGTGCCAAACCAACAAACCAGTTCACAGTTCAGGCATGCACCGTTGAAACTCGTTTTAAACCACAGGGCAATGTTCAACTCCTCGTGCCAACTGTTTGTTTCTGCTTCAGTCGCTGATAATCCCATCTCCTACCTGCCTGGAAATGTTATGCCCCTTTGCAAACTCTCCGAATAAAGAGGCGACTGTGCAGTGACCGGAATCATTAAAGGGTTTGCTGGGATGGACATTGAAGACTTGTTTCTGTTTGTGGGGAAGACCAGAATGAGAGACCATAAAAATCAGAGAGTCAGGAATAAATCCAATGGGGAATTCAGATGAAATGTCCCTCCTCAGAGAGTGCGGAGAATGTGGAACTCACTCCCAAAGGGAATGGTGTGAATGATTTGATTTGATTTATTACTTTCATATGTATTGGGATACAGTGAAAAGTATTGTTTCTTGTGCACTATACAGACAAAGCATACCGTTCAAAAAGTACATAGGGAGAAGGAAAGGAGAGGATGCAGAATGTAGTGTTACAGTCATAGCCAGGGTGTAGAGAAACTTAATGCAAGGTAGGTCCACAACTTTTCACAATATACATTAATGATTTGGAAAAAGGAACTGAAGGCCCTGTTGCTAAGTTTGCAGATGATACAAAGATACGCAGAGGGACAGGTAGTATTGAGGAAGCAGGGGGGGCTGCAGAAGGACTTGGACAGGTTAGGAGAGTGGGCAAAGAAGTGGCAGATGGAATACAATGTGGGAAAGTGAGAGGTTATGCATTTTGGAAGGAGGAATGGAGGCAGAGACTATTTTCTAAATGGGGAAATGCTGAGGAAATCAGAAACACAAAGGGACTTGGGAGTCCTTGTCCAAGATTCTCTTCAGGTTAACGTGTAGGTTCAGTCGGCAGTTCGGAAGGCAAATGCAATGTTAGCATTCATGTCGAGAGGGCTAGAATACAAGAGCAGGGATGTATTTCTGAGGCTGCGTAAGGCTCTGGTTAGACCCCATTTGGAATATTGTGAGCAGTTTTGGGCCCCGTACCTAAGGAAGGATGTGTTGGCCTTGGAAAGGGTCCAGAGGAGGATCACAAGAATGATCCCTGGAATGAAGAGCTTGTCGTATGAGGAACAGTTGAGCATTCTGGGTCTGTACTCCTTGGAGTTTGGAAGGATGAGGGGGGATCTTATTGAAACTTGCAGGATACCTGGATAGAGTGGACATGGATGTTTCCACTAGTAGGAAAAACTAGAACCAGAGGGCACAACCTCAGGCTGAAGGGGCGATCCTTTAAAACAGAGATGAGGAGGAATTTCTTCAGTCAAAGAGTGGTGAATCTGTGGAACTCTTTGCCGCAGAAGGCTGTGGAGGCCAGGTCTTTGAGTGTCTTAAAGCAGAGATAGATAGGCTCTTGATTAATAAAGGGATCAGGGGTTATGGGGAAAAGGCAGGAGAATGGGGATGTGAAAAATATCAGCCATGATTGAATGGCGGAGCAGACTGAGTGGCCTAATTCTGCTCTTATGTCTTACGATCTTATTATGGTCTTAGATCCATTCAAAAGTCTGATGGCAGCAGGGAAGAAGCTGTTCTTGAGTCAGTTGGTATGTGACCTCAGACCTTTGTATCTTTTTCCTGACGGACGAAGGTGGAAGAGAGAATGTCCGGGGTGCGTGGGGTCCTTGATTATGCTGGCTGCTTTTCAATGGAAATAAAGCAACTGTCAGTGGAACACAGTGGGGGGGATTTTACGGCCTTGCTCATCCTGAAACCATAAAACCCTGCCTGAGGTCAACGAGCCTTTCCATTGTCCGCTCCTCGCCCGTGATGGGTGGGGTGGTAAAATTCCAGCCAACTTGTCTAAAAGATTGTATTTATATAGCACCTTTCACATCCACATGACATCCCATACCACTTTACTGAATGTGAAGTGTGGACCATTGTTAAAACCCAGAAACTCCAAGGTGTTTTATGAAGTTAGCCTGGACCCTCAACTTTACATGTGATTTTGGCATTAGTGAGCAAAAGTTGTTTCACTCCAGGTATGATTCAAGTGACCCACTGGGAAGCTTTTATCAAACAATGCTTATTTAAGAACACAGTTAAAATGTAACAAAAAGAATGAGCATAACTTTTACCAATTACAAGAATTAAATATGACACAATGTAACTCCTAACAGCTAGCTATCTCTGTTGTTCCAAGTCAAGCACCATCCCACAGACACACACCCTTCTCTAGACTTGGTACAAAAAGGAAATACGCTCACGTGATGCTGGATCTTCAGCTTTTTAACACCTGCTGAATTGGCCCTATGAATTTAGGATCAATTCTCCAGGGCTCCCAACTCTGGGAACATTCAAAAAGCATCTAGAGAGAGAGAGAGAGAGACAGAGACACTGCCTTCATCCACCAGCTTCTGGCAGCAACTGAGAAACAGAAGCAAAAACTTGCAATGCTCTATGAACCATATAGCTGTCCACAGGTATATCACCTGACCTGTCAATCATCCGCAATCAAGCTCCACTCAGCATTCCCAAAGGATGCTGGGATACAGGACCCTGCATTAGTTCAGATTAAAAATAAGCATGATGGTATTTATACTGCCTCAGTAACAATACAGGACACTGGTTAGAGACAACACGGCACCAGTAAAATGCCATGGCCTGCCTGAAACATCCTGCAGAGCAACATGATTAAAATTAATTTCTTAAAGGCGCAGTAGCGTCACACCATGCTGGGAAGAGACACACACATAGCACCTCCCAAAGCAAAGAGAGCAAAATATGGCTTGAATAGTATTGCTTCCTTGTCAGGGTTTGTCCAACATGAATAAACTTACTGTAAAGACTGCGGTTTCATATACTCTCTTTTCAAAGAGTTATATCAAGACATTTCTGTTCTGGAAGATTGTTTCTTGTTTCCTTCTCTCGTGGAATCCTGATCGCTGAGTAGGATTGATGTGATCATTCCTGGACAGTTGTCACCGTTCCGTCTCTCCTTCTTTTCCTGCTCATTTCAGTGTGTGTCTGGCCCACTGCTCACTTAATGAATGGTTATCGAAGGAACGCAGTCTGCAGTGATGTTCCAGAGACGCTCACCAAGTTTAACATTTGGAAACAAGGGAAATCTGAAGAGGAACAGGCGTGATGAACATAATTCAATTAATTGCCTCCTCGGTTTCTTGCAAAAACTCGGTGAGAAGGGAATGAAAAGCATTTACAGCCACACAAACAATTACAGATAGGGAACAGCCTCGATTGGCTCCAGCCTGTCCTGTACAGTGTAATATTTACACTCCTTAGCCAGGCTAATCTGGGAGAGAAAGAATTGAGGTGAGGCGATGGCCTGGTGGTATTATCGCTGGACTATTAATCCAGAAACTTAGCTCACGTTCTGGGGACCCGGGTTCGAATCTCTCCACGGCAGATGGTGGAATTTGAACTTAATTTTTAAAAGTCTGGATTTAAGAATCTACTGATGACCATAAAACCATTGCCAATTGTTGGAAAAACCCATCTGGTTCACTAATGTCCTTTAGGGAAGGAAATCTGCCGTCTTTACTGGTCTGGCCTACATGTGACTCCAGAGCCACAGCAATGTGGTTGACTCTCCACTGCCCTCCGGCAACTAGGGATGGGAAATAAATGCTGGCCCAGCCGGCGACGCCCATGTCCCAGGAATGAGTAAAGTAATTTCTTCCTCTCCAATCCATCAATGCATCACGTGAACATACTTTTTGTACCAAGTCTGCAGAAGGATTTATGTCTGTGGGATGGTGTTTGACTTGGAACAACAGAGATAGCTAGCTATTCGGAGTTACATTGTATCATATTTAATTCTTGTAATTGGTAAAAGTTATGCTAATTCTTTTTGTTACATTTGATGACAGAGAAGATCGTTTTACTCCTGAATTTCCTGACGTGGCGCATCCCCTGCTTTTCTGAAGTGGTGACCTCCACCCTGAAGAGACCCAGCTCTCACCTGAAGGGACGCAGAGAATCAGTGTCCACGAAACAAGGTGTCCAGCCTGTTCACTTCTTGTCATTGGCATCCTTCCAGCTGCGATGGACACGCAGCAAATCAGATCCATTATCAAGGGGTCAGCTTCCTGTGGTGTCCTTGTACTCTCCGCTGAAGGGACCAGTCTGTGAGAGACAGGTTCTGCCACAATTGCCACACATGAGGTGAATAATCAAGTGTTGTTGTTTTATATTGGTACCTGTTACGAAGCTTCCAGAACTACTGACTGCCGTGATGCCAGGTCGCAGGTGATGATGCCATTTTCCTCTGTCATTACTCCGTTCCTCACAGGTGTGAAAGTTGGAATTTGGGGCCTCAATGTCCCAGTGGCATGTGTCTTTCAATGCAGTCCTACTGGTGTCCCATTGGTCCTTTGACTCCACTACCGAGCCATACCAAAAATCATCGAATCATAGATTCCCTACAGTGCAGAAGGAGGACCGAGCCTTCATTGACAACAATCCCACCCAGGCCCTATCCCCATAACCCCATACATTACCCTAGCTAGTCCCCCTGACATTAAGGGGCAATTTAGCATGGCTAATCCACCTAACTTGCACTTCTTTTGAGTGTGGGAAGAAATCGGAGCACCCGGAGGAAACCCACGCAGACATGAGGAGAACGTACAAACTGCGCACAGACAGTGACCCAAGGCCGGAAACAAACCCAGGTCCCTGGCGTTGTAAAGCAGCAGTGCTAACCACTGTGCCAACGTTAGGCATGTTGCTAATAGGATCCAAGTTGGCTTGTGAAACAGAGTTTTTCTTCATTGAGAGAGTTTATTGACTCTGGTCAGTCTCACAGATCTCCTCCCACTCAACCCAGTGTCCCAGCGATCACCGATTTATACATGCTCCAAGTACTTAATTAAGCAGCACTCTTTATCTTTGTATCCGAACCATGTAACCAACATACCATTCACATTTATCACCGTTATCCGCCCATGCAAGCCAGTGAAATCACCTCTGATTGTGAAGTGCCAACATACCTGGGAGTTTTGCCTTTGAGGTGACTGCCAGATTCATGATGTTGTCCTTCCATGAGATGCCCAGATACCAAGATATCCACTACTCTGTGAGAAAGATCCACCTCCTGATACCTACTCTGAATTTCATTGGTGTACATCGACAACTAGCCTTTCCAAACTAGGATTCTTCAGTGTTATCAAAGTAGTAACCCAGGAGAGACTAGAATGGTTGCAACACAGAAGGAGGCCATTCAGCCCATCATGTCTGAGCCAGCTAGCAAATCACCGAGTTCCAGACTCCTGCCTGATTCCCCCGAACCTGGCAAATCCTTTCTTTTCAGACAGCGTTCCAGTCCTCTTTTGAAAGCCGTGATTGAATAGACCTCCACCACAAACTCCGTCAGTGCATCATCCGCAAACCATGCGCTCTGTGGAAATGTTTTTTCTGTGTCGCTTTTCCTTCTTCAGCCAATCCCCTGTAATCAGTGTCCTCTGGTTCTCTGTCAATGGGTGGAGTTTCTCTTCATCTATTCTGTCTGAAGTCCTCACAGCTCTATCAAATCTCCTCTCCTCCTCTATTAATAAGTTGCTTCTCCCACCTATCCGTACAACTGGAGTAAGCAGGGTTACCAGTTGTTCTGCATTATTCTGGAATCTGCAGGAATTCCAGACCAAATCCTTGGATACTGATTTGATTTGAGTTGATTTATTATTATCGCATGTATTAACATACAGTGAAAAGTATTGTTTCTTGCACGCTATACAGACAAAGCATACCGTTCATAGAGAAGGAAAGGAGAGAGTGCAGAATGTCGTGTTACAGTCATAGCTAGGGTGTAGAGAAAGATCAACTTAATGCGAGGTAGGTCCATTCAAAAGTCTGACAGCAGCAGGGAAGAAGCTGTTCTTGAGTCGGTTGGTACGTGACCTCAGACTTTTGTACCTTTTTCCCAACGGAAGAAGGTGGAAGAGAGAATGTCCGGGGTGCGTGGGGTCCTTAATTACGCTGGTTGCTTTGCCGGAAGTGTAGACAGAGTCAATGGATGGGAGGCTGGTTTGCGTGATGGATTGGGCCACATTCACGACTCTTTGCAGTTTCTTGCGGTCTTGGGCAGAGCAGGAGCCATACCAAGCTGTGATACAACCAGAAAGAATGCTTTCCATGGTGCATCTGTAAAGGTTCGTGAGAGTCGTAGCTGACATGCCAAATTTCCTGCTGTGAATGAATCAGGAACAAGAGCTCTTGGAACATTCAGAAACATCTGCTTTGTTTCCAATGTGTTGGAGCCACTTTCACCTAATGGTTGTAAAAATACTGGAGGGTGACTGACAATTCAGAATGATTGAACTGAGTAACAGGGAGCCTGTCCCTCGACACTCAATCATGCACTGGTCAGTCAGTCAATCCTGGACAAAGCAGCCCCGCTTGATTGGCATCCCATCCATCACTTTAAACATTCACTCCCTCCACCACCAACTCAGCAGTGTGGCAGCAGTGTGTACCAGTTACAAGATGCATTGCGGCAATGAACATCATCACCTGCAAGTTCCCCTCCAAGCCACTCACTATCCTGACTTGGAAATATATCGACATTCCTTCACTGTCTCTGGGTCAAAATCCTGAAACCCCCTCTCTAACAGCACTGTGGGTGTACCTACACCACATGGACTGCAGCGGCTCAAGAACATAGAACATAGAACATTACAGCGCAGTACAGACCCTGCGGCCCTCGATGTTGCGCCGACCAGTGAAACCAATCTAAAGCCCCTCTAATCTACACTATTCCAATATCATCCATATTTTTATCCAATAACCATTTAAATGCCCTTAATGTTGGCGAGTCCACTACTGCTGCAGGCAGGGCATTCCACGCCCTTACTACTCTCTGAGTAAAGAACCTACCTCTAACATCTGTCCTATATCTCTCACCCCTCAATTTAAAGCTATGTCCCCTCGTGTTAGCCATCACCATCCGAGGAAAAAGGCTCTCACTATCCACCCTATCTAATCCTCTGATCATCCTGTATGCCTCTATTAAGTCACCTCTTAGCCTTCTTCTCTCTAACAAAAACAACCTCAAGTCCCTCAGCCTTTCCTCATAAGACCTTCCCACCATACCAGGCAACATCCTGGTAAATCTCTTCTGCACCCTTTCCAATGCTTCCACATCCTTCCTATAATGCAGCGACCAGAACTGTATGCAATACTCCCAAGTGCGGCCGCACCAGAGTTTTGTACAGCTGCAACATGACCTCCTGGCTCCAAAACTCAATCCCTCTACCAATAAAAGCTAACACTCCGTACGCCTTCTTAACAACCCTATCAACCTGGGTGCCAACTTTCAGGGATCTATGCACATGGACACCGAGATCTCTCTGTTCATCCACACTACCAAGTATCTTAGCATTAGCCAGTACTCTGTAATCCTTCCAAAGTGAATCACCTCACACGTTTCTGCATTGAACTCCATTTGCCACCTCTCAGCCCAGCACTGCAGCTTATCTATGTCCCTCTGTAACCTGCAACAACCTTCCGCACTGTCCACAACTCCACCGACTTTAGAGTCATCCGCAAATTTACTAACCCATCCTTCTATGCCCTCATCCAGGTCATTTATAAAAATGACAAACAGCAGTGGCCCCAAAACAGATCCTTGCGGTACACCACTAGTAACTGAACTCCAGGATGAACATTTCCCATCATCCACCACCCTCTGTCTTCTTACAGCTAGCCAATTCCTGATCCAAACCGCTAAATCACCCTCAATCCCATGCATCTTCTGCAATAGCTTACCGTGGGAAACCTTATCAAACGCTTTACTGAAATCCATATACATCACATCAACTGCTTTACCCTCATCCACCTCTTTGGTCACCTTCTCAAAGAACTCAATAAGGTTTGTGAGGCACGACCTACCCTTCACAAAACCGTGTTGACTATTCCTAATCAAATTATTCCTTTCTAGATGATTATAAATCCTCTCTTATAATCCTTTCCAAAACTTTGCCCACCACAGAAGTAAGGCTCACTGGTCTATAATTACCAGGGTTGTCTCTACTCCCCTTCTTGAACAAGGGGACAACATTTGCTCACCACCACCTTCTCAAGAGGCAATTAGGGATGGGCGGGGGGGGTGGGGAGGGACAGCGGGTCTGAGGTGCCACTAGGTTTGTATGTACTCTGTTGGTGAGTTGCTGAGCTATCTCTGTTGCTGGTGGGAGATCAGGAGACAATATTTTAGATAACTGAGCTTATATAATGCACCCATAACCATCGATAATAACTCCAGGAGTCAGCTGTAAAGGAACAGTACTTTATTGCACAAAATAAAGGATAGCAAAAACCACAAGCCTGTGGTGAACACAAACAGGTCCCAACCGGGACTTTACAATAATGGACCCACTCAGGGGCCTGCTTTATTCAGAGGTCGGTAAGACCTCCAGTGGTCTCCACCTGGTAAGGTAATTACCACCAATCACTACTCGTATTGTACGAGTCCTGCAGGGAGGTCAGTCAGTGATTCCCGAGGTAAGTCCTGGGGTTTATCACAACGTGCAACCCTCATTATGCTCTCAGCCAATCTTGTCTTTTGATACGTTTTCTTTCATCCCAGCTCATTGGAGCTCCTGTGGCGCAGTGGGTAGCATCCCCCCCCCCAGGCCCGTGGCCACCGGCGGGGGTTTGTGTTGGGCTGGGGGTGGATTGGAGGGTGTATGGGGGGTATTTGGGTGGGGTGGGGGTTGGGGAGGGGGCATTGAGGTGGATATTTGGGACGGGTTTTGTTAGGGTTGGGCGTATATGGGGGGTGCTTAGTTCCAATCTTGGAGTTTGTTTAAGGAGGTGGGATGTTTTGCGGGGGTTTGTGTTGGTTGGGGTGGGGGTTTGGTGGGTATATGGGGGGTGTTCGGGTGGAGGTTGGGAAGGGGGTGATGTTTCAGGAGGGGGCAGTGGGGGTGGGGGTTTGTGTTAGGTAGGGGTTTGTGTTGGGGCGGGGGTTTGTGTCGGGTGGGGGTCGGTGTTGGGGTGGGGGTTTGTGTTGGTGTGGGGGTTTGTGTTGGGGTGGGGGCTTGTGTTGGGATGGGGGTTTGTGTTGGGGTAGGGGTTTGTGTTGGGTTGGGGGCGTGTGTTGGGTGGGGGTTTGTGTTGGGTGGGGGTTTGTGTTGGGTGGGGGTTTGTGTTGGGTTGGGGGGTTTGTGTTGGGGTGGGGGCTTGTGTTGGGTTGGGGGGTTTGTGTTGGGGTGTGGATTTGTGTTGAGTGGGGATATGTGTTGGGATGTGGGTTTGTGTTGGGGTAGAGATGGTTGTTGGGTGGGGGGTTTGTGTTGGGTGGGGGTTTGTGTTGGGTTGGGGGGTTTGTGTTGGATTGGGGGGTTTGTGTTGCATGGCGGTTTGTGTTGGGTTGGGGGGTTTGTGTTGGGTTGAGGGGTTTGTGTTGGGTGGGGGTTTGTGTTGGGTTGGGGAGCTTATGTTGGGATGTGGGTTTGTGTTGGGTGGGGGTTTGTGTTGGGGTGGGGGTTTGTGTTGGGGTGGGGGTTTGTATTGGGGTGGGGGTTTGTGTTGGGTGGGGGTTTGTGTTGGGGTGGGGGTTTGTATTGGGGTGGGGGCTTGTGTTATGTGGGGGTTTGTGTCACATGGGGGTTTGTGTTGGGGTATGGGTTTGTGTTGGGATGGAGATGGGTGTCGGGTGGGGGCTTGTGTTGGGTGCGGGTTGGGATGGGGGTTCGTGGTTGGGTTGGGGGTTTGTGTTGGGGTGTGGGTTTGTATTGGGATGGGGTTGGGTGTTGGGTGGGGGCTTGTGTTAGGTGGGGGTTTGTGTTGGGGTGTGGATTTGTGTTGGTTGGGGATTTGTGTTGGGATGGGGGTTTGTATTGGGTTGGGGTTTGCGTTGGGATGGGGGCTTGTGTTGGGGTGGGGGTTTGTGTTGGGGTGGGTGTTTGTGTTGGGGTGGGGGTTTGTGTTGGGGTGGGTGTTTGCGTTGGGGTGTGGATTTGTGTTGGGATGGGGGTTTGTATTGGGTTGGGGTTTGTGTTGGGATGGGGGTTTGTGTTGGGGTGGGTGTTTGTGTTGGGTTGGGGTTTGTGTTAGGATGGGGGTTTGTGTTGGGGTGGGGGTTTGTGTTGGGTTGGGGTTTGTGTTGGGGTGGGGGTTTGTGTTGGGTTGGGGTTTGTGTTGGGGTGGGGGTTTGTGTTGGGTTGGGGTTTGTGTTGGGGTGGGGGTTTCTGTTGGTTGGGCATTTGTGTTGGGGTGGGGATTTATGTTAGGATGGGGGTTTGTGTTGGGTTGGGGGGTAGATGTTGGGTGGGGGTTTGTGTTGGGTGGGGGTTTGTGTTGAGTGGGGTAGGTGTTAGGGCAGGGGTGTGCAGTTTGGGAGTATTTGGGGTATTTTGTTGGGATTGTGGGTATATGGGTGGTATTGGATGGAGGGCAGTTCGGAGGTTGTGTTGGTTTGGGGGTGTATAGGGGTATTTGGGGTATTGTGTTGGGATTGGGGGTATAGGGGGTTTGGGGTGGGTGTTGGTGTGGGGGTGTATAGGGGGTTTCTGTTGGGGTGTGGGTATATAAGAGGTCTTTGGTGTATTGTGTTGGGGTGGGGGTGTATGGGGGTGTATTGTGTTGGGGTGGGGGTGTATGGGGAGTATTGTGTTGGGGTGGGGGTGTATGGGGGTGTATTGTGTTGGGGTGGGGGTGTATGGGGGGGTATTGTGTTGGGGTGGGGGTGTATGGGGGGGTATTGTGTTGGGGTGGGGGTGTATGGGGGGCATTGTGTTGGGGTGGGGGTGTACGGGGGTACTGTGTTGGGTTGGGGTTGTATGGGGGGTATTGTGTTGGAGTGGGGGTGTATGGGGGGTATTGTATTGGAGTGGGAGTGTATGGGGGGTATTGTGTTGGGGGGGTGTATGGTGGGGTTTGTGTTGGGGCCGGGGTGTATGGGGTGCTTTGTTTTGGGGTGGGGGTGTATGGGGGGGGGGGTTGTGTTGGGGTG
This sequence comes from Mustelus asterias, assembly GCF_964213995.1. Taxonomy (NCBI): domain Eukaryota; kingdom Metazoa; phylum Chordata; class Chondrichthyes; order Carcharhiniformes; family Triakidae; genus Mustelus; species Mustelus asterias. The sequence continues at coordinate 72,040,752 of NC_135822.1, forward strand.
GGGGTGTATGGAGGGTATTGTGTTGGGGTGGGGGTTATGGGGGGTATTGTGTTGGGGTGGGGGTGTATGGGGCGGTATTGTGTTGGGGTGGGGTGTATGGGGGTTTGGGGGTGTATGGGGGGGATGGGGTGGTGTATTGGGGAGGGTATGGGGCGGGTATGGGGTGTGGGGGGGTATGGGTTGTATGGAGGCTGTATGGGAGTGTTTGGGGGGGTGTATGGGGGTGTATGGGGGGTAAGGGGGATGTATGGGGGTGTTTGGGGGGTGTATGGGGGGTAAGGGGGGTGTGCATGGGGGGTATGGGAGTGTATATTGGAGGGTATGGGGGTGTATGGGGGGTGGGGGAGTACGGGGGTGTATGGGGGTGCATATGGCGGGGGTATGGGGGTTGGGGAGTATGGGGGTGTATGGGGGGGTGTATGGGGGTGTTTGGGGAGGTGGGGGGGTATGGGAGTGTATGGGGGGTGTATGGGGGTTCGGGGTGTATTGGGGGGAGCTTTGGGGTGTATGGGGGTTGTGTGGGGGATGTAAGGTGGGTATTGTGTTGGGGTGGGGGTTATGGGGGGTATTGTGTTGGGGTGGGGGTGTATGGGGCGGTATTGTGTTGGGGTGGGCTATATGGGGGTTTGGGGGTGTATGGGGGGTATGGGGTGGTGTATTGGGGAGGGTATGGGGGGTATGGGGGATGGGGGGGATGGGTGGTATGGGGGCTCTATGGAGGGCATGGGGGCGTATGGGGGATGTATGGGGGGTATGGGAGTGTATATTGGGGGGTATGGGGGGTGGGGGAGTACGGGGTGTATATGGCGGGGGTATGGGGGTTGGGGGTGTATGGGGGTGTATGTGGGGGTGTATGGGGTGTTTGGGGGGTGGGGGGTATGGGGGTGTATGGGGGGTGTATGGGGGTTGGGGGTGTATGGGGGGAGGTTTGGGGTGTTTGGGGGTTGTATGGGGGATGTATGGGGGTATTGTGTTGGGGGTGTATGGGGGGTGTAAGGGGGGTGGGGGGTTTGGGAAGGGTGGTATGGAGGGGTATGGGATGTATGGGGGTGTATGGGGGGTTTATTGGGGGGGTTTGGGCTGTATGGGGGTTGTATGGGGGATGTATGGGGGTATTGTGTTGGGGTGGGTGTGCATGGGGGTGTGTATGGGGTGTATGGGTGGTGGGGGATTGGGGGGTGGGGGGGTATTGGGGGTTGGGGGTGTATGGGGGGGAGGTTTTGGGTGTTTGGGGGTTGTATGGGGGATGTATGGGGGTATTGTGTTGGGGTGGGGTGTATGGGGGGTGGGGGGTTTGGGAGGGGTGGTATGGAGGGGTATGGGGTGTATGGTGGGTGTATGGGGGATGTATGGGGGGGTTTGGGCTGTATGGGGGTTGTATGGGGGATGTATGGGGGGTATTGTGTTGGGGTGGGGGTGCATGGGGGTGTGTATGGGGTGTATGGGTGGTGGGGGTTTGGGTGGTGGGGGGTTATGGGGTGTATGGGGATATTTGGGGTATTTGGGGATTTTGGGGGTATTTGGGGATATTTGGGGTATTTGGGATATTTGGGGGTATTTGGGATATTTGGGTGTATTTGGGATATTTGGGGGGTATTCTGGGGATATTTGGGGTATTTTGGGGATATTTGGGGTATTTTGGGAGTATTTGGGGATATTTGGGGGATATTTGGGGATATGTGGGGTATTTGGGATACTTGGAGATGTTTGGGATATAGGGGGGTATTTTGGGGATATTTGGGGGTATTTTGAGGATATTTGGGGTATTTTGGGGATATTTGGGGTATTTTGGGGATATTTGGGGTATTTTGGGATATTTGGGGGTATATGGGGGTGTATGGGGGTTTGGGGTGTGGGGTTGTATGGGGGATATTTGTGGGTATATGGGGGGTGTATGGGGAGTTTGGGGTGGGGGTGTATAGGGGCTTATGGGGGGTGTGGGAATGTATATGGGGGGTATTTGGGGTATTTTGTTGCCTCTTGCTGTGCAGCTAGGAACAGTTTGTGCTGCTGACGTCAGCGTGACCCCAGGGAGGGGCGGGGCTTCCCTCTGACCTCCCGGTGACCCGGAAAGGCCCAGAACCCGGATGAGGAGCAGCGGCGGGATGAGCTGGTGAGTGAGAGACAGAGACCCTCACACAGAGACCCGGGTCCAACAGCGCCCGGCCCGCGGAGGGGGGAGTGGGAGAGACCCTGCCTCAGCACCGCCCGGCCCGGGGAGGGGAGAGTCCTGGGCTCGGTCACAGAGAGACCCTGCCCAGGGGCTCAGGCCCAGAGACAGGCAGGCAGGGGGAGTCACTGCCCCGAGGCCCCCACCCACTGCCCGGGGAGCAAAACTCCCGCTCCAGCACCGGGAGGAGAGGCTCAGAGACCCCCGCCCCCATCCCCCCCATATACACACTCACTGCCCGGGCTGGGGCCCAGTGTCAGAGCGGGGGGAAGAGACATCTGGCAATGTGAGGGGGGGGGGGGGGGGTCTGAGGGTCTCTGATCCCACACTGAGAAGAGTGAGGATGAGGGGGGAGGATCCCAGGGAGGGAAGGGGGCCAAACCCAGGGGGAGGGGGGTGATAGACCCTGAGGGTCTCTGACCCCACACCGGGTGTGGGTAAACAGTGTAAGGAGAGTGGATGCCAGGGCACTGGGAGGGAGTCGGGATGTGACCGGGTGACCATCTGTCTGTATCCTCAGAGATTCTCCCTTTGATTGTGACTGTTGCTCCCACATCCCATCAGGGACAGCTTTTCTTACTGCTTTCCCCAACATCCTGGGGAAGACTGATCTCTTCTCTGCCTCTGGTTTGGTTTGATTTGATTTATTATTTGTCACATGTATTAGTATACAGTGAAAAGTATTGTTTCTTGCGCGCTATACAGACAAAACGTACCATTTATAGAGAAGGAAACGAGCGAGTGCAGAATGTACTGTTACAGTCATAGCTAGGGTGTAGAGAAAGATCAACTTAATGCAAGGTAAGTCCATTCAAAAGTCTGACAGCAGCAGGGAAGAAGCTGTTCTTGAGTCGGTTGGTACGTGACCTCGGACTTTTGTATCTTTTTCCCAAAGGAAAAAGGTGGAAGAGAGAATGTCTGGGGTGCGAGGGGTCCTTAATTATGCTGGCTGCTTTGCCAAGGCTTAGTAAGTAGTCTCACAACACCAGGTTAAAGTCCACAGGTTTATTTGACCTGGTGTTGTGAGGCTACTAATTGTGCCTACCCCAATCCAACGCTCGCAACTCCACGTCGTGGTTCCCAAGGCTTGAGGGTGTTTGTCCAACAGTCAAGGAGAGCTGTAATCAGCTTCCCCACTCCATACCCCCCCATTCCTATGGTCCCTTCCCACCATTCCCCAGCTCTTACATGTTAGGAACGTAGGAGAATGGGAGTTGAGCTCATGTTGGCCTCAGCTCCACTTTGCCGAAGTACCAATAATTTTCCTTGATATGACTTTATTATCCTGTTGGGAGGGGGGCAGGGGCAGGAAGCCCTGATCCTGGCAGGGGTGTGGGGGGGGGGGGGGGCTTTAATCCTGTCAGCAGGTGGGTGAGAGGACAAGGTGGGGGGTGGGTAGAGGTGGGCTTGGATGGTTTATCGTGACGCCAGCGTGTCCTCTAAAGCCAGTCGATTCTTTAGAAATGGAATTCCATCCTCATTTGAAGGAGGGGGAATCTGGCAGTAATCTGGGAATCATGATGTGGAGTTGCTGGCGTTGGACTGGGGTCGGCACAGAAAGTAGTCTCACAACGTCAGGTGACTCACCTGATGAAGGGGCAATGCTCCGAAAGCTCGTGCTATCAAATAAACCTGTTGGACTTTAACCTGGTGTTGTGAGACTACTTACTGTACTCTGGGAATAAGGAGTGGTTTAACAACACCAGGTTAAAGTCCAACAGGTTTATTTGGTAGCAAAAGCCACACAAGCTTTCGGAGCTGCAAGCCCCTTCTTCAGGTGAGTGGGAATTCTGTTCACAAACAGAGCATATAAAGACACAAACTCAATTTACATGAATAATGGTTGGAATGCGAATACTTACAACTAATCAAGTCTTTAAGAAACAAAACAACGTGAGTGGAGAGAGCATCAAGACAGGCTAAAAAGATGTGTATTGTCTCCAGACAAGACAGCCAGTGAAACTCTGTGGGGGTTACAAATAGTGTGACATGAACCCAATATCCCGGTTGAGGCCGTCCTCGTGTGTGCGGAACTTGGCTGTCAGTTTCTGCTCAGCGACTCTGCGCCGTCGTGTGTCGCGAAGGCCGCCTTGGAGAACGCTTACCCGAATATCAGAGGCCGAATGCCCATGACCGCTGAAGTGCTCCCCAACAGGAAGAGAACCGTCTTGCCTGGTGATTGTCGAGCGGTGTTCATTCATCCGGATGATTTGCTCCCTCAGAGAGCCAACAAGATCTCCCCTGAGCTTTGGGATTGTGAGCTGCACAGTCCTCCAGCAACCCAATAATTTCCCTGTAACTCAGACTCTTGAAGTTGTTGTGGTCAGGCACAAAACGTTGTAAAGGGATTGTGCAATTAAATAACTGACTGACATATGCTATATATGAAAAGAAATTAGAGTATGTTGGGTGGGGATCCTTATTGTGTCTATGTGTGGAGTACCAATGAGTGGCAGAGCAAAGTGTGCAGAGGACACAAAGTCTGCAGAGGGATATAGATAGCTTAAGTGAGTGGGCGAGGGTCTGGCAGATGGAGTACCATGTTGGTAAATGTGAGGTCATCCACTTTGGTAGGAATAACAGCAAAATGGACTATTATTTAAATGGTAAAAAATTGCAGCATGCTGCTGTGCAGAGGGACCTGGGTGTCCTTGTGCAGGAATCACAAGGAGTTGGTTTGCAGGTGCAGCAGGTAATTAAGAAGGCAAATGGAATTTGGTCCTTCATTGCTCGAGGGATGGAGTTTAAACCCAGCGAGGTTATGTTGCAGCTGTATAAGGTGCTGGTGAGGCCACACCTGGAGTACTGTGTACAGTTTTGGTCTCCTTACTTGAGAAAGGATATACTGGCACTGGAGGGGGTGCAGAGGAGATTCACTAGGTTGATTCCGGAGTTGAGAGGGTTGGCTTATGAGGAGAGACTGAGTAGACAGGGGCTATACTCATTGGAGTTCAGAAGAACGAGGGGGGATCTTTTGGCAACATATAAGATTATGAAGGGAATAGATAAGATAGAAGCAGGGAAGTTGTTTCCACTGGCAGATGAAACCAGAACTAGGGGACATGGCCTCAAAATAAGGGCAGCAGATTTAGGACTGAGTTGAGGAGGAACTTCTTCACACAAAGGGTTGTGAATCTGTGGAATTCCCTCCCCAGTGAAGCAGTTGAGGCTACCTCATTGAATGTTTTTAAGGCAAAGATGTTTTTGAATAATAAAGGAATTAAGAGTTATGATGAGCGGGCAGGTAAGTGGAGCTGAGTCCATGAGAAGATCAACATGATCTTATTGAATGGCTCGAGGGGCCAGATGACCTACTCCTAGTTTTTAAGTTTAGACTGCAAGGGATGACGGGTGGTCTGCATGAGACATTTGGACAGGCACTGAGAGACAGGAGAGTTGGGAGGGAGTAAGATGGAGGATGTTCAGAGTGGGATGTAGATTGGACTCAATCTGTGTGATGTGGGTTCAGTATGTTTCTTTATCCTGTGGAGACCTTGTCAAGTCAGCTTTCAAAAGGATACAGAACTGGCTTGGTCATAGAAGTGGAGATGCCGGTGTTGGACTGGGGTAAGCACAGTAAGGAGTCTTAACACCAGGTTAAAGACTTTAACCTGGTGTTGTTAGACTCCTTACTTGGTCATAGAAGACAGAGAGTAGCAGTGGAAGGAGAATGGCGATCAGTTGTTGTTGGTGGTATATATAAATGATCTGGAGGAAAATGTGGGTGATCTGATTGGTAAGTGTGCGGGTAACACAAAAATTGGTGGAGTTGCAGATAGTGCCGCGGATTGTCAAAAGATACAAGAGAGGTCCCAGCACTGATCCCTGCGGAACAGCACTGGTGACTGATCTCCATTCTCCTTCCACTGCTACTCTCTGTCTTCTATGACCAAGTCAGTTCTGTATCCTTTTGAAAGCTGACTTGACTAAGTCTCCACAGGATAAAGAAACATACTGAACCCACATCACACACAAACCAACTCTCACCTATCTTCTGTGTGTCGTACTGAAACAAAACCACACAGGATAGACTGCATCACCAACCCTTTCTTTCATCCACTCAGCAGATTGATTTTTTACCATCTGTTCAGGGAGGTTTTTCATTCATGTAGCATCATTCACAACCTCTGAGCTCAAAACCTTTCACAAACAGTGAAATCTTTCTGGAGCGTTCTGCTGTTGTATTTAAGGTGTAAAGATAGTGCGTGCGATCTGATTTATATCATCTCAACAGGCACTGATGTGGGGTTTGCCTTGTGAGTTACAAGGTCAGTTGATGGATATATTTTTCGGTCGGCACTGCTGCCTCACAGCGCCAGGGACCCGGGTTCAATTCCAGCCTTGGGTCACTGCCTGTGTGGAGTCTGCACGTCCTCCCTGTGTCTGCGTGGGTTTCCTCCGGGTGCTCCAGTTTCCTCCCACACTCCAAAGATGAGCAGGTTAGCTGGATTGGCCATGGTAAAAGCACAGGGTTATGGGGATAGGGCGAGGGGGTGCAGTGCTCTTCCAGAGTATCGGTGCCGAAACGATGGGCCAAACGGCCTCCGTCTGCACCATAACAATCCTGGAATGATCAAACCTTCGTGTCCCCTTTATCTCTGATTGAAACAAATTGTGAAAAGCTGAATGATCACATCTCCGTTCTACTCACCATCTCATAAGCGTGGCACCCAAGGTGGGTCTGTCAGTACGTGAGGTATAAAAGAGACAATGGCATTGATGGAATGGCTTGTCAGATCCCGTGTAATTGCTGTCGTAGCAAAGGGGAAAATGTGGCACTCAGTTTATGCCCAGCATACTCCCAAAAACAGCAGGAGAGGAGGCGATGGCCTTCGGGATATTATTGCTGGACTATTAATCCAGCTAATGTTCTGGGCATCCGATTCGAATCCTGTCACGGCAGAGGGTTGAATTTGAATTCAATGAAAAAGAATCTGGAATTAAGAATTTACTGATGACCATGAAACGATTGTCAGAAAAACCCATTTGGTTCACCAGCGTCCTGCAGGGAAGGAAATCTGCCGTCCTTACCCAGTCTGGCCTACACGTGACTCCAAAGCCACAACTGCCCTCCAAGAGCAACTAGGGATGGGCAATAAATGTTGGCCAGCCAGCGACGCCCATGTCCCACGCACGAATAAAAAATAAAGACACTGATAAGCTAAGTTGTTTCGCTGATGTTGGCTGAAGCTCGTCTGTGTGACTTTATCAATCCACATGAATCACTCCCTCGGTAGCACAATACAGAGTGCCCAATCTGCTGGCTGTGTTGAGTATGCTATTGCTGAGTGAAAATTTGTGTTGTACAATGTACAGCAACGCCCTGAGGTCTCTGCACCTTTTAGTGTGACCCGGGTCCTGACCGGAACCTACTTATTGAGCTGAGTGAATGCTGGAAACTCACTGGGGTTTACATCTCTTTATTGCATGTGTCCAGTCAAAGCTAAGCAACATAACCGAGACAAGCTGTTTAAATTCACCATGTGGGTTCATTACCAATCTGCAGACCACTGGGAAAGCTGCAGGAATGACTGAATGGGTGACACATTCACCTCCGAGACAGAAGGTTCTGCACTCGATGTTTGAACACATGCTCAAAATGTACAATGTTACGCTGCATTGTCAGTTTTGGATGAGGCTCCATCAAGTCAGTGTGTTAGATGCCATGGTCTCTATTTGGGAGAAGGGCAGGGGAGTTTGCTGTGGTGTCCTGGGGCCAATATTTATTCCTCCGTCGGTAACACGCTGAAACTGCTGATCACATTGCTGTTTGTGGGAGCTTGCTGTGCACAAATTGGCTGTTGCACCTTGTTCGTCCGAACTGTGATTACATTTCAGAAAGTACTTCAGTCGGTGTAAAGCACCTTGCGACACCCTGAGGTCATGCTGTTTGAAGGCTGCGATGTTTAAGGTGTTCAAAGTTGATCGGATTGATGGAGAGAAGCTGTTTCCTTTCGTGTCCACAACAAAGGTACAGAAACATTGCAAAGTGACAGCACAGGGATAGCCCATTCACTCCCTCGTGTGTGAACCAGCTGTTAAACAGTCCTCTGGGTCAGTCCCATTTACAGTAAGAGTTTTAACAACACCAGGTTGAAGTCCAACAGGTTTATTTGGTAGCAAATGCCATTAGCTTTCGGAGCGCTGCTCCTTCGTCACATGGAGTGGATATCTGCTCTCAAACAGGGACCTTGTTCTCAAACGAATATCCTGTTTGAGAGCAGATATCCACTCCATCTGACGAAGGAGCAGCGCTCCGAAAGCTAATGGCATTTGCTACCAAATAAACCTGTTGGACTTTAACCTGGTGTTGTTAAAACTCTTACTGTGTTCACCCCAGTCCAACGCCGGCATCTCCACATCATCAGTCCCATTTACCAGGGTTTAGCCTGAAGGTGCACTTCAGCCACCTGCCATTTAAAGAAAAATGTAAATGTATTGGAACCAGTTCAGAGATGGTTACTAGACTAATACCAGGAATGGGTGAGTTGTCTTATGAGGAAAGGTTGGACAGACTCGGCTTGTATCCGCTGGAGTTTAGAAGAGTTTAGGTTGGACCAGGCTAAGCTTGTATCCGCTGGAGTTTAGAAGTTGCCTCTTACTCTTCAGAAGAGTAAGAGGCGACTTGGTTGAAACATACAAGGTTCTGAGAGGTCTGGACAGGGCTGATGTGGAGAGGATGCTTCTGCTTGTGGGAGATTCTAGAACCAGGAATCACTGTTTAAAAATAAGGGGTCGCCCGTTTAAGACAGAGGTGAGGAGAAATATTTTCTGAGGGTTCAGACCAGAAGAAATAGGAACAGGAGGAGGCCATTCGGCCCCTCGAACCGACTCCGCAACATTCCATTAACCTTCCTGGTTACCTGCTGTACCTATGTGCTAGCTTTCTGTGTTTCGTGCACAAGTCCCCCCAAGTCCCTTTGTGTTGTAGCTTTCTGCAGTTTTTCTCCATTTAAATAATACTCGTTCTCCCTTCCAAAACGAACAGCTTCACATTTTTCCACATTATACTCCATTTGCCAATTTTTTGCTCACTTACTTAACCTATCAACATCTCTTTGTAAACTGTTTGTATCCTTCTCACAACTTGCCTTTCCACCTATTTTTGTGCCGTCTTCAAATTTGACGATAGTTTATTCACTTCATTCCTTCAAGTCGTTAATATATATTGTAAACAGTTGTGGTCCCAGCACTGATCCCTGTTTAACCCGACTGGTTACAAGTCACCAACCTGAAAAAGAACGCCTTATCCCCACTCGCTGTTTCCTGCCGATTAGCCAATTCTCCCTCCATGCCAATATACCACCTCCAACACAGTGGGCTCTTATAACTTAACCTTTTGTGAAGTATTTGTCGACCACTTTCTGGAAATCCAATTACAGCACATCTACTAGTTCCCCTCTAGCCACACTGGTTGAGACTTCCTGGAAAAACTCTAACAAATTAGTCAGACACAATTTCTCTGTCGTGAAACCATGCTGACTCTGCATGATGACATTATGATTTTCCAAATGTGCGCTTTTACTTCCTTTATAGTTGATTCCAACGTGTTCCAACAATAGTTGTTAGACTAATTGGCCCATAGGTACCTGCTTTCTGCCTCTTTCCCCCACTTTTTGAATCAGGGTGTCACATCGGCAGTTTTCAAATACTCCGGTACTTCTCCAGAATCCAAGGACTTTTGGAATATTACAACCAATGCATCTCCTATCTCTGGAGCTACTTCCTTTAGGATTCTAGGATGCAAGCCATCACGGCAAGGGAATTATCTGCCTTTAGTGCCATTAGTTTGTCTAATTATCTAGGGACGGTACTTAATTCCTTCCCTGTATTGTTTAGTATCAATGGGATGTTTGAAGTATCTTCCACTGTAAAGATTGATGCAAAATATTGTTTAATTCCTCTGCCATTTCCTTGTTCCCTGTAACTGTCTCCCCAGATCCATTTTCTAAGGTGTCTATGTTTGCTTTGACCTCCTTCCTATTTTGTATACATTTAAAGAAGCTCTTATTGTCAGTTTTTATATTCCTCACTGGTTTACCCTCCTGGTTTACTTTCTCTCTCTCTATTGCCTTCTTCGTCCTCCTTTGCTGGGTTCTGAATTTATGATGTGGAGATGCCGGCGTTGGACTGGGGTAAGCACAGTAAGAAGTCTCACAACACCAGGTTAAAGTCCAACAGGTTTATTTGGTAGCAAATACCATAAGCTTTCGGAGCGCTGCTCCTTCGTCAGATGGAGTGGAAATTGACATTTCCACTCCATCTGACGAAGGAGCAGCGCTCCGAAAGCTTATGGTATTTGCTACCAAATAAACCTGTTGGACTTTAACCTGGTGTGAGACTTCTTATCCTGAATTTATCCCAGTCTTTGGGGCTATCGTTGAATTTTGCCTCAACATTTTCTTTCAACGTAAAACTCCCCTTAACTTCCTGAGTTAGCCATGGTTGGTTTATCTCTCTCTCTTACAATCTTTCCTCTTTATTGGGATATATTTTTGCTGAGAGTCATGAACTACCTCCTGAAATGCCTGCCACTGTTTGCTTGCTCTCTCTCCTGCTAATCTATCACTTTAGCTCACTCTGCCCTCATTTCATTATAATTCTTTTTATTTAAGTTACACACAGCTCTTTCCGACACCCAAGTTTCTCACTCTCAAACTGAAGATTAAATTCCATCATGTTATGATCACTAATTCCTTGGGGATCTTTGTCTCTGAGGTCACTTATTAAAGCAGCCTCATGACCCTATTGCCAGATCCAAGATAATCTTGGTTCTTTGGTTGGCTCCATGGTCTACGGAACTATCCCTAATGCACTCTATGAATTAGTTGTCAAAGCTAACCTTTTCAACTTGATTAACTCAATCAACATGAAGATTAAAGTCACCCATATTAATTGCCATGCTCCTGTTATTTCCTACAGTGTGGCTACTGTTTAGGGTTCGAAACACGATCCCAACCAAAGTCTTCTTTCCCTTGCTATTGAGAGTCTTTGGAACGCTTCCTGAAGAAGTCGGAGGAACAGAATCTTTGAAATATCTTTGAGGCAGAGCTCGATAGCATCTTGAGAAGCAAGGGGGCTGAAAGGTTAAGGTGTGACGGGTAGGCAGCAATATGGGGTTGAGATAATCAGATCAGCCATGATCTCGTTGAATAGTGGAACAGGCTCGAGGGGCCGAGTGGCCTCCTCCTGCTCTGAATTTCTATGTTCGAATGTCAATTGGATGAGGGTTACTGACATTCAAGTGTGGTGCCAGGGAAGCTTTGCTTCACGCACTGACTGAAGTGGAAATCCAGAACTATTGTCCTCACCCCCACCATCCCACTCCTCCTCCCCTATCCAAAAACTGCCAGGCGAGGAGAAGGGATTGGCTGAAACATTTCAGTCGGGAGAGGTTTCTGTTTGGCAGGAGTTTTGACAGCAGTGTGGGGCGATAAGAGTTGTTTGGCCGAGATCTGATTGGATGGGGAAGCAGGCTCGAGAGAGAGGGGCTGAATGGCCTACTCCAACCTCCACTATTCCTGTGAAACGCTTGATTCAGTAAGAAGTTTAACAACACCAGGTTAAAGTCCAACAGGTTTATTTGGTAGCAAAAGCCACACAAGCTTTCGAGGCTCTGAGCCCCTTCTTGCTCAGAGCCTCGAAAGCTTGTGTGGCTTTTGCTACCAAATAAACCTGTTGGACTTTAACCTGGTGTTGTTAAACTTCTTACTGTGTTTACCCCAGTCCAACGCCGGCATCTCCACATCAACGCTTGATTGCACAGAGATTGAAGGTACTAACACAGCAGGTTCACTGAGACCACACCTGTGTACACAGAGAGGCGGGAAGAGAGTTCAAATTCCCACCTCAAAGTAAATGCGCTGAATACCGGTGCTTGTGGAGGTGATTTGTAAACCTCCGTTTAGAAACATCCCGCTTTCATTGTGTCTGTGTTGCACTCACTTGTCAATCAGGTCATTCCTATTTCTGTCGTTCTGGGGAATCGAAGGCACGCAGCACTAATGGTTACACCGAAAGGGAAAATGCTGGAAAATCTCAGCAGGTCTGGCAGTATCTGTAAGGAGAGAAAGGAGCTGAAGTTTCTAGTCCAGATGACCCTTGGTCAAAGCACCCAAGGGAGCAAAGGCTTTGACAAAAGGTCATCTGGACTCGAAACGTCAGCTCTTTTCTCTCCCTACAGATGCTGCCAGACCCGCTGAGATTTTCCAGCGTTTTCTCTTTTGGTTTCAGATTCCAGCATCTGCAGTAATTTGCTTTTGGAAACCATCAGACTCAGCAGCCGCGCTCTCTCCATCAACTCCTCTTGTTCATTATGGCTTTTAACTTCCTGAGAGGCTGAGATTTTTCTCACTCACAGAGAAATCTTTTCAGCCTGTCAGCTGGACCTTGCAGGGATGCCGTTAGGACGAACCTCTTTCCAAGGAGGGACAGTGAAATTCTCTTACTCCAAAGAGCTGTTGAGGCCAGGGCTCAGAGTGAAGACTGAAGGATTTCACTGGGGTGCGAAGCTTCAATTCAGATACAGACAAGGACAAGCTAACTGATAGGACAGGCTTGAAGGCCAGAATGGCCTCCCCGTGCTCCTGTAACCTCAATCCCATGAGCCAAGGATGGTCATGTTCCGTCCACGGACATGAATAACAACTCTGTGTTCTTATTCCGTTAAATGGGGGATGTGTCTCACTGTGGACCCCAGATAGAATTGAGGGGATTGAGCCGAGGGGAGGGGGAAACCAGAAACTTGCTGGTGGTTTTTAAGGAGGTTCTTTTCAGAATGAGGTGGAGGGGTTGAGGGAGGGGAACCCAGGTGGCCGTGCCTCATAATTGTTGCTGGCGGCACAGTGGTTAGCACTGCTGCCTCACAGCGTCAGGGACTTGGGTTCGATTCTGGCCTCGGGTCACAGTCTGTGGGGAGTTTACACATTCTCCCTGTGTCTGCGTGGGTTTCCTCCGGGTGCTCCAGTTTCCTCCCACACTCCAAAGATGTGCAGGTTAGGTGGATTAGCAAAATTGTCCCTCCGTGTCCCAGAATGTGCGGGTTAGGTGGGTTCGCATGGGAAATGTGAGGGGTGACTGGGACAGGGCAGAGGGTAGGCCTGGGTAAAATGCTCTGCTGGAGACGATGATGTGGAGATGTCGGCGTTGGACTGGGGTGGGCACAGTAAGTAGTCTCACAACACCAGGTTAAAGTCCAACAGGTTTATTTGGTAGCACGAGCTTTCAGAGTGTTGCCCCTTCACCTGATGAAGGAGCAGCGCTCTGAAAGCTCGTGGACCAGATAAACCTGTTGGACTTTAACCTGGTGTTGTGAGACTACTTACTCTGCTGGAGACTGGATAGGCTGAATGGTCTCCTGCACTGTAGGGATTCTGTTATGGATGTTCGCTCAGTGTTCTCTGCGTGATTAGGTTAACCCTGGTTGCTGTCTTCCCGAGAGAAATATCACAGCCGCAAACCTGCTATGCAGAGCAGCTTCTCGCTGTTTGATATCAGGGTCAAGGGTGGGTACTGGTAGACAGGAAGGTGGGTTGAAGTGTGTCTACTTCAATGCAAGGAGCATCCGGAACAAGGTAGATGAACTTGGGGCGTGGATTGGTACTTGGGACTACGATGTTGTGGCCATTACGGAGACGTGGGTAGAACAAGGACAGGAATGGTTGTTGGACGTTCCGGGGTATAGATGTTTCACTAAGTGTAGGGAAGCTGGTAAAAGAGGTGGAGGAGTGGCATTGTTAATCAAGGATAGTTTAACGGCTGCGGAAAGGCACTTCGTGGGGGATCTGCACACTGAGGTAATATGGGCTGAAGTTAGAAATAGGAAAGGAGCGGTCACGTTGCTAGGAGTTTACTATAGGCCCCCAAATAGTAATAGAGATGTGGAGGAAGAAATTGCTAAGCAGATTATGGATATGTGTGGGGGTCACAGGGTAGTTGTCATGGGGGACTTTAACTTTCCAAATATTGATTGGAACCTTTGTAGGTCAAATAGTTTGGATGGGGCAGTTTTTGTGCAGTGTGTGCGGGAGGGTTTCCTGACACAATATGTGGATGGGCCGACTAGAGGTGAGGCCACATTGGATTTGGTACTGGGAAATGAACCGGGCCAAGTGTTAGATTTGGTTGTGGGAGAGCAATTTGGAGATAGTGACCACAATTCGGTGTCTTTTGTTATTGCAATGGAGAGGGATAGGGCCGTACGGCAGGGCAAGGTTTACAATTGGGGGAGGGGTAATTATGATGCGATTAGGCAAGAATTAGGGGGCATAAGTTGGGAACAGAAACTGTCAGAGAAAGGAACTAATGAAAAGTGGAATTTTTTCAAGGAACAAATACTGGATGTCCTTGATAGGTATGTTCCTGTCAGGCAGGGAGGAAATGGCCGAGTGAGGGAACCATGGTTCACAAAAGAGGTGGAATGTCTTGTGAAAAGGAAGAGGGAAGCTTATGTAGGGATGAGGAAACAAGGTTCAGATGGCTCGATTGAGGGTTACAAGTTAGCAAGGAATGAGCTGAAAAAGGGGCTTAGGAGAGCTAGGAGGGGACATGAGAAGTCCTTGGCGGGTCGGATCAAGGAAAACCCCAAGGCTTTTTACTCTTATGTGAGGAATAAAAGAATGACCAGGGTGAGGTTAGGGCCGGTCAAGGACAGTAGTGGGAACTTGTGTATGGAGTCAGTAGAAATAGGCAAGGTGATGAATGAATACTTTTCTTCAGTGTTCACCAAGGAGAGGGGCCATGTTTTTGAGGAAGAGAAGGTGTTACAGGCTAATAGGCTGGAGGAAATAGATGTTCGGAGGGAGGATGTCTTGGCAGTTTTGAATAAACTGAAGGTCGATAAGTCCCCTGGGCCTGATGAAATGTATCCTAGGATTCTTTGGGAGGCAAGGGATGAGATTGCAGAGCCTTTGGCGTTGATCTTTGGGTCCTCGCTGTCCACGGGGATGGTGCCAGAGGACTGGAGAATGGCGAATGTTGTTCCTCTGTTTAAGAAAGGGAATAGAAATGACCCTGGTAATTATAGACCGGTTAGTCTTACTTCGGTGGTTGGTAAATTGATGGAAAGGGTCCTTAGGGATGGGATTTACGACCATTTAGAAAGATGCGGATTAATCCGAGATAGTCAGCACGGATTCATGAAGGGCAAGTCGTGCCTCACAAATTTGATAGAATTTTTTGAGGAGGTAACTAAGTGTGTTGATGAAGGTAGGGCAGTTGATGTCACATACATGGATTTTAGTAAGGCGTTTGATAAGGTCCCCCATGGTCGGCTTATGATGAAAGTGAGGAGGTGTGGGATAGAGGGAAAGTTGGCCGATTGGATAGGCAACTGGCTGTCTGACCGAAGACAGAGGGTGGTGGTCGATGGAAAATTTTCGGATTGGAGGCAGGTTGCTAGCGGTGTGCCGCAGGGATCAGTGCTTGGTCCTCTGCTCTTTGTGATTTTTATTAATGACTTAGAGGAGGGGGCTGAAGGGTGGATCAGTAAATTTGCTGATGACACCAAGATTGGTGGAGTAGTGGATGAGGTGGAGGGCTGTTGTAGGCTGCAAAGAGACATAGATAGGATGCAAAGCTGGGCTGAAAAATGGCAAATGGAGTTTAACCCTGATAAATGTGAGGTGATTCATTTTGGTAGGACTAATTTAAATGTGGATTACAGGGTCAAAGGTAGGGTTCTGAAGACTGTGGAGGAAAGGAGAGATCTTGGGGTCCATGTCCACAGACCTCTAAAGGTTGCCACTCAAGTGGATAGAGCTGTGAAGAAGGCCTATAGTGTGTTAGCTTTTATTAACAGGGGGTTGGAGTTTAAGAGCCGTGGGGTTATGCTGCAACTGTACAGGACCTTGGTGAGACCACATTTGGAATATTGTGTGCAGTTCTGGTCACCTCACTATAGGAAGGATGTGGAAGCGCTGGAAGGAGTGCAGAGGAGATTTACCAGGATGCTGCCTGGTTTGGAGGGTAGGTCATATGAGGAAAGGTTGAGGGAGCTAGGGCTGTTCTCTCTGGAGCGGAGGAGGCTGAGGGGAGACTTAATAGAGGTGTATAAAATGATGAAGGGGATAGATAGAGTGAACGTTCAAAGACTATTTCCTCGGGTGGATGGAGCTATTACAAGGGGGCATAACTATAGGGTTCGTGGTGGGAGATACAGGACGGATATCAGAGGTAGGTTCTTTACGCAGAGAGTGGTTGGGGTGTGGAATGGACTGCCTGCAGTGATAGTGGAGTCAGACACTTTAGAAACATTTAAGCGGTTATTGGATAGGCACATGGAGCACACCAGGATGATAGGGAGTGGGATAGCTTGATCTTGGTTTCAGATAAAGCTCGGCACAACATCGTGGGCCGAAGGGCCTGTTCTGTGCTGTACTGTTCTATGTTCTATGATGCTGCGAGCTGTCACAATAGTTTTCCGCAGAGCAAGGACAATGTCTGGATGTTGAATAGCCCAGGTGACTGGCAGTGTGGAAGCTCGAGAGGAACAGAGGGTGAGGCAGGCGCACGTGGCTCTTGGAGAGGCTGCCGCAGTGTTGGAGCCACCAGCCACGCTGCAGTCGGTGCTGACAACCGTTCCAGTGGCACTGTCAATTCGCAGATAAAAGCAATCCGCTATTAATTCACTTCTTCAACTCTGAATGCCAAGGCCATGCCGAGGTATTTGGAATGTTTCACGCGCACTTCGTATTCTTTGACATCTAATTTCTTACTTTGTGTCAGCACTTGTGTTAACGTGACCTTATTTACATCTGAACGCAGCCCCTGGCATTGCAGGTTGCTTGCTGCAAGTCTGTACAATTGCCCTTGATAAAAGTCTGAATGGCTGGCAGGCTCTGTTCATTTTAATAGCAGCACAGTGCATACAAATGCCCAGTGTTCATAATGCCTGTTGTAATGTGGTGAAAGAGTACTTTATTCCATATTAATCGGAATTCGAAACATGCCGTCATTCACATGTTGCCCTGTGATCTCGAGTGTATAATCACTGCTGGGGTCAGCATTTATGAGAATCTGGCCTGCCGTTTGAACTAGACTCCAGCTGTCCTGCAAGCTTCCACAATAATGATGCTCTCTCTTCAGGGTCGCTTACGTCTTGGAGCTGTTCTCTTGTTTCCCCCCCCCCCCCCCCCCCCCTTCCCCCGCCCAAATTCAGAGACAGGTTCCAGGGAGCCAAGGGGAAAGGGAGAATCACAACATTAATTTCTTGTGTTCCTGCGGGGCCAGTGATGAAGACCATGGGTGGTGATCGTTGGTTTGAACCTGCGCTGAGGGTTTTCCCTCTTCAAAGTTGCTCTGTCACTGTTCCTTTAGTTGTAACACGGGGCTTGTAACTGTTCCCTGTTGGATGTGATGTTAAACTGAGACCCTGTGGGTTAGACGTGAAACAATATCCCAAGGCCACCGCTTTGAAGAGAAACAGGAGCGTTCTCCCTGGTGTCCTGGCCAATATTTATCCATCAATCAACATCACAACAACACATTCTCTGGTCATTTTCACATTTCTGTTGTGAGGGAGCTTGCTGCACAGAGATTGGCTGCTGTGTTTTAATACATTAAACCAGCAACAACACTGAAAAATCCCTGAGGTGGCACGGTGACACAGTGGTTAGCACTGCTGCCTCACAGCGCCAGGGACCTGGGTTCCATTCCCGGCTTGGGTCACTGTCTGTGTGGAGTCTGCATGTTCTCCCCGTGTCTGCATGGGTTTCCTCTGGGTGCTCTGGTTTCCTCCCACAGCCTGAAAGATGTGCTGGTTAGGTGCATTGGCCGTGCTAAATTCTCCCTCAGTGTCACCCGAACTGGGGCCGGAGTGTGGTGACTACGGGACTTTCACAGTAACTTCATTGCAGTGTTAATGTAAGCCTACTTGCGATACTAATAAATAAACTGATTATCGGTAAAGGTGTTTGAGATTGTAAAATTGACAGCATAATTGAAAGTCCTCTTCTCTCTTTTCCCCCCACCTTCTCCCCCCGCCTCATCCTTGTCAATGCTGTGTCGTTCATTCCAGCTTCACATCTCTCTCTCACTCGTTGGTGAGGCCAACCTGGAGTATTGTGTGCTCTTCTGGTGTCCTTATCTGAGGAAGGATGTCCTTGCTATAGAGGGAGTACAGCGAAGGTTTACCAGGCTGATTCCTGGGATGGCAGGTCTGTCATATGAGGAGAGACTAAATTGGTTGGGATTATATTCACTGGAGTTTAGAAGAATGAGAGGGGATCTCAGAGAAAATTCTAACGGGTAGACAGGGTAGATTCAGAAAGAATGTTCGCAATGGTGGGGGAGTCTAGAACTAGGGGTCATAGTTTGAGGATAAACCTTTTAGAACTGAGGTGAGAAATTTCTTCACCCAGAGGGTGGTGAATGTGTAGAATTCACTCCCACAGAGTGTCGTTGAGGCCAAAACATTGTGAGATTTCAAGAAAAAATTAGATATAGCTCTTGGGGCTAAAGGGATCGAGGGATATGGGGGGGAAAGACGGATCAGGATTGATGATTAGACATGATCAAAATGAATGACTAGGAGCAGGCTCGAAGGGCCGAATGGCCTCCTCCTGCTTTTAGTTTTGATGTTTCTTCCCTCTCTCCTTGTGGTATCCTCACTGTCTCATTGAGCATTGTTCACCGTGGCTCCACGATGAGATAATATAACAGTGGGGCCACTGGAAGAGGCATTAACTATCTCAGTCATCGCAGGGACTGAATTTGGGCTGCCAGCATTATTCTACACTACATCCCAAGCCAGCTGAGCTGACCTGGCCCTCGGTACGGTGCGACCATTTGCTATAGCTGGCACTTGTGTCAGAGACCATTTTTTCATTCAGCAGAGGGTAAAGTTTTTTTTGCCGGTGATTTGCAGTTCCCCTCGAGAACAGGCTAAAGTGCGGGATTAAATGTGGGATTAAAAATGGGAGTTGCGCCGCAGCCTGTGGGCACAGAGGGGACCGTGTTTGCAGCGGGGCTCTCACTTCTACGCTGCGTACTTGAACTAGAATGTCCACGGCAGCCGCAGTTTAAAGCATGCCAGCAGTTCCAGGGGATTTACCTGCAGGGGTAATGATCGTTTGGGATCCGCCATCTCGCTGGCAGTGAAATGATGAGGTGGCTTGGCACGGTTCAAGAAAAATGCACTCAAACCAGGAAATGCTCAACAGGTTAAGCAGCCTCTGTGGAGAGGTACACAAAGGGAATGTTTCAGCAGTGTGGAACTTTACATACAGCCTTCTGGACTCAACGTTGAATTGAATAATTTAACCTCTAATCACTGCTCCCTCTTTCTTTCCACATACCAGTCTTAATCTCCTGCTCCGTATTCTGCCAATCACACCTCCTCGAGACAGATCTTTTGTTAGTTTGCTTGATCTTTTCTCTGCCCTGCCTCACTCTCTTGCTATTTCATGTCTCTGACCTGTCACCCACTTTCCCTTCGGGCCTTTTTCCACCATCCCCAATTTGACCTCTTTAATTTTTAACTTCACTCCGGTTCTGATGACCCTTCAGGGTGTCATCACAGCGCTGCCTCACAGAGCCAGAGACCCGGGTTCGATTCCCTGCTTGGGTCACTGTCTGTGTGGAGTCTGCACATTCCCCCCATGTCTGTGTGGGTTTCCTCCGGGTGCTCCGGTTTCCTCCCACGTTCTGAAAGACGTGCTGGTTAAGTGCATTGACCCGAACAGGCGCCGGAGTGTGGCGACTAGAGGAATTTCATTGCAGTGTTAATATAAGCCTTACTTGTGACTAATAAATAAACTTTAATCCAGAAACTCAACTAATCTGGGGACCCGGGTTCGAATCCCGCAGGAGGTGGAATTTGAATTCCGTAAAAAATATCTGGAATTAAGAATCTACCGATGACCATGAAACCATCATCGATTGTTGGAAAAACCCATCTGGTTCACTAATGCTTCTTTCGGGAAGGAAATCTGCCATCCTTACCTGGTCTGGCCTACATATGGCTCCAGAGTCACAGCAATGTGGTTGACTCTCAACTGCCCTCCAAGGGTAACTAGGGATGGGCAACAAAGATGGGCCACTCAACTTATCTTACTGGCTGATACAACCACACTCCCAATGCTTTAACCCTCTTTGGTGGATTGGCCATGCTAAATTTCCCCTTAGTGCCAGGGGATAGGGCCTGGGTGAGATTCTGATCGGTGCAGGCTCAATCGGCCGAATGGCCTCCTTCTGCATTGTAGGATTCTATGATTCTAAATGCTGGCCAGCCAGCGGCACCCATGTCCCACGGTTGAATGAATAAAAGAGGCTGGTTTCTCTCCCTTCGGTTTCCCGTTTCCAGTTGTTACTCCTCTCTCTCGCTCCCTGTCAGTTTGGTAATCTCGCCATTGCTTTTGTTGTGTCGTTAAACCAGACGCCATCGTGAAGATGGTGAAGTGGAGCTTTCTGTTCCACCATTGAGCATTATTCCAGAACCCTGTGGCGATGCCTTTCCTGGTCAGAGTTATTGCACAGGTAGACTTACTCATTTAATCATAGAAATCATAGAAACCCGACAGTGCAGAAGGAGGCCATTCGGCCCATCGAGTCTGCACCGACCACAATCCCACCCAGGCTTTAGCCCCACATATTTACCCACTAATCCCTCTAACCTACGCATCTCAGGACTCTAAGGGGCAATTTTTAACCTGGCCAATCAACCTAACCCGCACATCTTTGGACTGTGGGAGGAAACCGGAGCACCCGGAGGAAACCCACGCAGACACGAGGAGAATGTGCAAACTCCACACAGACAGTGACCCGAGCCGGGAATCGAACCCGGGACCTTGGAGCTGTGAAGCAGCAGTGCTAACCACTGTGCTACCGTGCTGCCCTTTTTAATGGTAGGGCGTTGGGGAGAGTTACAGAACAAAGAGATCTCGGGGTACAGGTTCATAGCTCCTTGAAAGTGGAGTCACAGGTGGACAGAATGGTGAAGAAGGCATTCGGCATGCTTGGTTTCATGGTCAGAACATTGAATACAGGAGTTGGGACGTCTTGTTGAAGTTGTACAAGACATTGGTAAGGCCACACTTGGAATACTGTGTACAGTTCTGGTCACCCTATTATAGAAAGGATATTATTAAACTCGAAAGAGTGCAGAAAATATTTACTAGGATGCTACCAGGACTTGATGGTTTGAGTTATAAGGAGAGGCTGGATAGACTGGGACTTTTTTCGCTGGAGCGTAGGAGGCTGAGGGGTGATCTTATAAAGGTCCATAAAATAATGAGGGGGATAGATCAGCTAGATAGTCAATATCTTTTCCCAAAGGTAGGGGAGTCTAAAACTAGAGGGCATAGTTTTGAGGTGAGAGATACAAAAGTGTCCAGAGGGGCAATTTTTTCACACAGAGGGTGGTGAGTGTCTGGAACGAGCTGCCAGAGGTAGTAGTAGAGGCGGGTACAATTTTGTTTTTTAAAAAGCGTTTAGACAGTTACATGGGTAAGATGGGTATAGAGGGATATGGGCCAAATGCGGGCGATTGGGACTAGCTTCGGGGTTTAAAAAAAAAGGGCGGCATGGACAAGTTGGGCCGAAGGATCTGTTTCCATGCTGTAAACCTCTGTGACTCTGTGACATTAAGAGCCTGTGGGAGAACAGACCCTGCTGACTGCCAGTTTAACAGAAGCCCCTCGCTTTAACCTTCCATTCCCTGTGGCTGGGGGAGGGGGGGGGGGGGCGGGGGGAGAGGGGGAGCCAGGCAGCCACAGCCAATGTGGGTGTGTGGGGGGGGGGGGGAGGATCAGGAGCAGTAAGAAAGAGAAAATGCTGGAAGGAGATCCACCTGCGTTTGAAAGCAGAACAGCAGCCTAATAATGGGTTGGGTGGAGGTGTTTTGACAGGCTTGATGTTAGAGTCATGGCTGAAAGTCAAAGCCATCAGAGATTAGCCCACCTGCTGAATTCTTCAGCCCTTCAGCATTCAGACATGGCAGGCTGAGCTTTATCTTTCTCTGACCAAAGGAAAACTAAAACCGTCTCTTGTGACAGAAGCATTGGTCGGTGGGGCTTGGATTTTCATCTGATCACCATTCAGGAACAGCCAGCTGTTACTCCAGCTGCCACTCAACTTATTTTACTGGCCGATAAAACCACGCTTCCAATGCTTTAACCCTCCACAAAGAGCTTGCATGGCCTCGATGGGCTGAATTGCCTCCCTCTGTGGGGGCGTGATACAGCACTGTTCATGTGTATTTGCCACGCGCTAGTCAGTGAAACGAGTTGAAGCCAGCCCTCTGGTCTCTCGTAACTCGCTCATGCCTTCCTCTTTGTTCTTCCTGGAGAACAGCTGAGCTATCTCGCAGTCACTCTGCTGATGTTCTGTCGCAATTTGACCTAATTCTGTAATCAGAATGACGAGGGAAACCTTTGGTGCCTGGACGGGAGCAGTCGCTGCCTGAGGTCACTTGTCCATGGCTTGTTCCAGTCAGTTATCGTGGGTGAATTTCAGCTTGCACTTTGAGCACGAACCAATGCTTCTGTACTGGGTCTGCAGGTGGAAATGTTTAATCGGGGCTCCTGAGGATACAGTGTGAATTGTCTGCCTCCCAAATCATCAGTAACGAGTCGCAAAAGATCAAATTTCACAAAATGTTAAGCAGTTCCGAATGTGAGTGAAATTTTTATCAGTTATGAGCTAGGCAAAAATAATGGACCAACTTGAAGAGTTGTTTAAAATTCTCATAATCGCAGCACATTTTGAGAATTGGCTCATTGACAAATCAGAGACACTGATTAAACTTTGTTTCATCTGCATTCATTGCGAATGTTCATCCAAAACTTGGAAAAGTACTGTAACTTCACCAATGCAATAAGCTGGCATGGACGCAGCTGGCTGAATGGCCTCCTGTGCTGTAACCATTTTATAAATACTACTTGTATCTTCTTCCCTGTCGCGGTGTCGCGCTTTAGCAACTCTCCAGTGCAGAGCCCATCGCATTTGCGCCAACACCCCGGGAGAGGACTCTACCTGGACCCACTCCTCCACCATATCCCAGTCACCCCACACATTTCCCACGGCTAATCCACCTAACACGCACATCTGTGGGAGGAAATTGGAGCACCTGGCGGAAACCCACGCAGACACGGGGAGAACGTGCAAACTCCACACAGACAGTGACCCGAGGCCGGAATCGAACCCGGGTCCCTGGCGCTGTGAGGCAGCAGTGCTAACCACTGTGCCACTTAGATAGTGAAGAGCAAGAGGGGAATGGAAAGATGCACTGCGCAAGGCTATACCAACACTTTGCAATGATTTTCCCTACACACACCGGTTCAGTGACTTAGCCACGGCTTGGAGAAGCTTCAGGGAAGTTGTTGTTCTCGGGTAATGAATGATGGTGCAAAAGTGCATTTGACTGACTCCTGGCGCCTGCAGTACATCCCTGGCATGCTCTTGAAACAGGCACTGGCACGTTTAGGTCTTCAAGCAGCTGGGCTGTGTGATGTTGCGAGGGTCTATTCTTTCTCCCTCCTTCCATCCTGGTGAGGTGAGAGAAAGTGAGGAAATGGTGAGAGCGAGTCTGGCTATCTCAGAATCCGTACAGAAAGTGAATGTTCTTAACTAAAAGCAAGAGATTTTCATTGGGAGACATGTGTGCTGGTGCCCTGCGTCTGCCTTTCTGCTCCTGTTCAAACTCTCCAGCCTGCAATCTGACGTATTTACAATGGGCAGGAACTCCTAACTCTGGGAATCTGTGGTACCCGGACGAGCACTCGGATCCTGCGCGGACCAGTTGGTGGGGTATTCGCAGACATCTTCAACTTCTCTTTACAACAATCTGAGGTGCCTATCTGCTTCAACAAGATGACCATCATCCCGGTACCAAAGAAAAGCCAAGCAGCATGCCTTAATGACTATTGTCCCGGTGGCTCTGTCATCCACCATTATAAAGCGCTTGGAAAGGTTAGTCAAAAAATGAATCGATTCTGGCCTCCCAGTTTGCCTACTGCCGCAACAGGTCCACAGCAGACACCATCTCCCTGGCCGTGCACTCAACCCTGGAACACCTAGATAACAAAGACACCTTTGTCAGACTCCTATTTATCGACTACAGCTCAACAATTATTCTGACGAAACTCATCTCCAAACTCTGTGGCCTGGGTCTCGGCTCCTCCCTCTGTGACTGGATCCTGAACTTCCTAACTCACAGACCACAATCAGTAAGGATAGGCAACAACACCTCCACGATCATCCTCAACACCGATGCCTCACAAGGCTGTGTTCTCAGCCCTCTACTATACTCCTTATACACCTATGACTGTGCGCCCAAATTCCCCTCCAATTCGATTTTCAAGTTTGCTGACGACACCACCGCAGTGGGTCGGATCTCAAACAATGACAAGACAGAGTACAGGAATGAGATAGAGAACCTGGTGAACTGGTGTAGCAACAATAATCTCTCCCTCAATGTCAACAAAATGAAGGAGATTGTCACCGACTTCAGGAAGCGCAGTGGAGAACATGCCCCTGTCTACATCAATGGGGATGAAGTAGAAATGGTTGAGAGCTTAAAGTTTTTAGATCAACAACAACCTGTCCTGGTCCCCCCATGCCGACACGATAGTTAAGAAAGCCCACCAAAGCCTCTACTTTCTCAGAAGACTAAGGAAATTTGGCATGTCAGCTACGACTCTCACCAACCTTTCCAGAAGCACCATAGAAAGCATTCTTTCTGGG
This sequence comes from Mustelus asterias, assembly GCF_964213995.1. NCBI lineage: Eukaryota > Metazoa > Chordata > Chondrichthyes > Carcharhiniformes > Triakidae > Mustelus > Mustelus asterias. The sequence continues at coordinate 72,065,602 of NC_135822.1, forward strand.
TGTATCACAGCTTGGTATGGCTCCTGCTCTGCCCAAGACCGCAAGAAACTACAAAAGGTCGTGAATGTCGCCCAATCCATCACGCAAACCAGCCTGCTATCCATTAACACTGTCTATACTTCCTGCTGCCTCGGAAAAGCAGCCAGCATAATTAAAGTTTTAAAGTTGAATGTTAAAGTTTTTTTAAAAAGTTTTTAAAGTTTGTTTATTAGTGTCACAAGTAAGGCTTACATTAACACTGCAATGAAGTTACTGTGAAAATCCCCTAACCGCCACACCCTGGTGCCTGTTTGGTTACACTGAGGAGAATTTAGCACGGCCAATGCACCTAACCAGCTTATCTTTCGGACTGTGGGAGGAAACCCACGCCGACACAGGGAGAAAGTACAGACTCCGCACAGACAATGACCCACGCCGGGAATCAAACCTGGGTTTTTGGCGCTGTGAGGTAGCAGTGCTAACCACTGTGCCACCGTGCAGTCCACATACCCTGGGAAAAAGATAACAAAAGTCTGAGGTCACGTGCCAACCGACTCAAGAACAGCTTCTTCCCTGCTGCCTTTTGAGTGGACTTACCTTGCATTAAGTTGATTTTTCTCTATACCCTAGCTATGACTGTAACACTACATTCTGCACCCTCTCCTTTCCTTCTCTATGAATGGTATGCTCTGTCTGTATAGTGCGCAAGAAACAATACTTTTCACTGTATACCAATACATGTGACAAATCAAATGAGAAGGTATACACCAGTTTATCATCCTTCAGCAGTCTGAGGCTTGTGAGAAGAAAGTTAAAAAGGAGCAGCAGCAGCAGACCTGGTGATCCTGAAGGCTTCTTGGTGCTTCAGTGGCTCATCCTTTGCCTCATCTCTGCTGTACGCCCCTTGCCCTGAACACCTTGATTCCCAGTGTTTACAAAGCTAGCTCACCTCACCTTCCAACCAATGCCTTCAAGCATCACACTGATCTCTCTCATTTAATTAGTGTGTTTGTAATCAGTGAACAGTGGAGTCTCTGGCCAGTGTGCTTTTGAACAAAGTGGATTCTGGAAATACTCAGTGTTTTTGTGTGTTCTGTCCCCAGTAATTAGCTTTTGCCACAGTATGGGGAGACATCTAGTGTGTGCAAGCAGTACCTTAACGAAGCTGGCTGTTGTGTTCGCTCAGCACTTTGCCACAGTCACTGTCAGTTTATTTATTAGTCACAAGTAAGGCTTACATTCACACTGCAATGAAATTACTGTGAACATCCCCAAGTCGCCACACTCCAGCTCCTGTTCAGGTCAATGCACCAAACAGCACGTCTTTCAGAATGTGGGAGGAAACCGGAGCACCCGGAGGAAACCCACGCAGACACGGGGAGAACGTGCAAACTCCACACAGACAGTGACCCAAGCCAGGAATCGAACCCAGCTCCCTGGTGCTGTGAAGCAACAGGGCTAACCACTGTGCCACAGGGGTTCTGAGGAGATGGGAGTGGTGGAATGGTAAAATGTTGAATTTGTTTTCCAGGATTCCTTTCAAGATCGGTCAGCCCAAGAAACAGATTGTACCCAAGACTGTAAGTACAAGATTTCAAAGTGGAAAAATGCTTCATGTTCACAAATGGGTGGCCGCTGCTTTCGGACTGATGATTAACTCGTTCAGTTTGGACACGCGTGTTAAATATGTTGAGTCATGAGTTAAGGAGGTAGCGACACGGAAATGAAATTATTGCCCTCCAAAATCTACGGGAATAAATAGATTAGGCTGGAGTGTGCTGTAAAAATAACAGAGGGGCAAATAATACTTTGCGGGATTATCTGTGTGACGTCTGGCAAACTCACACACACACACAAGTTAAATTTAGAAATCGAGAAGTTGATGTTGAGACAGACATCGGGTACAATTTTTTCTTTTAAAAAGCATTTAGACAGTTACATGGGTAAAATGGGTATAGAGGGATATGGGCCAAATGCGGGCAATTGGGATTAGCTTAAGTGTTTTAAAAATATAAAGGGGCGGCATGGACAAGTTGGGCCGAAGGGCCAGTTTCCATACTGTAAACCTTTGTGACCATCTCCTCCCTGAGGTGAGAGAAGGTAGCATCACCGTGACATAATGGTGGAAAAGTACGTCACTAACATCTTAAACTTGCTGCACACAGTTTGAGTTTGTTCATTGGTAAGTTTGTCTTATTTTTAACTATCCCTGTGTCTCCCTTTCTCCCTATTTTAATCCAGTCATTCTTTTCATCTTCACTTCCTGGTTTGACTTTTAATTGTAACATTTCAGCTTCTTCTAATTCAGACACTGACTCTTCAGTGATTGGTTCGACGAGAGACACGCAGTAGGTTTCCCTGTCCTCCAGAAGGCTTGTGGAGGACATTGCGATATCTGGACAACAGCAACTTGCTGTGCAGAGAAGGCCTTGGAACGTGCTGTCAAATTCCAGCCTGTTAGGTCCAGTGGCCCTTGTCCAAATCTCAGACAAGTCACTCAGTCATTGAATTGCTGGGTGCTTCTGGCCTGAAGCCTGAAACTTGTAAGCATTGTTCCTTCATCAAACAGGATTAAATTCTGACCTGTGGTTGTGATAATTTAACAATTAGACTTTATGCCCTCCGGGCGCACAACTGGACCCTGACGGCAGAATAATGCATTGTGTGCTCCAGTAACAATGAGCATCAAATTCAAAGCCTGCCAAGTTGCTCCTTAACTCTCCTTATTTTTGCGAAAATTCGGTTGGCATTTGCTGTCCGAATTTGCAAAGTCGAAACTCTGCCAGTTTGGATTTACGCCAGGGCATTAATACTGATGCTGGAAAGACGATCAAGGCTCCTTCTGCACCTTCATTGTCTTTCTCTGACCCCTTGTCTCTTCGTGTTAACCTTGCGACCTTGGCCGCACTCCAGAATTCTCCGGGTCGTGTGAGGTTCAGGGCAGTCCAGCCCCACTGCAGCTGAACCGAAAGGAATCTCTTTCACTGTCGAATGTTGTTTTAGTTTTGAGGGCTGTTTGCATGTGCGTTGGATAGCTGCGCGAGCTTCCTCTTTGACCTGTTTGGCAATTCACCATTAAAGTGACAACCAGTTGCCGTGCCCTTTAACAAGGCCACCAAACATGGAAACTGAGAACCAGCGTTCATGACCAGAAGGAGAGATTAAAAATTAGGGCAGTTAGGTAGAATGTGGATGGAACCTGGGATAGATCACATTTAGAGTGCTCTGGTCTCTATCTTACAAGGAGGACCACACAAGGTGCTAAATTGATTTAAGGATGATATTAGAACCAATTTTATGTGTCAGTTCAGACTAGATAGGCTGAGAATCTTTTCTGTAGAAATGGGAAAGCTGAGGGATCATCTGAATGGAGGTTTTCAGAATTACCAAAGGGTTTGTTAGGATGGGTGGCACGGTGACCCTGCAGTTACTGAGATACAATTAAGAGTGTTAAAAATTAAAGTGCACCTCAAGTTATAAAAGTCATATTTAATGGAATACTTGGGAGCAATATAGTTCAAAATCCCAGATGTTCTTCCGAATTATCGAAATAATTTTTAAAGGATCTTGTACGTGTTCACTGATGACATCTTCTGTTGAACGATATATCAGTTCTGGTGATAAAATCATTCTCATGCATGAACTTGTCCGACACAGAGTAACACTGGGTTGTTTCGGTTTTGGTGGAGATGGCACTGTGCACGTGTCCAGGTCAATCTGTTTCTTTGGTACATCAGTTGTGAGTTTCAGTAGTCTTGGGAAAGGCTGGCTGGTTAAATCTAAAGAAACAGTTTGTGGACACTTTGGTGGTGTGCTCCAGGGACCCGGGTTCGATTCCCGGCCTTGGGTCACTGTCTGTATGGAATCTGCAAGTTCTCCCCGTGTCTGCGTGGGTTTCCTCCGGGTGCTCTGGTTTCCTTCCACACTCCAAAGATGTGTGGGTTAGGTGGATTGGCCATGATAAATTGCCCCTTAGTGTCCAAAGATGTGTAGCTTAGCGGTAAATGTGTGGGGTTATGGGGGTGGGGCGGGCCTGGGTAAGATGCCCTGTTGAAGAGTCAGTGTCGATTCGAATGGCTGAGTGGCCTCCTCCTGCACTGTAAGGATTCTATGGTGGAAGTGGAGAAGATGTTCCCATTGTTAATGGTATTGTTAAGATATACAGGTGAAGGGCATTGTTTAATTAAGTATTTTGAGCACTTATAAAGTGAGACTGCTGGGACCCCGGATTGGTCGGTGGGAAGCAGACATGGGTAAAACCCATGGAAGCTATTCTACAGAGAGATATTCGAGTCCACGTCAATTCCTCAGCAGCTGACTTGGGATCAGGAGAATATCTGCTTGTTGGGCATTACAGGACTCAGACTTACCTTCAGGTTGAGTGGGACTAGGAATGCCAGTCCTGCCAGGCTTTGGGGATTTTACAGGTGGACCAGGAGCAGGCGACGCATGTGCAATCCGGTGGTTTAAAGTTCTTTGGATCAGGAACACAGGCCCAATGCACCTACGTAAAAAGAAAATTCCCTGCGCAAAAGATCCTGACCACAGAGTCCTAGAGGTTTACAGCATGGAAACAGGCCCTTCGGCCCAACTTGTCCATGCCACCTTTTTTTTTAAACCATGTCACCATGTGACCCAGAAATGGGGCAACGTGTGAGAGCAGCGTCCCGGGGGAAGAGGCAGAGAGAGGTCCACTTTTAAAACAAGAGAGGAGCAGAGAGAGAGGCTCTGAGCAGAAGAAGGCATCGGATGGTAGGGGAGAAGCCCTGTAGATATAAGGAGGCAGCAGGAGGTTGGTGACTGTACTGTGGGCCACTGGGACAAAGGTGCCCTTTGTAGTCGTCTGCTCAGGGTGGCTGGGGAGTTGAACTTGGAGTGCAGACGGGAATCCAGGAGAACGGAGTCAGCGATTGAAACCCTGCCAGGTGGGTCAGCGCTGAGGCCTCCGGGTTGGAGCGAGTTAGGTGGAGGATTCCAAGGCCATATCTTCAAAGGTGATGGATGGGAATCCCTTCTGGGGGAAACAGAGTTTCAGCGAGATTGGTTGACTCACTGACATCTGGGTGGGTTGCTTCTCATGTAATAATCTGTAATTTTTCTTCCCATAACATGAGCTCCAAAGCAAGCAGATCCCCATGGAATACCTCAATGTGCAGGGACATACCTGTCCTTTTGGGTTAAATTCCCATTTGCTTTGTTTGTGAAAGTACACAGGGGACTGAGAAGCTAAATATTTGTAAAATATGTTGAATTTACACAGAAACCAGTTGTGTTGGCATCAGTTTTGTGGAGCAGCTGTACTTGGTGGCAATCCCAGGCCCATTGCACCTCTGTACATCCACTCCATTGTGTGGTGAATTGTGATCCACAAAGCAACTTAACATTGGTATAAATATTGATTTCACCAGTGACACAAAGATGCTCTCGGGATAGAATGCCTACCATGGTTGATAATCACTTGTGTGTCACTCTTTGTTTGAAGACACGCCATTCTTCAACAGGTCAGGATGTAGGAGTTCCAACATGAGTTTGGATTTGTGTTACAATCGCTGGCGAACCTCACTAAATCGCAGCGAGTTCCTCTTGACCAGATGGATAGGTGTCTATGAACACAGAATCTCAGGCATTGAGCTTTCAAAATTCCAACTTTGATAGTTTTTCCATTGGGTCATGAATTGACAACTATAATGAGCACAGTCTCAGGGCAATGATTATTTAGGACTGAGATGGGCAGAATTGTTTTTCATCACCAATGAACCTTTGGAATTCCATACCCCAGAGATTTTTTCTTTATTCATTCATGGGGCATAGGCATTGCTGGCTGTGCCAGCATCTATTGCCCATCCCCAGTTGCCCGAGGGCAGTTGAGAGCCAACCACATTGCTGTGGCTCTGGAATCACATGTTGGCCAGACCAGGTAAGGACGGCAGATTTCCTTCCCTAAAAGACATGAGTGAACCACTGGTTTTTCAAACAATCAACGTTGGTTTCATGGTCATCAGTAGATTCTTAATTCCAGATTTTTAAAAATTCAAATTCCACCATCTGCCATGACGGGATTTGAACCCGGGTCCCCAGAACATTAGCTGAGTTTCTGCATTGATAGTCTCCCGATAATACCACTAGGCCATCGCCGGCCCCAGCTGAGTGAGATTAACACTGATAGATGTTCGGATAAAAAAGGAATCGAGGGATATGTGTGTGGATGAGGGTCACTTGGCCAAGCTGAAACGGAGGCACACAACCTTTCTTGATGAAGAGAGTTTATTGTTCACTCACAGCTCTGTTCCCACAAAACCTAGTGTCCCAGCTGTCACCCATTTATTAATAAACGAAGATTATCAATACACTAAACTAAAATGAGAGTGGGTGACAGCTCCTGGTGGGACACTGTTAATCAAATCAAAACGCCAAAGGGAACTTAACTAACGAAACCAAACATCACCGATTTATATGTGCTCAAAGACAATTCATATCCATCACCTGATTCTCTGAAATGTAACAGTGTAATTGACAAGACATTGACAATGGCTATAGGGTGGGTGGGTTGGAGTTGAGCTGAAAGGTAACCCATGATCTCATTGAATGGCAGAGCAGGTTTGAGAGGCCACACAACTGTCTCCTATTTCTTATATTTCTCTTACTCTGGATGTGAGAATAGAGAGAATAAATAATTTGTTTGGGAAAGAGTGATGATAAAGTAATGAGCTTCACTCATCCACGGTTTCGGGAAACAACAATAGACAGAGTTGTGCTGTGTGCACCAGAGCACCAGTTATAAGCACTATGGCTTAGTTGAGTTGGCTGGACGGCTGGTCCCTAATGCAGATCACCAACAGCAAGGGTTCAATTCCCATACCGGCTGAGGTTATTCATGAAGGTCCCGTCTTCTCAACCTTTCCCCCTTGCCTGACAACCCTCAGGTTAAATCACCACCAGCTAGCTCTCCCCCCTCAAAGTGGCCACCTGGGACGATGGAACCTTTACCTTTTATGAGCACTAGTTTTATTGAGAGCGAACATGGCTCCAGCGTAGCTGCTGTTTAACTGCATAACTTTTATTCTACCATGTGATGTGCGTGGCACATTGAGGAAGACTGCATACCAGAGTGGATGGTTGCTGCACGCAGATCGATGGAGAATGCAGCTGTTGGGTCAGAGTCAGCTGCTCAAATCTCCGCACTAGAAAAGAGCTTCACTGGTGTTGTTGATGTCACCCTGAGCACCTCCAGAACATGTAGCGTGCTGGGACCCAACCCCGTCTGTGCGGTGAAGTTGTGCAAACAGGTCTGATCTGGTAAGACAGCACAGCAAAGCATCGCAGTGTTATTAATGTATTCAGATGTGCCCGAGGCCGTATGTGGCTACTTTATTGAGCACAATTGTCGATGTACAGTTCTACTTATTTCAGCAATGCTGCTTTGGGCGGGGTTGGGGTGTTAACTGATATTGGCTGGTTGTGTCAATGTGACAGTCTGTCTTTCAGCCGTCTCGAGTCAGGATCTGGAGCTGTGGACTGTCTCTTAGTCAGTCCCAGGGGCTTTCCTTCATCGTGTATCATCCCAGAAGCAGTTAACAGCTCCCTGTATGCCGTCTTCCCCTTTTCCTCTTATCCATCAAGGAGCAAATAAATTGCATTTGTTATTCACAATCTCAGTGCCTCCCCAAAGCGTTTCACAGCCAGTAAATGCTTTTGCAAGTGTTGTCACATTCATAAACGTCGGTGGTGAATTTCACAGAGCACACAGCAGTGACCAGGTAACCTCATGTTAGGCCAAGGGGGAAATAAATCTTGTCCGGGACCAAGCTCCCTCAGTTCTTGATGTTTGCAGCCTGAGTGTTGACTGTTTATTGCTTCCCCAGCGTGGTAACCTGGAGGGACAGCGAGTGCCCAGACTGTACGTGAACCTCAGGGGAGGGAGCCTCTGATGGATTCCAGTGCTGTGTGTCCCTGTGAATGGAGGGAAATGAGTTGGAAACAAAGCCAGCAGCCAAAACAGTGCCCAGTTCGCTATTTCTTGGAAATGGCAAACCACAACCAAATATAGCTGGAACAATTGAGTAATGTTAGTAACTGTGATCAGCGTGTGTCGATATGTGCAGGCCCAGCACCTTGTCATAAATAGTGTACGGAAAGCAGATACCAGAGAGTCACTGGAAAGCAGATACCAGAGAGGGCGATTGGAAAGCAGATACCAGAGAGGGCGATTGGAAAGCAGATACCAGAGAGGGCGATTGGAAAGCAGATACCAGAGAGGGCGATTGGAAAGCAGATACCAGAGAGGGCGATTAGAAAGCAGATACCAGAGAGAGCGATTGGAAAGCAGATACCAGAGAGAGCGATTGGAAAGTAGATACCAGAGCGAGCGATTGGAAAGCAGACACCAGAGAGGGCGATTGGAAAGCAGATACCAGAGAGAGCGATTGGAAAGCAGATACCAGAGAGAGCGATTGGAAAACAGATACCAGAGAGGGCGATTGGAAAGCAGATACCAGAGAGTCACTGGATGTCTGCACCGAGGAGCTAGGATTTTTGTTGTAATCTTTAAAAATGCCAATATTGCAGTCAAAGTGGAACTGAATTAGGCGTGAACTCTAGGTTCCTTTAGTTGTTTTCTTCCTCCACACTGTTGCCTCCTCCCAGCCCTACATGTAGAGTGGTTTTACTTAACCACCGCCAGCATAGTGGGAGCATGGTTTCAGACAGACAGCCTGGAATAACGATACATATTAAAAGAAGCAACTTCCATTGAAGGAAGGTGTGAAATCTCTTCCCGGTCATTGAAACACTGTAATTTGGAAATGTTGTCTAAGGTATCACATCGCTATGCTTTCAAAATACTTCACAGGCTGTGAAACACTTTGGGACATTCAAAGGATACTGATAAATGTTGCTAAAGATGCAAGTTTTTTCCTCTTGCTGGTCACTGCTGGCATGGAGGAAAACCAAACATCCAATCTTCGTCCTGTCAGGTCCCAGCAAACAGCTCTGAAATGGCCCGTGTTGGCCAGAGTTTGAGGGATAACAGTTGGTTCGAACTCTCATGTTCCTCTTTGATCGGTGCAAGGGGATCTTCTACAGCCAGCTGAGGGTCAAGGTGGGCTTTGGTTCATTTTATTTTATTCATTCGTGTCTCAGGTAGGCTTACATTAACACTGCAATGAAGTTACTGTGAAAATCCTCTAGTCGCCACACTCCGGCGCCTGTTCGGGTACACTGAGGGAGAATTTAGCATGGCCAATTCACCTAACCAGCACGTCTTTCGGACTGTGGGAGGAAACCAGAGCACCCGGAGGAAACCCACGCAGACACGGGGAGAACGTGCAGACTCCACACAGACAGCGACCCAAGCCAGGAATCGAACCCAGGTCCCTGGTGCTGTGAGGCAGCAGTGCTAACCACTGTGCCACCGTGCCAGACAGTGCAGTGCTCCCTCAGTGCTCCGCTGCAGTGTTGTGCTGGATGCTGTGCCCAAGCCTCTCTGAAGCATCGTTTTGCAATTCCTCCCTCCCTCTCACACACTGCCACGAACCTCCGTGCGAACTGAGTGCTCCCGAAACCTGTCCCAAGTGTGACCGGTAGATTGAAATGACAAGCATGGGGTTTGATTGTGTGGGGGTTTGGTTTGATTATCGAACCAATGCTTCATTATCAAACTCAACTGCTGGACGATTCCACCACGGAGCGATGGGTGAATTGTTGAAAGACACACCCACGGCCCAGTTGCCAACCACTATTGCTACCCAACTACCCATGCAAGTCTTATCAGGCGGTTTGTTAAAGTCCCAGCACCTTGTTGGCTCCAGTGTTTGAAATTCTGCATACCACAGAGGTGTTAAGAGACGGGTAGAAAGAGAGATGCACATCGGAGTCAGTTTCCTTTGCACTGCCATAGCTGTGTTTTACTGCAGACACCAAATGTGCCTGTCTGGATTTCCATTGTTGCCTCATCTTCCCCCAGCCAAACTCTGCCTCCTTAAAGCTCTCCACTTTTCTCTTTACCCTGAAGCCTCCTCCTGGAAATCGCCCTGTTTTGACCAAGCTTCACCTCTTTTCATGTGTTTAACTCCGCATTTAGCTTGCTCGCATGCCTGTGAAGTGCCCTGGGGCATCTTACAGCTTTGCACGCAGGAGATAGGTGTTCGTTTTACACAGTGTCTTTCACATGGTGAGAAACTTTGATCGTGCTTCACAGGAGCAATGGCAGACTCTGCGCCACCTCCAGAGGTATTCGGGCAGGTACCAAGTACTTTGTCAGAGAGGTTTGACAATTCTCTCATGCAGCAACTGATGGTTGTGGGCTATGTCTTCGGCGCCCTTTGACAAAGTCATCATTCCTCAATTCAGGGAGAATGAGGGACCCCCAGCCTGGCTGGAAGCTTTCCTTCTGTCCAGGGATGTGTTGTCTGAAGTATTTTCCTTTTCTCCCACCAAGAGGGGAATAGATCTTCCTCAGCAGCGATGATTCTCGCCTGCCACGTGGGAGACCTGGGTTTGATTCCTGGCCTTTCGGGTGGCACAGTGGTTAGCACTGCTGCCTCACAGCGCCAGGGACCCGGGTTCGATTCCCGGCTTGGGTCACTGTCTGTGTGGAGTTTGCACATTCTCCCCGTGTCTGCGTTGGTTTCCTCCGGGTGTTCCAATTTCCTCCCACAATCCGAATGACGTGCTGGTTAGGTGCACTGGCCTTGCTAAATTCTCCCTCAGTGTACCTGAACAGGCGTTGGAGTATGGCGACTGGGGGATTTTCACAGTAACTTCACTGCAGTCTCACACTAATAAATAAACTTTAAAAAAGCTCTAAACTTTAAATTTTCTACCACTTAACTTAAACCTGTGCCCCCTGGTTATTGACCTCTTTGCTCAGGGGAAATGTTTCTTTCTATCTACCCTGTCTATATCATCCATAATTTCGTACACCTCGATCAGGCCTTCTCTGTTTGCAGGAAAACAACCCCATCCTATCCAGCATTTCTTCACAGCTTCAGCCCAGGCAACATCCTGGCGAACCTCTGCTTCATTCTCTCCACTGCAGTCGTCACATCCTTCCTATAGTGTGATGGCCAGAACTACAGATGGTACTCGAGCTGTGACCTAACAAGCATTTGGTCAGTTTAGCTCATTTGGCTGGACAGCTGGTGAGCGATGCCGACAGCGCGGGTTCAGTTCCCGTACCGGCTGAGGTTACTCTTCTCACCCTTACCCCCTCGCCTGAGGTGTGGTGATCCTCAGGCGAAATCACCACCAGTCAAAAAGGGAGAGCAGCCTATGGTCATCTGGGACTGCGGTGATTTTACCTTCACTGTTACAGCTCCATCATTACCTCCCTGCTCTTGTACTCTGTGCCTTGGCTGATAAAGACAAGTGTCCCATATGCCATAACCACATACCTACCTGTACTGCTGCTGTCAGGGATCTTTAGAGACACACCACCAATTTTCGGGTCACCTGTGAATTTGCTTATCATACCCCCCTCATTCACATCGAGATCATTAATGTACACTACACACAGCAAAGGACCCAGCACCGATCTCTGCGGTACACCACTGGACACAGGCTTCCAGACACAAAAACATCACCCTCTGCCTCCTGCCACTAAGAAGTCTCACAACACCAGGTTAAAGTCCCAACAGGTTTATTTGGTAGCACAAGCTTTCGGAGTGTCGCTCCTCCTTCAGGTGAGTGAAGAGTCGTGTGACACAACCCTTCACTCACCTGATGAAGGAGCGACACTCCGAAAGCTTGTGCTACCAAATAAACCTGTTGGACTTTAACCTGGTGTTGTGAGACTTCTTACTGTGCCCCACCCCAGTCCAACGCCGGCAGCTCCACATCATCCTGCCACTAAGCCAATCTTGGATCCAATTTGCCAAATGGGCCCTGGATCCCCTGGACTCTTACCTTCTTGATCAGTGTCCCATGCGGGAGTTTTTCAAATAGACATGAGTCCCACAATAAACAGGGTGTTTGAATGTACTCTAGGATGGGTTTAACAAAGCCACGTTGGCATCCTTGTTTTTCTTCCACTTGTTCATGTGCAGGTTGAAGTTGACGCAATGAAGTCATTGTGTTCTCACATTCTGGCAATGAAGCCATCGCCTGGAACGTTCACTCGGTTTCTCTCTTTGCAGGTCCTGTCAGACCTGCTGGGTAGCTCCAAGTCTCTCTTTTTATTAAAGCATGTTAACATTTCCTGCAGCAGGTCCCACCTTCCTCATGCTTGTGTGTGGTTCGATCAGTCTGCACAGAGCTCCTTTGTCTCTGGCCTCGTGTGCGGCTGACAACTGAACGTACAATGTAGTTTCACTCTCTCTCGTAATGGCTGCTCAGTTTCTGCTCACTGACAGACTGACACGTGGCTCCTAACAAGTTGTGGGATAAGGACCCCTGGCCTGAAATGGCCGCACGTGTGGCACAGCGTTGAGGAGTGGTCATTTTCTTCCAAAAACCCAATAAAATATTGATCCACCGTCTCTGGGTGAAGAAATTTCTCCTCGTCTCAGTCCTAAAAGGCTCACCCCTTATCCTCAGGCTGTGACCCCCTGATTCTGGACTCCCTCACCATCAGGAACATCCTTCCTGCATCTACCCTGTCTAGTCCTGTTAGAATTTTAAAGTTAAAGTTTATTTATTCGTCCTAAGTAAGGCTTACATTAACACTGCAATGAAGTTACTGTGAAAATCCCCTAGCCGCCACACTCCGGCGCCTGTTCGGGTAACACTGAGGGAGAATTAAGCACGGCTAATGCACCCTAACCAGCACGTCTTTCGGACTGTGGGAGGAAACCGGAGCACCCGGAGGAAACCCACGCAGACACGAGGAGAACGTGCAAACTCCACACGGACAGTGACCCAATCCGGGAATTGAACCTGGGTCCCTGGCGCTGGGAGGCAGCAGTGCTCACCCACTGTACCACCGTGCCGTTTCTATGAGATTCCTCCCCCCCAGCACCCCCCTCATTCTTCTGAACTCCAACGAATATAATCCTAACCGACTCGATCTCTCCTCATACGTCAGCCCTAACATCCCAGGAATCAGTCCAGTAAACCTTTGCACTCTGTCCCTCAGCTGAGAGCTCTCTGATACACTGAGTGGTGGGCAGTGGGCATATCTTCTTGTTCAGGTGCTGGACAGAATGGAGAATCCGGGGAGCGTGCTGATTCCTGACAGGATTGCGTGAGAGTGGTATAAACTCAGTAAAATAAAAACCCAGCAAACTTCGCTCGGTATCGGGAGGGGGGGGGGGGGGGGGGGGGGGGGGGGGGGGCGAAAAAAATCCTTTAGCTTCAGGCAAGCACTGACAGACAGCAGCTTTGTGTTAAACCACAAACCAATTAAACTTTGCCTCTCTGAATACATGGGATTGCTCAGTCTTTAATTAAATGGGCGCAATCCACTGGCTTCAGTCTGCTCTGAAAATCCAGGGCGAGTAACTGTGTCAGTGTTAACCATAGCCGCCTGACACCAGCATTCCTGTGCAGCAAGACCGAGTTGCAACTCGAGCATGGCAAGTGGCGCAACGTCTGCATGTGTTGCCACTTGCATAGAATTTGGGAAGGCTCAGGCTGAGAGATGATGACAGGCCTGAATGAGAAATGATTCTCCTTGCAGCACGGAGCGAGAGACGGGAATTTAAGCCGGCAAGTCCAGCGGGAGAGTGTTCAGCGGTGTCGGATTTTCCTGCCAGCAGGGGATCGTGCTCACTGGAATGAGGATGGAGGAAAGTTGGGGAAGGCCCCTTTTCACCGACTCCTCGCCGAACACTCGCTGTAGGCTGAATCCGAACTCCCCGAATCGGGTGGCTTGGGATTGTTGAGACTGAAAGGCAAAATATCTGGAAGATGAACTGAAGCTGCCTTGAACCAACGGCCATCGGATATAACCCTCAGAGGGTGGCACAGTGGGTTAGCACTGCTGCCTCACAGCGCCAGGATCGAGGTTCAATTCCCGCCTTGGGTCACTGTCTCCGTGAAGTTTGCATGTCCTCCTTGTGTCTGCGTGGGTTTCCTCCGGGTGCTCCGGTTTCCTCCCACACCCCAAAGATGTGCCGGTTAGGTGGATTAGCCATACTAAATTGCCCCTTAGTGTCCCGGGATTAGGGGGATTAGCAAGGTAAATACATGGAGTTCCTGAAAATTTTATTTATTTATTCAGTTTATTTATTATTAGTGTCACAAGTAAGGCTGACATTAACACTGTAATGAAGTTACTGTGAAATTCCCCTAGTCACCACATTCCAGCACCTGTTCGGGTCAATGCACCGAGCCAGACCTTCCCAGTGACCTGCTGTGACTGTGCACTCCCTTTTTTTGCAGTTCATTTCGAGTCATAGGGGTTTACAGCATGGACACAAGCCCTTTGGCCCAACTTGTCCATGTCTCCTCCTTCTTAACCACTAAGCTAGTCCCAATTGCCCGCGTTTGGCCCAGATCCCTCGACACCCATCTTACCCGTGTAACTGTCCAAATGCTTTTTAAAAGACTAAATTGTACCCACCTCTACTACGACCTCTGGCAGCTCGTTCCAGACACTCACCACCCTCTGTGTGAAAAAATTGCCTCTGGATAATGGAGGGGATGTGAGGGTGGGGTGACTAATTCGCTTGTGGTAAGTGAGTTAGCCGTTTAACTATTATAACGAGGCTGTATACCATGATTTTTAAAGCGATTCTTGGAAACAGCTGGGCGCCTCACCCCAGCCCCCTCACCCATGACCAGGACTGCCTGAGCCATTGTCAGACCTTCCCCCACCAAACGGGACCACACGAGAGTTCACTCTCGAAAGGTTAAGCCATTTCTCTGCTGCTGCAGAATGTCCCCATCCCATCAAACCCACTGATTTCACAAACCCCACGGACCTGCAATCACGAGCTTGCGTGAATTTTTACAGAGGGAATCCAGGTACAAAGGAAACTCCAGCGCAAGTCCCAGATGCAACAACTTTGTCATTGGCTGTGCCTGTGTTTGAATTTGTAGCTTTGAAGGCTGTCGATTGGTGCAATTTGTGAGTGTCTCTACTTAGAAACATAGAAACTCGAAGCAGGAGGAGGCCATTCGGCCCTTCGAGCCTGCTCCACCATTCATTTTGATCATGGCTGATCGTCCAACTCAATAACCTGATCCTGCTTTCTCCCCATAACCTTTGATCCTGTTCGTCCCAAGTGCTATATCTAATTGCTCCTTGAAAACATTCAATGTTTTGGTCTCAACTACTTTGTGCCAGAACAAATTCCAAAGGTTGACCACTCTCTGGGCGAAGAAATTTCTTTTCATCCCTGTCCTAAATGGTTCACCTCATATAGACTCTGACCCCTGGTTCTGGACTCCCCCACCATTTGGAACATCCTTCCTGCATCTACCCTGTCTAGTCCTGTTAGAATTTTATCAGTTTCTATGAGATTCCCGTTAAATGTGTTTAAGTCACAGATAGATTTTTAACCATTAAGGGAATTAAGGGTTATGGGGAGCGGGTGAGTAAATGGAACTGAACCCACTATCAGATCAGCCATGATCTTATTGAATGGCGGATCAGGCTTGAGGGGCTAGATGGCCTCCTCCTGCTCCTATTTCTTACGTTCTTATGTTTCCCCCCCTCATTTTTCTGAGCGCCAACTAATACAATCCTAACTGACTCAATCTCTCGTTGTACATCAGTCCCCTCATCCCCGGAATCATTCTGGTAAAACTTCGCTGCGCTCCCTCGAGAGCAAGAACATCCTTCCTCAGATAAGGAGAGCAAAACTGCACGGAGTATTCCAGATGTGGCCTTACTCAGGCTCTGTATAATTGCAGCCAAACATCCTCAAATCAAATCAAAGACATAATTAGATCCTCTGTGAAGGCCAACATACCATTTGCCTTCTTTACCACCTGCTGTACCTGCATACTTCAGCAACTGGTGTACAAGGACACCCTGGTCTCGTTGCACATTCCCCTCTCTCGGTTTATCGCCATTCGGAATGCCCCTTGTGTATTTTACAACGTTGATTATTTGGGCCTCTCAATAATAGGTCACAGTTGCATGGTGGTTATGTTACTACACTTGTAATCCAGAGACCTGGATGAATGGTCCAGGACAATAAGTTTGAATCCACCAAAATAATCAAATAAATGTGTAATCAAACAATGACACCTGAGGTTGATGTAACACCAAGTATCATGTTGGAAAAACCCTTCTCATTCACAAATGCTTTTCACTGACCCCGTCTGGCAACATGTAGCTCTGGACAATTCCGATGCGGTTGAATTGAAACCGTCCCATTGAAATGACCCAGAAAGTCCATCTTAAAGTAAAAAAGTTTATTTATTAGTCGCAAGTAAGGCTTACATTAACACTGCAATGAAGTTACTGTGAAATTCCCCTAGTCGCCACACTCTGGCGCCTGTTCGGGTTAATGCACCCTAACCAGCACTGGGAGGAAACCGGAGCACCCGGAGGAAACCCAATGAGTTGTTGTATTCAAGGTGGCAGCTCACCATTACATTCTTAAGGACAATATATATTGGCATTGCCCACAAACTGTGAATGAATGAAAATGATTTTGTGTCAGTTCAGTGGGGCATGTCCGTTCCTGCAGGTTTTGCTGTTCTGTGTCCCGAAATGTTGCCTTCTGAAATAAATGTTCTGATTTGCTTCCGAATGCACTCTGCATGTGCCGTGTCTCTTGGGAGCCTGTTCCATAGATTAACCACTTGCCCAGTGAAGTAAGTGATTCTGCAGAACACCGGTAGTTTTAAACTTGCATCCGCCCCCTCGCAATGAGATGCACTTTCGTGCTCATGGCACTTTCTGATCTTGCTGTGTCGTTAGGTTGTTCATTTAAAAAGGAGAGGTTAAGAATTAATATTCCTGACTTTTCAGGAATAAGAAATTTGAACTGGACCTGGTTGAAAAGAGACACTTGTTGCTGCTTTTCGTCTCGCGCTCAAAGAACAAAGAAAATTACAGCACACGAACAGGCCTTTTGGCCCTCCAAACCTGCACCAACCATGCTGCCCAATTCAGGACAAGCACAAGAATTCCAAATTTTAAATGATCACAACTATTTAGACCACAGGTTTTGATTGGTTGGCTATTTGACTCTGATTGGCCAAGGTGTTGCCATGGAGAAAGCAATGGGGAATTATTGGCTTCCCAAGTTCCTAGGTAATTGAAATAAGGTTTGAACATATCCCTTTTGTTTGCAGCGAACAGGTCCCTGTGTATAAATGTTGCTCCACAGTAAGAGTTTTAACAACACCAGGTTTATTTGGTAGCAAATGCCATTAGCTTTCGGAGCGCTGCTCCTTCGTCAGATGGAGTGGAAATCTGCTCTCAAACAGGGCATACAGAGACACAAAATCAAGTTACAGAATACTGATTAGAATACGAATCTCTACAGCCAACCAGGTCTTAAAGCAAGATTGCGTATATCGACACAGACATCAAGTTTCTACAAAGATGCAAGAAAGCACCTGTGCTGAATGCTCCCTCCACTCACATTGTCTGTATCTTTAAGACCTGGTTGGCTGTCGAGATTCGTATTCTAATCAGTATTCTGTAACTTGATTTTGTGTCTCTATGCCCTGTTTGAGAGCAGATATCCACTCCATCTGACGAAGGAGCAGCGCTCCGAAAGCTAATGGCATTTGCTACCAAATAAACCTGTTGGACTTTAACCTGGTGTTGTTAAAACTCTAACTGTGTTTACCCCAGTCCAACGCCGGCATCTCCACATTATGAATTTTGCTTCCAGTGTAAACGAGGCACGCATGAGCGTGACTGATGGTCTTGACTGAGTTGTGAGCATACCTATTAGCACGCACAGGATATAGATTTGGAAATTGGGTCTTCTTGCATTTGTCCTGATGAGTGCAAGATGAAAAGTTTCAGTCACATGTCTCTCTTTTCATTAGGGTTCAACTTCTGTGCGACCAAGCGGCAGTTAGTTTTGAACTGCGTTGCTGGAATTGCTGTGGGCCATCCTTAATGTTCAAGTGTTTTTGAAGCAAAGAGGGGCATCAAATAACTTAACAAATAAGAAGATTGAGCAGGACAGCTCCTCGAGCTTGCCCATCCACAAACATCCACTCCTTCCACCACCGACGCTCAGTAGCAGCAGTGTGTACTATCTCCAAGATGCACTGCAGGAACTCACCAAAGATCCTTAGAAGGCACCTTCCAAACCCACGACCTCTACCATCTAGAAGGACAAGGGCAGCAGATACATGGGGACACCATCATCTGGAGGTTCCTCTCCAAGCCAGTCACCATCCTGGAAATATATCCCCGTTCCTTCACTGTCCCTGTGTCAAAATCCTGGAACTCCCTCCCGAACAGCATTTGGGTGTGCCTACACCACGCGGACTGCAGCAGTTCAAGAAGGCAGCTCTCCACCACCTTCTCATGGGGCAATTAGGGATGGGTAATAAATAGTGGCCTAGCCAGCGACACCCACATCCTGCAAAATACATTTAAAAAATAAAGATGGTGATTGTTCTAATACCCTGCCCGAACCCCTGGACTCCCTTTGTGTCCAACAATCTATCAAATATACGCTGACCAGGAATCCAGAATTTTCTGGGGTTCCAACCCTCTGAGTGAAGAAATGTTCCCTCATTTCAGACTTAAATGACTGACCTTTATCGTGAGGCCGTGACCCCCATTCCAGACTCTCCAGTGAAGGGAAACAGCCTCTCAGTGTGAACCCTGTCAAACATTCCAAGAATTCGGGCATTCCAGTGAGGTCACCTCTCAATCTGCTAAACTCCGTCAATGAGTGCCCATTCCAGCCAGTCTAGCCAGTGGACAACCCAATCATCTCGGCAATCAATCTCCTGAACCCTTGTTGCACTTCCTCTCGGATGAGTCATTCCCTCCTGGAAGAGAGACAAAAACTATGCAGTGCTCCAGCTGTGGACTCAGCAAAGGCTGAAACAGTCGCAGCAAGACTCCCCCCTCACTCTGTAACTCCAAACCCCTCACGATAAAGCCCAATAAACCGTTTGTCCTCTCAATCTCCGATTTGTGGACAAGAACACCCAAAACCTTCTGCACATTTGCTGGTCTCTTGCCTTTTTTAAAAAGAAATGTGCTGTCCTATTCTTCTTAACAAAGTGGATAACTTCATGCTCATCCTGATTGCTGTTACCTTTCAATGCACCTATTTTCTCTGCCTCTATCTCTTTGCATCCTCTTCACAGCTCGCTTACTCACCTGGTACTCAATGTTGTAATGCTGAAAAACCAGATTTGACTAAGCTCGTGCTTACTCTAAGATAATATTGAGGGTCACATGGACATCTTGCAGCTCCCCCTACCCCCACCACCATGCCAGGAATTCTGCGGTGAGTAACCCACTTCCTGACTCCCCTATAACCTGCCCACCATCTACAAGGCACAAGTCAGCAGTGTGATGGAGTACTCCCCACTTGTCTGGGTGTGTCTAACAACGGTGGCGCAGTGGTTAGCACTGCTGCCTCACAGTGCCAGGGACTTGGGTTCAATTTCGGCCTTGGGTCACTGTCTGGGTGGAGTTTGCACATTCTCCCTGTGTCTGCGTGGGTTTCCTCTGGGTGCTCCGGTTTCCTCCCACACTCCAAAGATGTGCCGGTCAGGTTGATTGGCATGTTAAATTGCCCCTTAACATCCAAAGTTGTGTTGTTTAGCGGGGTAAATATGCGGGATTACAGGGATAAGGCCTGGGTAAGATGTACTGCTAGAGAGTTGGTGCAGGCTCGATGGGCTGAATGGCTTCCCCCTGCGCAGCATGGATTCTATCAACATCAGTTAAGAGATGAAATTGTGGGACTTCTGCCGCCAGGTTATAACTTGACAAACTTTCTCAAAGTGACTAAGTTTGGTCCTCCTGTGTGCCATTGCCCAGGATCTGCACTGGACCATTAGAGAATGACCTACCTTCGGAAGTGAAGGATAATTGTTGTCCTGGAGAATGCTCACTGAAGAGAATTGAAATCATGGGACCTGAGAGTGCAGAAGGTGGCCAATTGGCCCATTACCTCGGTGCTAGCTCTTTGAGGAAGCTATGCAATTGGTTCCGCTCTCCTGCTCTTTCCCCAGAGTCCTTCAATTGCTCATCGTTGTCTGTTGAGCATGAGCGCTGGATCTGTTTCCATCACCGTTTCAAGCAGTGCGTTCCCGATCAGAACAACTCGCTGTAAAAAGGTAACTACTTCCCTCACCTCTGGCCCTGTTGCCAATTATGTTAAATTTGTGTCCTCCGGTACCGACTCTCTTGCCACTCGAAGCGACTTGTATGCTTATTAACTTTGTCAAAACCCATCATGATTCGGCGAGCATTTCTCGAAGTCTTCTTTCACGGTGGTTATGCAATGTCAGGGCTATCTGCCTATCCCCACTTTGTTCCTCAATTATCATGTTGTCACTGGTGATTATATTTGTGACATTTGTAAATGTCGAACAGATTGAGTTGGTGATTATTCTCACTGCCGTGCTGATCACTGTCAATGGCCAACTCTTAATACTGTGAATGATTCATCAATCTGAGTATTCAGTAGGTCAAATTGTGTCGTCTGAATCATCCAGGCTGGAATCAGAACAGTTCAATTGAGTGCTGAATGGGCCCCAGAAATGTTGTTTGTGTATTATTTCTCTGAAGGTGCACGTATACCACAGGGATCCAACGTGACGTTAGTTGAAAACCCATTGTATGTGATTCTTCCCAGTTGGCTTTATTTTACAGGGTGGATTTTACACCAAAATAGACAAGTTGTCTTCCAGTGGTAAAGCTAAATTCAGAAGTCTGACTTGGGCACATCATCGAAATCATAGAATCCCTACAGTGCAGAAGGAGGCCATTCAGCCCATCGAGCCTGCACCAACTATCGAGCAGAGCATCTTACCCAGGCCTTATCCCTGTAATCCTGCATATCTACCCTCTCTATTTTTTATCGAATGAGAAAGGGGGAAAGTTCGGGATTTAATTGACAAATATGTGTGTGAATGAAAGATGTGAAAAGTCTCTTGTTCCTGATTTGCTGTAATTGACTGTAACTACTGAGCTGTTTCTCTGTAACCTCAGAACCGCTCTGGCCATCCCGTGTTGGCCGTGGAGAGTTCTCCTTGTGCACAAGTAATTAAAGACCTTGCATTGGATGCATGGTGTCCAACGCTGTTGTGTAAAGGAGTTGACTGAGTGCCTTTAGATTGCTGCTACCCAAGACAACTCTAACACCATCAAGCCTGCACTGACCACAATCTCACCCAGGCCCTATCCCGTAACCCCATGTATTTACCCTGCTAATCCCCCTGACACTAAGGGGCAATTTAGCATGGCCAATCCACCTAACCCACATGTCTTTGGACTGTGGGAGGAAACGGAGCACCAGGAGGAAACACACACAGACACGGGGAGAACGTGCAGACTCCGCACAGACAGTGACCCGAGGCTGGAATTGAACCCGGGTCCCTGGAGCTGTGAGGCAGCAGTGCTAACCACTGTGCCACCCTAAAATGGAGGAGATCTTTCTCATGCAACTTGAACCTTTGGGCTTAGACGTCACAGAAGCAATGAAATGGCAGAACAGTTACATTGAGGAAATAGGGTATTGGACTGCCCTGATGGGTGGGATTTGATACTGTGTTGTCGAGACCAGTTTGAAATGACCTCCAGTGGGCTGATGAGTCACCTTGCTGAATCTTGACCTCTGCTTGGAATTGTTTAAAGAGGGCACTTCTTTCCAGAGCCTGGTCGACAGCTCGTATCGTAACTGCTGGGAGTGGAGGTGCCTGGTGTCCGGTTTTCAGGAGATCAGAAGTCGGGTGTGCGACGGAATTGCAGTTGTAGCGGAGCACTTTCAACGTGATATGTTGCCTGGCTCGAATCTGTACCACACTTCCAGCTCATCAACTGGATCAATGCTGGAAAGGTCTTGGGGAGAGCGGACTCTGAGGAGGAGAAGTTGTTGAAAACCTTTGACGGTGTGGGTTGGAGTGAGCAGGGTGTAGACTGCGCACTAAGTCTAGATGACAAATGGAGAATTGGTGGAGATACAGGCCGGAGTAAAGCTGACTGGCCACTGTAAAAATCATAAAAAGCTAGGGCCAATACTTCCAAATTCCTGTGTGATCACCAATACTCCCCACCTCTTGCTGCAACATTCCCCCTCTCCCACCCCCCATCCCCCCTCTGCCCCTGGTCCCCATCCCCCCTCTGCCCCTGGTCCCCATCCCCCCTCTGCCCCTGGTCCCCATCCCCCCTCTGCCCCTGGTCCCCATTCCCCCTCAGCCCCTGGTCCCCATTCCCCCTCAGCCCCTGGTCCCCATCCCCCCCCCGTCCCTGCCCCCCGTCCCTGGCCCCCATCCCCCCCCTCCGCCCCTGGCCCCCATCCCCCCTCCGCCCCTGGCCCCCATTCCCCCCCCACTCCGCCCCTGGCCCCCATCCCCCCCCTCCGCCCCTGGCCCCCATCCCCCCTCCGCCCCTGGCCCCCATTCCCCCCCCACTCCGCCCCTGGCCCCCATCCCCCGCCCCTGGCCCCCATCTCTCCTCCCCCCCTCCCCCCCCATCCGCCCCTGGCCCCCATCTTCCCCCCCACCCCCCTCCGCCCCTGGCCCCCATCTCCCCCTCCGCCCCTGGCCCCCATCTCCCCCCCCCACCTCCACCGCTGGCCCCCATCTCCCCCCCCCTCCGCCCCTGGTCCCATCCCCCCCCCCCCCCCCCCCCCTCTGGCCCCGGCCCCCCCACCCCTCCGCCCCTGGCCCGCGCCCCCCCCTCCGCCCCTGGCCTGCACACCCACCTCCGCCCCTGGCCCCCACCCCCCCCCCCCGCCCCTGGCCCCCACCCCCCCCCCCCCCCCCCCCCGCCCCTGCCCCCCCCCCCGCCCCTGGCCCCCCTCCACCCCTGGCCCCCCCCCCCCCCCCCGCCCCTGGCCCCCCTCCACCCCGCCCCTGGCCCCCGCCCCCCCCTCCACCCCTGCCCCCCCTCCGCCCCTGCCCCCGCCCCCCCCCCCCCCCCAGGCCCCCGCCCCCCCCTCCACCCCTGGCCCCCCCTCCGCCCCGCCCCCCCCTCCGCCCCTGGCCCCCGCCCCCCCCTCCGCCCCTGGCCCCCACCCCTCTCTGGTGCTGGAAATCACTCCAGGATATCATACAAAGTATTATCCATGAAGTCGAGGTCTCGAGGCAGTCCAGTTCACTTCCAGAACTCTGGAGCGTTAGCGCTGACCACTCCAGCTGCCCTTGTACTCCAGAGACCACTGCTCTCTGCACCTAACATCCAGTCTGTTTAAACTCCGATCCCCTGGAAACATCTAGCACCAGGAACACCGAGCAACCCTTTTATACACTTCTACCAGGTCACTTCCAAGTCCATACAGGTGAGCGACCTGACTCACCTGAGGAAGGAGCAGCGCCCCGAAAGCTCGTGATACCAAATACACCTGTTGGACTTTAACCTGGTGTTGTGAGACTTCTTACTGCCCTAACGTCATTAATGAGTTCTGGCCCTTAATAAATCAACGTTCCATCAAGAAATGGATCTGGAAAGAGGATACAGCTCAGGATTCTAGCAGAGGCCAGTTCAGCAAAGTCCGGGAAATGATTAGAAGTTAATTGTTAACAAATTCCCCCTGTATTACCAGCTCCTGAACAGCTGCATACATTCCCCCTTTTGTTTTTCACATCGCTTTCTAAACTAAAAAGCAGATTCTTATTAGCCAACACTGCCGACCCTGGACTGCTGCTCAAGAAAGAAGCAAAAGCTACCTGCACCCCCCCCCGCAGTCCCTCCTGAGTTTGAGCTGGTCCTTGTCACCCAGATGAGTTTATTGCAACAGAGCTCTGTCAACTTTCTCCGTCTTAAGAAAAGATAATCTTCCTTCTTTTCATAGGATGATGAATTCTCCCCACAGTCCAGAGGCATAACTTGACAGTAACCACTGCCATTGCTGATTCAACCACAAAATAACACAGAATATTAACACAGGGAAAGCGGGGCTTAAACAGCCAAGGGTTTTCACGCCACACTAGGGCACGTACCAATGGAAGTTTCCCCCACCCCCAGCCACAGTAGAGGCACTGACGGTACAATACTGCGTCCTTTCGCAGGCTACATAGTCTGCACCATAACGGGAGTTAGTCACAGATTCTGTAACCCCAGTACAACTGAAATACAACAAATAGGCAAGCCCATAAGTTCTCCGGGGAGATGGGGGGGGTGTGGTTTTCCTCACCCACTGTGAGGTCTCGGAGAGCCCT
This sequence comes from Mustelus asterias, assembly GCF_964213995.1. NCBI lineage: Eukaryota > Metazoa > Chordata > Chondrichthyes > Carcharhiniformes > Triakidae > Mustelus > Mustelus asterias. Next base: position 72,089,791 of record NC_135822.1, read on the forward strand.
ACCCACTTCTTCCATATTAAACCACTCACCCACCTCCCTGCAACGGCGCTACTCATTTTAACCAGAATTGTCAGGAAGGTTAGCAAGTGAAGACGTCCACCACTGGGCGAGGCAGTCCAAAGATGTGGCGGGTCAGGTGGATTGGCCGTGCTAAATTGCCCCTTCGTGTCAGGGGGGGCTAGCTGGGGTAAAGGCACGGGGATAGGGCCTGCATGGGATTGTGGTCGGTGCAGACTCGATGGACCGAATGGCCGCCACCTGCACTGCAGGATTTTATGATTCTCTATATGCCAGGATTATAAAATGACAAGCGGATAAAAATTGCACAGCTTTAGTACTGTACAACCCACGCAACACACTCCTCACAATGCGGGATGCATTCCACTCAGGATAAATGGATGTCCCTGGATTCCCCAGCATATCAGGATAACAGGCAGAAATCTGCTATCGTGCTCACTCACAGGATATGCTCTGTCTGTACAGCGCGCAAGAAAGAATACTTTTCACTGTATGTTAATACATGTGACAATAATAAATCAAATCAAACTCACTGCCACCGTGCCGCCCACACTGACTCGTGGTCATGGCACAGAGTGTACACTCCAGGATAAAGCACCAGAGCTCGGAGAAAGATTGATTTTGATTTGATTTGATTTATTATTGTCATATGCATTAACATACAGTGAAAAGTATTGTTTCTTGTGCGTTACACAGACAAAGCATACCGTTCATAGAGAAGGAAAGGAGAGGGTGCAGAATGTAGTGTTACAGTCATAGCGAGAGTGTAGAGAAAGATCAACTTAATGCAAGGTAAGTCCATTCAAAAGTCTGACAGCAGCAGGGAAGAAGCTGTTGTTGAGTCGGTTGGTACGTGACCTCAGACTTTTGTATCTTTTTCCCGAAGGAAGAAGGTGGAAGAGAGAATGTCCGGGGTGCGTGGGGTCCTTGATTATGCTGGCTGCTTTGCCGAGGCAGCGGGAAGTATAGGCAGAGTCAATGGATGGGAGTCTGGTTTGAGTGATGGACTGGGCTTTGTTCACGATCCATTGTAGTTTCTTGCAGTCTTGGTCAGAGCAGGAGCCCATACCAAGCTGTGATACATCTGGAAAGAATGCTTTCTAAGTTTAAGTTTGTTTATTAGTGTCACAATTAGGCTGACATTAACACAACAATGAAGTTACTGTGAGAATCCCCTAGCCACCACATTTTGGCGCCTGTTCGGGTACACTGAGGGAGAATTTAGCACGGCCAATACTCCTTACCTGCACACTTTTTACTCTGTGGGAGGAATCCGGAGCACCCGGAGGAAACCCACGCAGACACGAGGAGAACGTGCAGACTCCACACAGACAGTGACCCAAGCCGGGAATCAAACCCAGGTCCCTGGCGCAGTGAGGCAGCAAGTGCTAACCACTGTGCCACCGTGTCACCCCGATGGTGCATCTGTAAAAGTTGGTGAGAGTCATCGCAGATATGCTGAATTTTTCTAGCCTCCTGAGAAAGTGGAGGCATTGGTGGGGCCTGAGGGAAAGCTAGTTTCACGTGTGAGGGAGAATGAAAGAAGGATATGTTGACAGGGCGAAGCTGAGAGGGGCTGGGAGGAGAAATGTGGAGGAGACCAGTTAGGTTGAGTGTTGTGGGATTTTATGAATTTTATATATACCTAGGAAACTTTATCGGAGAATTTAATTTAATTCCTGAAATTAGCGATGTGAAAAATGAAACATAAATCATGATTACAGGGTTACATTTAACCAATTGATGACCTTGTGAATGTTTCAGTGCTTTGCTAAAGTCTTTGCCACAGTTCCTGCTGAGAAGCTGGGCTTTGACTGGATCCTACACTCCATATGGGGCGAGATTCTCTGACCGCGCTCGCCTGAAACCCGGAGATACCCCCCTCCCCAGCCTTTACGCAGTCCGTGTCCCCCCGCCCGCTAGAACGCCAGTGGGATGGGAGAATTCCAGCCCCTGTCTGTTTGACAGTACAGGCTGAATCATGGTGCCCGCATTCAGGCCTCAGTCACAGGCACTGGGGAGCTGGAACCTTGTCTGAAACTGCGCTAGGAGCACAGCAGAACGAGGAAAGAAGTATCTGCGTGAGAACAGGCGCCATGGCTTCTTCCTTAAGTAAACTTCAGAAATGTATTCAGCAGAGGAAGAAAGAATGATGAGGTCCCTGTTGTGCCGTGCTCTTATCCATTTCTCTCTGATAGGGTTCATTTCAGGGTTTGGGGATTCAGTAAGTCCCGACTGTGCCATGGGGCGGTGGGGGGGGGGGTGTCAGGTGGGGGTCGGTGGAGTGGGGTGAGGGTGGTTCTGATCAGATGAAGAATGTACATTAGATTGGAATAGCAGCGTGATATGCTGACATGCCGTCATTCTGATTATTACATGTAATAGCACTGGTCATTAAGTTGCAAGTTGGGAAATGACTATGTAATAGCATAGGAAGGCTCAAACCATCCATGTAATGTTCTGCTGCAATTCTAATGGCAGTGTTCATAGCAACTACGTCCCGTCTCCATTAAGATAATATCAAAACATATTAAACAGCGGTATTCTAATGTTGCAAATAGGAATTTCTATGCTGCAGTCTTCTGGTTCTTCAGAGCCCGGGTTGTAACTGTGATCCCCACCTTCTTCCTCCCCCTCTATCTTTCTACAGTGGTTACTCGCTTTTACTTTCTAAAACAGTGGGTATCTCTGCTGTCTCGCAGCTCCAGGGACCCGGCTTGGGTCACTGTCTGTGCAGAGTCTGCACATTCTCCCCGTGTCTGCGTGGGTTTCCTCCGGGTGCTCCGGTTTCCTCCCACACTCCAAAGATGTGCAGGTTAGGTTGGTTGGCCATGATAAATTGCCCCTTAGTTTCAGGGGGACTAACAGGGTAAATACGTGGGGTCACGGGAATAGGGCCTGGGGTGGCATTGTTGTTGGTGCAGGCTCGATGGGCTGAATGGCCTCTTTTTGCACTACAGGGATTCTGTGAGATCGCATCTGTCACAGCTCTGTCTGTCACTGGCTTAAAAGCTTTGTGAGAGTTCTGGAGCTTGTGGGAACCCTGTATGAAATTGTTGCATCCACTTCGGGACATGGATGGGTCATTGACCAAACCCAATGACTTCAATGAGGCCTGAGTCTGAATTGAACAGGTCAAAATCCTGGAATTCCCTCCCTCACAGCACTGTGGGTGTACCTACGCCACATGGACTGCAGCAGTTCAAGATGGCAGCTCATCACCACCTTCTCAAGGGGCAATGAGGGACGGGTAATAAATGCTGTTCTAACCAGCGACACTCTCATCCGAAAATGAATTTAAAATAAACATTTCTGTCTCCCTGCTCTTCACTGGTTCTGAGAGATTTGAGAAACTCTTTTCACCCAAGCTGAGTTGATTCAGATGATCAAGCTTTGACCAAACTGAAAGTCAAAATCCAACCTGGCCACGGCTTCAGAAGGATGATGGCGAATGCTGATAGATTACTTCTGTTCGTTGATAACAAGAAGGCATAAATTGAAGCCTGTGGCTAAAGAGATCCCAGGGGATGTTAGACAAAGTCCTTGCAAGGATATGGTGGTTTAGAGGTTTAAACCTTCACCCCAAACTGTTGTTGAAGCACCCATGAATCCTGTCCACAGGACCTAGGGGGGTTGTTTTCAGGAGGAGGTGTGAGCAGTGGGCGGGTGAGAGGGATTAGACGTGGAGAAGAACACTGGTTCAGATGTGATGGGCTGAATGGCCTGTTTCTCACAGCCATGTTCCTGGCCGGTGAGGGCGACAGCGGGGCAATGCTGGAATCATCTGGCTGATAGAAATGTCACTGAGAGATTCCCATTCCACCTCAGCTGAAATGTCCTGCTCAAAGTGTTGGATTCCCACTGTTCAGGGTCATTTTATTCCAAATGGGGATGGGGGAATTTGGATTTAGAATATACTTCCTGATAGGGCAGGATTCCGAAATAGCTTCGAAAGCAAAAGAGTTGACGAAATAGTCAAGAGGAATAAAAATTGGAGAGATGTTGGGTCAGAGGAGGAGAGTGGTACGAACTGGATTACTTTTCTAAAGGTACAGCATTGACTTGGAGTCAAGAACCTCGTTCTGTGCTGTGCTGTTGTACCATTCCATGCACAATAGTCTCCAGAGTAGGTTGGCCAGCCAGCTGGGTGACGAAGTTCTCGCTCCCGCTATCTGAGCTGTCGCGAAGTTTACCAATCCAGTTTTCAAACGTGGATTTTGTACAGAGGCTGCGGCACCCCAGCCACCAGATTGAGTTCTTTACAGGTTTTATTCATTCACGGGACACGGGCGTCGCTGGTTGGCCAGCATTTGTTGCCCATCCCTCGTTGCCCTTGAACTGAGCACCTTGCTCGGCCATTTCAGAGGGCATTTAAGAGCCAACCACCTTGCTGTGGCTCTGGAGTCACATGTAGGCCAGACCAGGTAAGGACGGCAGATTTCCTTCCCTAAAGGACATTAGTGAACCAGATGGGTTTTTCCCACAATCGACAATGGTTTCATGGTCATCTGTAGATTCTTAATCCCAGATCAATGAAAGATAGAAACCCTACAGTGCAGAAGGAGGCCATTTGGCCCATCAAGTCTACACCAACAACAATCCCACCCAGGCCCTATCCCCGCTCAGTTATCCTGCTAATCCCTCGAACCTATCACATCCCGGGAAACTAAGGGTTAATTTAGCATGTCCAATCAAACGAACCTGCACATCTTTGGAGTGTGGGAGGAAACCGGAGCACCCGGAGGAAACCCACGCAGACACGGGGAGAACGTGCAGACTCCGCTCAGACAGTGACCCAAGCCAGGAATCAAACCCGGGTCCCTAGAGCTGTGAGGCAGCAGTGCTAACCACTGTGCTGACAGATTTTTTAATTGAATTCAAATTCCCAGCTGTCGTGGCGGGATTCGAACCCAGGTGTCCAGAACATTAGTTGAGTGTCTGGATTAATAGGGCGATAATACCACTAGACCATCTCACCTTTTTTGCTGACTGATGTTTTCTCTTGTATAAACCTGCAGGTGGAGAGGGACTTTGAGCGAGAATGTGGCAAGCTCCAGCAGTAAGTATAAGACTTCAAACCTGGCACAAAGCTGCCGTTTAAAGCTTAATTGTCCTCCACTCCTGTGTTTCCTGAACGCCGTGTTCGATTGACTGATCGAAGGCATTGAGTTGGAACATATAATTCAGACAGAAAATTTAAATTTGTTGTGGCAATTAAAGAGACGTGCGATTTTACCAGTGTGTGAAGCTGCTCAACTGCTGAGAGTGATCACTTTTTCCCCCCCCTCTGTTTTCTGTTCAGGTTGGAAGATCAGATTAAGAAGCTGCATAAGGATATGAAGAAAAGCACCGAGGCAGATATAGGTAGGACCATGTACTGAGCTCAACAGAACTGGGGGCTATTGAAACATAGAAGATAGGAACAGGAGGAGGCCATTTGGCCCTTCGAGCCTGCTCCGCCATTCATCACGATCATGGCTGATCGTCCAACTCAATAGCCTAATCCTGCTCCCTCCCCATAACCTTTGATCCCATTCGCCCCAAAGTGCTATATCCAGCCACCTCTTGAATACATTCAATGTTTTGCCATCAACTACTTCCTGTGGTAATGAATTCCACAGGCTCACCACTCTCTGGGTGAAGAAATGTCTCCTCATCTCCGTCCTAAATGGTCTACCCCGAATCCTCAGACTGTGACCCCTGGTTCTGGACTCCCCCACCATCAGGAATATCCTCCCTGCATCGACCCTGTCTAGTCCTGCTCGAATTTTAGAATTATGAGATCCCCCTCATTCGTCTGAACTCCAGCAAAAACAATCCTAACCTCGTCAATTTCTCATACGTCAGTCCCACCATCCCCGGAATCAGCCTGGTAAACCTTTGCTGCAGTCCCTCGAGAGCAAGAACATCCTTCCTCAGAAAAGGAGACCAAAACTGCACACAATACTCTAGGCGTGGCCTCACCAAGGCCCTCTATAATTGCAACAACATGTGGAAAGCACACCTCAAATTGCCTGCAGGGAGGGAGGCAAGACCAATGTCTTCTCACCATCCTCACAAACATGTTTGTGTCTGAGCGGGTTGAGGGGGAGATCGTGGGAAGAGGGGTAACGTGGATTCTGTGCTTGAGGGCAGGAATGAGGATTCTCCTGTTCCCTTTCAACAGGGAATCTGAATGAGCCCGCGAGCCTGTGACTTTGCAAAAAGACAAACCTTCCGATTTGTGAGTTCATTCTTAGATGACATAACTCACAAGTAGCCGGTTCTCTTGTTTCTATCTGTGGTCATAATTATTCACAGATCCATGAAGTCGGCAGAGCATGTGAATAAGGTAGTTAAGAAGGCAAATGACACTTGCTTTTATCTGTCGTGGCACAGAGTATAAGAGCAAGAAGGTAATGTTGGAGCTGTACAGAGCGTTGGCTAGGCCGCAGCTGGAGTGCTGTGTGCAGTTCTGGTCACCCCACTATAGGAAGGATGTAATATCACTAGAGTGGGGACAGAAGAGGTTCACCAGAATGGTGGCCTGGAATGGAGTAACTCAGCTATAAGGGGAGACTGGATTGTTTTCTCTCGAGCAAAGAAGGCTGAGGGGGGACATGACTGAGGTATATAAGATTGTGAGGGGAATGGACAGGGTGAGTCGGGAGCAGCTGTTCCCCTTGGTTGAGGGGTCGATCACGAGAGGGCAGAGTTTTAGGGTGAGGGGCAGGAGATTCAGAGGGGATTTAGAATCATAGAAAATTACAGCTCAGAAACAGGCCTTTTGGCTCTTCTTGTCTGTGCCGAACCATTTTATGCCTCGTCCCACTGACCACCTGGACCATATCCCTCCACGCCCCTCTCACCCATGAACCCGTCCAAGTTTTTCTTAAATGTTAAAAGTGACCCCGCATTTACCACTTTATCCAGCAGCTCATTCCACACTCCCACCACTCTCTGCATGAAGAAGCCCCCCCTAATATTCCCTTGAAACTTTTTCCCCCTTTACCCTTAACCCATGCCCTCTGGTTTTTTCCTCCCCTAGCCTCAGTGGAAAAAGCCTGCTTGCATTCACTCTATCTATACCCATCAAAATCTTATACACCTCTATCAAATCTCCCCTCATTCTTCTACGCTCCAGGGAATAAAGTCCCAACCTATTCAATCTCTCTCTGTAACTCAGCTTCTCAAGTCCCGGCAACATCCTTGTGAACTTTCTCTGCACTCTTTCAACCTTATTTACATCCTTCCTGTAACTAGGTGACCAAAACTGTACACAATACTCTAAATTCGGCCTCACCAATGCCTTATATAACCTTACCATAACACTCCAACGTTTATACTCGATACTCCGATTTATAAAGGCCAATGTACCAAAGGCACTCTTTACAACCCTATCCACCTGTGACGTCACTTTTAGGGAATTCTGTACCTGTATTCCCAGATCCCTCTGTTCAACTGCACTCCTCAGAGTCCTACCATTTACCGAGTACGTTCTTCTTTGGTTTGTCCTTCCAAAGTGCAATATCTCACACTTGAGAAAATACATTTTCACTCAGGGCGGTGGGAATCGGGGATGCACTGCCTGCGAAGATAGTGGAGGCCGGAAACCTTACAACCTTTAACAAAACATTTGGATGAGCACTTGAAACAGCATAACATTCAAGGATATGGGACAAGTGCAGGAAAATGGGATTAGCGCACCTTTAGTGGTAGTTCATAGAAATCATAGAAACCCTACAGTGCAGAAGGAGGCCATTCGGCCCATCGAGTCTGCACCGACCACAATCCCACCCAGGCCCTACCCCCACATATTTACCCGCTAATCCCTCTAACCTACGCATCTCAGGGGCAATTTTTAACCTGGCCAATCAACCTAACCCGCACATCTTTGGACTGTGGGAGGAAACGGAGCACCCGGAGGAAACCCACGCAGACACGAGGAGAATGTGCAAACTCCACACAGACAGTGACCCGAGCCAGGAATCGAACCCGGGACCCTGGAGCTGTGAAGCAGCAGTGCTAACCACTGTGATGCCGTGCCGCCCTCACACTTGAGAAAGTTGCTGTCAGTACAGACCCAATGGGCCAAAGGGCCTTTTCTGTGCCTTTCTGTGGCTCCATCAGCTTAGTTAATGTATTTGTCTACATTTGCAGACATCTCATCAGCTGAATTTGAATCGTTTGGGCCACTTCACAACAATAGAGTGAATATTTGTTCATCTCAGACTTGAGAAAGAGAACTTGTGTTTAGATCGTGGTTGAGATTCTCCCAAACCGCATGAAAACTGGAGTCAATCATGCTGGTTTTTTCAGTGGGATTTTCAAAATGAATCTCCCACACTGCGCTGCAGAGTACCTCAGGGAGATTTACTCTGACGTTCTGTAGGCGGGGACTATTCCCGCCGGAGAGGCTGGCAGAATCGCGCTGAGCGGGCCATTGCGCCTGTGCTGATCTGTCAGTGCTGAGATTGGTGCACGTGCAGTGGCCCCGCACTGCTGGCCTCCCAATTGGTGGCCAGCCCCCCTCCCACAGCACCATACCTCCGCCCGATCACTGGCCCCTCCATGCACGGGGGACCCAGCTTCGAACCCGCCAACTCCCTCAAAAGGCTAAACATCCACCCCGATGGCCAGCCCCGATCGCTGACTTCCCTCCCTCTGTTACTCTGTCCAAGTGCAGAGTGGCAGGAGCCCCCCCCCTTTCCCCATAGATCACCCCCCGGAGACCCCACAACTATTAAGCCCTGCCCCCTTGGCATTGACACTTTGCCCCTTGGGCAATGCTGAGGGCACAAACTGGCACTGCCAAGGTGTCAATGCCCAGGGGCCACCACTGCCCAACCACTTGGGGGGGACCCCGATTGTCCCCCCTTCACTCCAGCGGGGTCGGACCACTAACTCGCCGAAAGTGGGGAGCCACTGTATACCCCGTGGGAGTGAAATACTCCTGGCGGGGTGAGGGGGGGCGCTAACTGGCCCCGAGACTTCAGTCCTGGGCCCACTGATGGCATTTAAATTGTATTTGAATTAACATTTAAATAATTCATGTGGCTCCCTGCTGATTTCCAGCACAGATGTGACACTGCTGGAAATCCGGTGCTGGGAGTAGCTGTGGGGGCGGGAAGCCCAGTGCGGATCCCGCACATCGACCGCTGCTGGAATCTCCCGGGAGAGGGACGAATCACCCCCAGTGTCTTTCACGGCCATCAGATTCGCAGTGCTGCCTGCAGCCAATAAAACCCGTTGTATTCCCTTGCTGTAAGTCGTGTGACAGGGTGGAAGAGGGGCCCGCACGCCTTCGAGACAGAGCTGTGGCATCTCCCCATTCCACCCGGAAGACACCGCACTGGTGCGGCACCCGAGATTTTGCGAGCAAGTCTCTGCAAACGACATTCACTCCTAACGAGAGGAAGATTGAGTCAGAACGCTACGCTGCACCCCATCCCGTGACCCTATATGTCCATTCATCCGATCAGCACGTTTCTGATCAAATGAAGGGGAAAGGTTTCCTGCAAAACGCACACTTTCAGGAAACCTCTAATGAATGTGAAGTCCTGTTCATTCTCCAACCCGATCAGTGGTTGCAGGATTTCTCTGAAGCTGGCTATTTACTTGACAGGACCTAATTAAGACAATGTAATTCAACCGATATGTTAAAAATAAGGAGCATAACATGGAGCTTAGACATGACTACAAGAGGCACTGTCACTATGATGGGCTGGATAATAAAAAAGGCCCTGCAGTCACCATCTCCTCCCCCACCCCCTCCTCAAGACTCCAGGCACTCTGCTAAATGTACATTTGATTTGATTTATTATTGTCACATGTATGCACATACAGTGAATAGTATTGTTTCTTGCGCGCTACACAGACAAAGCATACCGTTCATAGAGAAGGAAAGGAGAGGGTGCAGAGTGTATTACAGTCATAGCTAGGGTGTAGAGAAAGATCAACTTAGTACGAGGTAGATTCATTCAAAAGTCTGACAGCAGCAGGGAAGAAGCTGTTCTTGAGTCGGTTGGTACGTGACCTCAGACTTTTGTATCTTTTTCCCGAAGGTGGAAGAGAGAATGTCCGGGGTGCGTGGAGCCCTTAATTATGCTGCTTTGCCGAGGCAGCGGGAAGTGTAGACAGAGTCAATGGATGGGAGGCTGGTTTGTGTGATGGATTGAGCTACGTTCACGACCCTTTGTAGTTCCTTGCGGTCTTGGGCAGAGCAGGAGCCCATACCAAGCTGTGACGCAACCAGAAAGAATGCTTTCTATGGTGCATCTGTAAAAGTAGATGAGAGTCGTAGCTGACATGCCAAATTTCCTCAGCTCCCCAGAAAGTAGAGGCATGAGCCGTGCTCACAGTCTCAATGTCTTAACTGCATGTTCCAACTGAAGAACAATTGCAGCACTTTGGAATCTCAAGATGTGCTTTTGAGTTGCACAAGCGCTTGCACCCATTATACTTTTAAAATAACATGAGAGGTTTGGATGTGTGTTATGTAATGGAGCTAAATGGTCAGTGACAAAGATGAAATAGTGAATGTTGCATGACTCACACTAAAGTGATAATTGACACTCTGCTGGATGTTGGGTTTTTTTTAATGTTGAATGCTGGAAATAACGCATCTTAAGTGTGTTACTTGTCTTCCAGCCTGACGTGCAATATTTAGAGAAATCAGCATTTCACTGAAAAGCAATTGAAACATTCTGGACTGCACCTGCTAAATTTGTACATCCCTCATCTTCCTTTCTGCACCCACCTGATGCAACAGGAGGAAGGAGTTTGCAAGTTTCATCTTGCCCTTCCTGGACCGTGGGAAATCCCAAAGTGCCTGATGGCCGACTGAAGACATGTTTGAGGTGCACTGGCCATTGTACAGTAAGAAATCACACCACACCAGGTTAAAGTCCAGCAGGTTTATTTGGAATCACGAGCTTTCCGAGCGCTGCTCCTACCTCTGGCCGTTGTAGTGCAGCCGATTGGGGTCGAAGCAGAGATCTCACAAACACCGACATGATAGTGAGCAGTGGGTCCAATTTGGTGATGCTGGTTGAGGGATAAACATTGGTTCGAACGCCCCTGTGCACGGTGGCACGGTGGGTTAGCACTGCTGCCTCACGGCGCCAGGGACCCGGGTTCGATTCCCGGCTTGGGTCACTGTCTGTGTGGAGTTTGCACGTTCTCCCCGCGTCTGCATGGGTTTCCTTCAGGTGCCCCAGTTTCCTCCCACAATCTAAAGATGTGCAGGTTAGGTTGATTGGCCATGCTAAATTGATCCTCAGTGTCAGGGGGACAACAGGGTGAATATGAGGGGTTACGGGAATAGGGCCTGAGTCGGATAGTGGTCGGTGCAGACACAATGGGTCGAATGGCCTCCTTTTGCACTGTCGGGATTCTATGAACTGAATTTCAGTTAGGCTCCGGTTTCCTCCCATAATGTGAAAGACGTGCTGGTTAGGGTGCATTGACCCGAACAGGCGCCGGAGTGTGGCGACTCGGGGAATTTCACAGTAACTTCATTGCAGTGTTAAGGTAAGCCTTACTCATGACTAATAAATATACTTTACTTTAAACTTTTAAACCCTGTTCTGCTCAAAACAGTGCATTCAAATTCTCCACGTTCAGCTGAGAAGGTAGACAGGGATCTCGGTTTAGTGCCTACCCTTGGAACACAACACTTCAGACACTGTTGCACTCGCTCCGGACAGCACTGAACCTGTCAGCCCAGATTCTTTGCTCAAGACTCTGCAGTAGAACTTGAACCCACCACACACACACACACACACACACACACACAACAATCACTCTGGCAAGGCCATGACTTTGCTGTGAAGAGGTGGGGCAGTTCAGCCCTGTGATTTGACGTTGATGGGATTAGATCAGAAACAGTTAATGTCAGAACTGCCAGTGAGTCAGAGAAAATGGGCTCTGATTGCATTTTGCTGGGTGAATTGAGTGTGTCACAGAGGGAGTGGAAAACACGTAGCTTTGAAATGCACTGACAGATGTACAAATTCTGTTAATGTACCAATCCCATCTCCCCCCCGCACCCCCCGCGATTGCCTGCTGGTAATTATTAAAATAACACTAACTTATACAGAACGCGCAGCCTGATGGATTCGAGTTCATTTCTTTCAGTCACGTGAAATAACCTTCTCTTGATTGCAAACTAACGTGACTAGTTGTTTCCTTGATTTGATTTGATTTATTATTGTCACATGTATTAACATACAGTGAAAAGTATTGTTTCTTGCGTGCTATACAGACAAAGCATACCATTCATAGAGAAGGAAAGGAGAGAGTGCTGAATGTAGCATTACAGTCATAGCTAGGGTGTAGAGAAAGATTAACTTAATGCAAGGTAAGTCCGTTCAAAAGTCTGACAGCAGCAGGGAAGAAGCTGTTCTTGAGTCGGTTGGTACATCACTCAGACTTTTGTATCTCTTTCTCGATGGAAGAAGGTGGAAGAGAGAATGTCCGGGGTGCGTGGGGTCCTTAATTATGCTGGCTGCTCTGCTGAGGCAGCGGGAAGTGTAGGCAGAGTCAATGGATGGGAGGCTGGTTTGCATGATGGACTGGGTACATCCACAACCTTTTGTAGTTCCCTGCGGTCTTGGGCAGAGCAGGAGCCATACCAAGCTGTGATACAACCAGAAAGAATGCTTTCTATGGTGCATCTGTCAAGGTTGGTGAGAGTCGTAGCTGACATGCCAAATTTCCTTAGTCTTCTGAGAAAGTAGAGGCATTGGTGGGCTTTCTTAACCATAGTGTCAGCATGGGGGGGACCAGGACAGGTTGTTGGTGATCTGGACACCTAAAAACCTCTCCCTCTCCAAACATTTCATTCCATACACTTCTCCCGCTATCTCTCCATTTTAATCCACGGAGCGAAGTGACGGAACCGGGGCTCTTTCCCGAAAGTGTTGCAGGAGAGGGAAGCACAAACGGGCAACTCATGCCAGTATGCAGTGGCCCAGTAGAAACACCAATTCCGAATAAATATCCGACCGGACGTTACAGCACTCTCTATAATCTGAAAACTGGCAATCACGTGCTCAGATGCATGCTGATCCATCAAAGCTTAACTGAATTGGTATCCACAGAATCATCGCATCCCTACAGTGCAGAGGGAGGCCCATCGCACCTGCACCGACCACAATCCCACCCAGGCCCTATCCCCGTAACCCCACATATTTATTTACCCTGCTAATCCCCCTGATATTAAGGGGCAATTTATCACGGCCAATCAACCTAACCGGCACATCTTTGGACTGTCGGAGGAAACCGGAGCACCCGGAGGAAACCCACGCAGACACAGGGAGAATGTGCAAACTCCACACAGACAGTAACCCGAGGCCGGAATTGAACCCGGGTCCCTGGTGCTGTGAGGTAGCAGTGCTAACCATTGTGCCACCGTGCCGCCCTTGGATTATGTGTACCACATAAGGCATGAATATTTTGCGCAGAACCCAAGAGGTATAATTAATGGATTAATTGTAATTAATGATTTAATGGTTAACACATTTCCTTTCTAGTTCTTTGTGTTATTTTAATAGATGCATTAACGCATTTGTCATAGTGAACAGTGGAGTGTGGTAATTCACTGAGCTCAGTAACAGTCACCCTGGTGCCCAGTCTGCAGAACAATCCTGAGTGATTGTTTGCCGCGTTTGAAGGTAGGCTGTTGTTCTTCTCATTGACAATTTCGCTTTTTGAAACAAGTACTCTGATCTTCCTTCCAGCAATGTCCAAGTCAGCTGTGAAAATCTCCTCCGACATGCTGACTAATCCTTTGTGTGAACAAGATCAGATGTTCATGGAGACGGTGACGGCTCTGGACACTGCGATGCGGAGAATGGATGCCTTCAATCAGGAAAAGGTCTGCCATTCACTCACACGTGGATAGGACGCAGTACAAATGAATTGAATTCATTGATTTGATTTATTATTGTCACATGTATGGGGATACAGTGAAAAGTATTGTTTCTTGTGCGCCACACAGACAAAACATACCGTTCATAGAGTACAGAGAGGAGAAGGAAAGTTTTGAAGTTTAATATTTATTTCTCAGTGTCACAAGTCAGCTCACATTAACACTGCAATGAAGTTACTGTGAAATTCCCCGAGTTGCCACACTCCGGCGCCTGTTCGGGTACACTGGGGGTGAATTTAGCACGGCCAATGCACCCAAACAGCACATCTTTCAGATTGTGGGAGGAAACTGGAACACCCGGAGGAAACCCACACAGACAGAGGGAGGATGTGCAGACTCTGCACAGGCAGTGACCCAAGCCGGGATTCAAACTCAGGTCCCTGGTGCTTTGAGGCAGCAGTGCTAACCACCGTGCCACCGTGCTGCCCACAGGGTGTCGAATGTAGTGTTACAGTCATAGCTAGGATGCAGAGAAAGATCAACTTGGGTCCATTCAAAAGTCTGACAGCAGCAGGAAGAAGTTGTTCTTGAGTCGGTTGGTACGTGTCCTCTGACTTTTGTACCTTTTTCCCGACGGAAGAAGGTGGAAGAGAGAATGTCCGGGGTGTGTGGGGTCCTTGATTATGCTGGCTGCTTTGCCGAGGCAGCGGGAAGTGTAGACAGAGTCAATGGATTCAAGGCTGGTCTGCGTGATGGATTGAGCTTCGTTCATGACCCTCTGTGGTTTCTTGCGGCCTTGGACAGAGCAGGCGCCATACCAGGCTGTGATACAATCGACAGATGGTTCATCATTCGACTTTTAATTCTTGGTTTTTATTGAATTAAAATTTCACCATCACCCCTGAGGGGATTTGAACCCCGGTCCCCAGAGCATTACCCTGGGTCTTTGGATTACTAGTCCAGTGACAATACCACTACGCCACTGCCTCCCATCACTTTCGAAAGTCTTTCAAATCTGCAGTGATTTTTTTTGAACAAGCGAAAATTTAGCCATTCGTCAGAGAACCATCCAGCACATAAAGAGGCCTTTCAGCCCGTTGTATCGTGCTGGCCACCTATCTATTCTCATCCCATTTTCCAGCACTTGGTCCGCAACCTTGAATGTGACCTTTGTGGCATCATGTATATCATGAGAGCAAATTCTAAAGTATATGAATGGGCTCACTGAATCTAAGGCTGAACTCCAGCGAAAACAATCCTAACCTAGTCAATCTCTCCTCATACATCAGTCCCGCCATCCCCGGAATCAGCCTGGTAAACCTTCGCTGCACTCCCTCGAGAGCAAGAACATCCTCCGAAAAGGAGACCAAAACTGCACACAATACCCTAGGTGTGGCCTCACTAAGGCCCTGTATAATTGCAACAACACATCCCTGCTCCTGGACTCGAAACCTCTCGCAATGAAGGCCAACATACCATTTGCCTTCTTTACCGCCTGCTGCACCTGCATGCTTACCTTCAGCGACTGGTGCACAAGGACACCCAGGTCCCGCTGCACACTCCCCTCTCCCAATTTACACCCATTCAGATAGTAATCTGCCTTCTTGTTTTTGCTTCCAAAGTGAATAACTTCACATTTATCCAAATTATGCTGCATCTGCCATTGATTTGCCCACTCACCCAACCTGTCCAGATCATTCTGAAGGATCTCTCGTCACAGTTCATCCTCCCACCCAACTTGGTTTCATCTGCAAACTTTGAGATGTTACATTTTGTTCCCCCATCCAAATCATGAATATATATTGTGAATAGCTGGGGTCCCAGCACCAGCCCTGTGGCACTCCATTAGTTACTGCCTGCCAATTTGAAAAGCACCCATTAATTCCTACTCTTTGTTTCCTCTCTGCCAACCAGTTTTCTGTCCATCTCAAAACACTTCCTCCAATCCCATGCGCTTTAAACTTGCCCAATTGTTCCTCTTGTTCAGTCCTGAATTTGTTGCATTTAGTCTTGCGTAGATGATCATCTGTCACATGTCTCTTCATATTTTGGAGATCTGTATAAAATCACCTTTTGTTCTCACAAATTCCAAGTCTTTTGCCTGGTGCAAGGAAATAAGTACAATGTCTCTCTCTTACTTAAAAATCCTTCGTGTAGTTTTGGAACCCAAACCACGTGCACTACCCTCAGCTGTGGCACAAAGGTTTTAACATTGGAGTATTCTCTCCAGTATTGAAGCAGGCCATTCGGCCCATCAAGTCTGCACCGACTCTCCGACAGCATCTGATGTGGGCCCAGCCCCGTAACCCTGCGCGTTTATCCCACTAATCCCCCTCACCTGATATATCTTGGGACACGAAGGGGCAATTTAGCATGGCCAATCCGTCTAACCTGCACATCTTTGGACTGTGGGAAGAAAGCCACGCACTATTACATGTCTGTTTTTATGTTCCATGTATATTACTGGGACACCTGCTTTGTCGAAGCAAAAGCAGCTCACGTTCAGACCAGCACCTCGCAGACAGAACAATCATCCGATGGTTCTTTCAGAGCAAATAGACTGGGCACGGGAAGCAGCTATGAGTAGAACTTGGTCAAAGGGCTTTTAGGAGGAAGGGTGGAGGAGCTGAGGGAAAGAATTCCTGAGCGATGGACCTTTGGTGCCAATTCTGTTATCACCGTTGTGAGCCTTAGGTGAGGTTGTCCTTGGCAAGGATTGATAGAGACTTCCGGAGGCAAGTCTGCGAGGAGATAAACTTGACCTTCTATCGAACATTACGCCTGCTGTGTACATTACCAGGCTTAGCACATAGAACAATCTGTCAGCGTACTCTGCTGTCCTGTCATCTGTCATCACTGATAATGTAGACTGTATTTCCATTAACCCTTTATATGACATCTCCCCCCTCCCCCATTCATCTCTGATTCTATTAAATGCATTATTTAGGTTATCCTCCACAAATCACCATAAATCGCTGCTCTCAATGCTTCCACCAGTGGGAATAATTTCTCCTGATCCTCTGCCCTGAAGCCCCCCATGACTTTGAACGCGTCTATAAAATCTCCTCTTCAGCTGCTCTTCTACAGGGAGAACAGTCATAGCTTCTCCAATCTATCCACATCACTACACTTAGAGTCATAGAGGTTTACAGCATAGAAACAGGGCCCTTTGGCCCAACTTGTCCATGCTGCCCCTTTTTTTAACCCCGAAGCTAATCCCAATCGCCCGCATTTGGGCCATATCCCTCGATACCCATCATATCCACGTAACTGTCTACACGCTTTTTGAAGGATAAAATTGTACCTGCCTCTACTACTACCTCTGGCAGCTTGTTCCAGACACTCACCACCCTCTGTGTGAAAAAATTGCCCCTTTGGACCCTTTTGTATCTCTCCCCTCTCACTTTAAACCTATGCCCTCTAGTTTTAGACTCCCCTACCTTTGGGAAAAGATATTGACTATCTAGCTGATCTGTGCCCCTCATTATTTTATAGATCTCTATAAGATCACCCCCCAGCCTCCTACGCTCCAGAGAAAAAAGTCCCAGTCTATCCAGCCTTTCCTTATAACTCAAACCATCAAGTCCCGGTGGCATCCAAGTAAATATTTTCTGCACTCTTTCTAGTTTAATAATATCCTTCTATAATTGGGTGACCTTACCAGTGTCTTGTACAACTTCAACAAGACGTCCCAACTCCAGTGTTCAGTGTTCCGACCAATGAAACCAAGCATGCCGAATGCCACTTTCACCACTCTGTCCACCTGTGACTCCACTTTCAAGGAGCTATGAACCTGTGCCCCAAGATCTCTTTGTTCTGTAGCTCTCCCCAATGCCCTACCATTAACTGAGTAAGTAAGTCCTGTCCTGGTTCGTTCGATTTATCCAATCTATCCCCATCGCTACAGTTCTCCAATCTGTCCACATAACTGCAGTCCCTAGACCCTGGAACCATTCCTCTGAATGTTTTCTGGACTCTCTCTAACGCCTTCATATCCTTCCTAAAGTGTACCTTTGTTTTCTTCATTCTTTCATGGGATGTGGGCTTCACTGGCTGGGCCAACGTTTGTTGCCCCTCCTTAATTGCCCTTGAACCGAGTGTCTTGTTCGGCCATTTCAGAGGGGCAGCTAAGAAAAACCACATTGCTGTGGCTCTGGGGTCACATGTAGGCCAGATCGGGTAAGGACGGCAGATTTCCTTCCCTGAAGAACATTAATGAACCAGATGGGTTTTTCCG
This sequence comes from Mustelus asterias, assembly GCF_964213995.1. Taxonomy (NCBI): domain Eukaryota; kingdom Metazoa; phylum Chordata; class Chondrichthyes; order Carcharhiniformes; family Triakidae; genus Mustelus; species Mustelus asterias. Next base: position 72,107,898 of record NC_135822.1, read on the forward strand.
ACAATCGACCATTGTTTCCTGGTCATCATTACTGACACTAACTTTATATTCCAGATCTATTAATTGAACTTAAATTCCCCCAGCTGCCGTGGTGGGATTTGAACTCATGACCCCAGAGCACTAGCCTGAGTCTCTGGGTTACCAGTGGAGTGACGTTATCGCTCTGCCATTGTCTCCTCTCTCAGGATGAGATGTGAAGATTTTTAAACCAAATTCAGTTTTATAAATATCGGCATAGATGACCAATACAAGCAAGTTATACTGGGCCTTTGCAAATCACTGGTTAGACCTCAGCTGGTTCTCAGCATCACACCTCAAAAAGGATGTATAAATCTTTGAACTTTCACAGTAACTTCATTGCAGTGTTGCTGTGAGCCTACCAGTGACACTAATAAATAATTAACCAAATAGGCAGCACTGTGGCTATTGACTGAAATGGTCCAGGGGTAAGGGACTTCAGTGATGTGAAGAGAGTAGGGAACGTGGTGTTTTCTCTTCCGAGCAGTGAAGGCTAAGGGGCGATTGGGGAACAGGGCAGGGGAGAGGGCCTGGATAAGATACTCAGTCAGAGAGTCGGTGCAGACTCGATGGCCTCATGGCCTCCTACACCGTAGGGATTCTATGATTTAACAAAGAGGCTGAGAATTATGAATGGTTTTGGCAGATTAAACATGGGGAGAATATTTGTGGGAGAGTTTGTAACCAGATGGACTCCTGTGCTCTGTGTTCCCATGGTTTCAGGCCATCAACCAAACATTCTGTCCAAGGCCATTCACCATGTACGTAACTTGCCTTGCGTCTTGTTCACCTCAGCTCTGTGTTAATTACCTAATCTCTGCGTACTGAGAGATCGTTCCCCAAATCTGATGTTGTTGGATGTACACAGAAGTCTAACAACACCAGGTTAAAGTCCAGTAGGTTTATTTGGTAGCAAAAGCCACTAGCTTTTGGAGTGCTGCCCCTTCGTCAGGTGAGGGGAGTTCTGTTCACAAACAGGGCATATAAAGACACAAACTCAATTTACAAGATAATGGTTGGAATGCGAGTCTTTACAGGTAATCAAGTCTCAAAGGTACAGACAATGTGAGTGGAGAGAGTGTTAAGCACAGGTTAAAGAGATGTGTATTGTCTCCAGACAGGACAGTTAGTGAGATTTTGCAAGCCCAGGCAAAGAACAACAAAGGACAGTACAGTACAGGAAACAGGCCCTTTGGCCCTCCAAGCCTGTGCCGCTCTTGGTCCAACTAGACCATTCGTTTGTATCCCTCCATTCCCAGACTGTTCATGTGCCTATCCAGGTGAGTCTTAAACGATGCCAGCGTGTCTGCCTCCACCACCCTACTTGGCAGCGCATTCCAGGCCCCCACCACTCTCTGTATAAAAAACATCCCTCTGATATCCTGAGTTAAACCTCGCCCCTCTCACCTTGAGCCCGTGACCCCTCGTGATCGTCACCTCCGACCTGGGAAAAAGCTTCCCACTGTTCACCCTACCTCTACCCTTCATAACCTTGTACGCCGTACCTTGCAAGTCGTGGGGGTTACAGATAGTGTGACATGAACCCAAGATCGTGGTTATAGGCCGTCCTCACGTGTGCGGAACTTGGCTATCAGTCTCTGCTCAGTGACTCTGCGCTGTCGTGTGTCGTGAAGGCCGCCTTGGAGAACGCTTACCCGAAGATCATTTAGATGTAGTCAGGTGTAAAGTTGTTTCCATTGACCCATGCATCTTGTACCCGGGTTATTTCCAGTTCAGAATAGTGGAACAAGCCAGTATAATTCTATCCTTGCTCCATGACATTGTGCTCTCTCTTTGCCTCATCATTTACGCTTCATATCACAGCTCAATGTGGTTAACTGATGCAGAATATCTTCTTTGTCTCTTCATCAGGTCAACCAGATTCAGAAAACAGCCATTGAACCCTTGAAAAAGTAAGTCCACAGCTTGACTGTGAAATGTGAATTCTTGTTGAAGTATTGAATCTCCGTTTGGATGAAGTGGGCGAATGAACTGTAAGCGAAAGAGATGCAGTGAAAGCTCTGCTAACTTTTCCTCTTGGGGTGTTGTGCGATTGATTGGTCACAGAGTGTTGGGTTAAGTTAAGCTGGAAGAATTTGAGCCAGTGTTGGAACGAGTTCGAGGAACTTGGAGACATGAACCAACACCACAAGAAAGCAAGCAACCATTTGGTGAAGATCATGGAGTGGGAGGTGCAGGAAGGGAATGAGGGGGTGAGCCTGGAGTTTCTCTGAGATGAATCAACAATGAGTGAGAGTCACAAGCCAAACAAATCTGACTCATGGAGTCATAGAGTTTTATAGCACAGAAAAAGGGCCCTTCGGTCCATCACATCTGTGTCAGTCAAAAACAATTAGAAATTAACTTTTCTCATCTAGAACTTGACCCACAACCTTGTGTCCCTTAGCATCACAAATGCAGGTGTAAATACGTCTGAAATGTGAGGGTCCCTGCCTCCACCACCCTTTCAGACAGTGAGTTCCAATCTCCCAAGACCCTTGGGAGAAAAGGTTTTTCCTCGAATCCCCTCGAAACCTCCTGCTCCTTACCTCGGGGATTTTCACAGTAACTTTATTGCAGTGTTAATGTAAGCCTACTTGTGACACTAATAAATAAACTTAAACTTTAAATCTCTGACCCCCCCCCCCCCCCTAGATTTTGACCCCTCTGCTCAGGGGAAAAGTTCCTTCCGAACTAACCTCTCTATGCCCCTGATAATCCTGTACACCTCAATGAGGTTCCCTCCTCATTCTCCTCTGCTCCCAGGAAAACAACCCCAGTCTATCCAATAACTAAAACTCTCCAGCCCAGGCAACATCCTGGTAAATCTCCTCTGCACCCTTTCCAGTGCTATCACATCCCCCCTAGATTGTAGATTCCAGAATTACACACACGACTCAAGCTGCGGCCTAATGTTTTATATAGTTCCAGCATAACCACTCTGCTCTTAAACTCTATGCCTTGGCTAATAAAGGCAAGTACACCATATGCTTTCTTAACCACTTCATCCACCTGTCCTGCTACCTTAAGGGGCCAGTGTATCTGCACACCAAGGTCCCTCTGATCCTCGGTGCTTCCCAGGGTCCTGCCATTCATCATGTATTCCCTTGCCTTGTTAGTCCTGCCCAAGCGAATCACCTTACACTGACCCGGATTGAATTCCACTTGCCATCTGACTGGCCCGTCTGTATCCCCCTGTAATCTAAAAGGATCCTCCTCACGATTCACCACCCTGCCAATTTTCCTGTGATGAAGAGCTTTGTCTGTTCGCAGTCAACAGTAAAATAAAAATGAAAAACTGTATTCAGCTGCACAATTGTTGAGGTAAGATTTGATTTGATTTGATTTTGATTTGATTTATTCTTGTCACATATATTAACATAGTGAAAATTATTGTTTCTTGCGCACTACACAGACAAAGCATACTGTTCATAGAGAAGGAAAGGAGAGAGTGCAGAACGTAGTGTTACAGTCATAGCTAGGGTGCAGAGAAAAATCAACTTAATGCGAGGTAGGTCCATTCAAAAGTCTGGCAGCAGCAGGGAAGAAGCTGTTCTTGAGTCGGTTGGTACGTGACCTGAGACTTTTGTATCTTTTTCCCGAAGGAAGAAGGTGGAAGAGAGAATGTCCGGGGTGCGTGGGGTCTTTGATTATGCTGGCTGCTTTGCTGAGGCAGCGGGAAGTGTAGACGGAGTCAATGGACGGGAGGCTGGTTTGCGGGATGGATTGGGCTACACTCATGACCTTTTGTAGTTTCTTGTGGTCTTTGGCAGAGCAGGAGCCAAACCAAGCTGTGATACAACCAGAAAGAATGCTTTCTATGGTGCATCTATGGAGGTTGGTGAGAGTCGTAGCTGACATGCCAAATTTCCTTAGCCTCTTGAGAAAGTAGAGGTGTTGGTGGGCTTTCTTAACTATAGTGTCAGCACGGGGGGACCAGGAAAGGTTGTTGGTGATCTGGAAACTTGAAGCTCTCGACCATTTCCATTTCATCCCCGTTGACGTAGACAGGGGCAGGTTCTCCACTATGCTCCCTGAAGTTGATGACAATCTCCTTCGTTTTGTCGACATTGAGGGAGAGATTATTGTTGCCGCACCAGTTCACCAGATTCTTCTGTATTTCCTGGCTGGTAAGCGATTAGCGATTACTTTAAATTTCAGGTGGTGAGGAATCCCCCCCCCCCCCTTCATGAACTCCCTTCATCCCAAAGTCCCCAATGTTACCCACCGCCAGTTCGATTTTGTCAAACAATTAGCTCAGGGTGTGGTCTAAATAAGCTTTGGGTTGGGAGGGAGAGAGCAGGGGAGGATTGCTAAAGTAAAATTTAAATTCCTGCCTATCACTGTTCAGTCCCTCCATTTATTATTTTGGGACGAAAGAATGAAAATCCTGCCAATGTTTCAAAATCCCGCACACGGGAGCAAAACCAGGGCTGCTCTTCGGGTTATGAAAGGGCCTTGGGTCGATTCTTTTGCTGTTGGCTCCGGGGAATCCATTCTGCTCAATAAATCTCGCATTCCAGTCTTGTTTGAGCGACGCTCTCTTTTCATGGCTCGCCATCTGGGAATCTGGAGAGGGGCAGCAGTGAATAATATCCTGGAGCCCAGTGGAAATCTGTTTTGAAAGCCAATCACGCGCTCTCCTTGAGTCGGTGCCTGTGCTGTTGCTTCCCGGTGCGAGTGAAGTTGGCGGGAAGTTGCAGCAAACGGGTTCGGCCGCTGGTGGTCGTTTTCAGTCACCGACGATGGAAATACCGAGCTTGCCCCTTTGGCTATCCTTCCCAAAGCTGCTTCAGCCTGAAGGCAGCCACGGAACAGGAATTCAGCTTTCATCAGCGGTGATGTCACCGAGCCATGCTAAACAAATAACTGCCTCCCTCCCACACACACTGCTGTTTCGCAAAGCCAACAATTATTTTGTCTCTTTGCTTCCTCACGTATGAAGTAAAAAAAAAAATTTTCACACCAGCTCAGTCATGCCATCATCTTGCCAAGCAGGGGAAGTGAAAATAACTTTAAGGGAAGTCTTCAGTGTTGGGGAATGAAAGTGGGAAACATGGTATTCATTGGTGAGTTAAACTGGAATCAGGTAACATTTTTACCCAAACGTAATGAAATGTGAGCAGAGGTCGGCCGTTCGGCCCCTCAAGCCTGCTCCCCCATTCAGTAAGATCCTGGCAGATGTGATTGCGTTTCGTATTCCACATTCTCATCTACCCCCGATAACCTTCGATTGCCTTGTTCAACAAGAATCTCTCTACCCCGCCTTAAAAATAGTCAGTGACCCCCACCGCCTTGTGAGGCAGAGAGTTCCAATGTCCCACAACCCTCGTGAGAAACATCTCTCCTCATCTCTGTCCTAAAACGGTGACTCCCAATTCCCAAACAGAGCTCTCTCTCTCTCTCTCTCTCTCCCCCTCCCCTCCCCTCCCCTCCCCTCTCTAGTTCTGGACCCCCCCCCCCTCTAGTTCTGGACTTTCAACCACAGGAGCCCACCTTAGCAATACCTTTCAGGATCTTGTAGACTTCAGGTCACCCCTCACTTTTTGAAACTCAAGCGTTCCTCATGAGACAACCCACCCATTCCTGGTATCGTTCCAGTAAACCTCCTCTGAATCACCTCCAACACATTTACAACCTTCCTGAAATGAGGAGACCAGAACTGCACACAGTATTGGAGATGTGGTCTCACGAATGCATTGTATAACTGAAGCATAACATCTTTAATTTTATGTTCAATTCCTCTCATAATAAAAGATAACATTCCATTAGACTTCTTGTTTACATGCTGGACCTGCATAATAATTTTTTCTGACTCATGCACCTAAATACCTCCGCACGTCAGAATTCTGCAGCCGTTTTCCTTTGCGGTAGGACGCGGATCTTTTGTTGTTGTTGTCAAAGTGAACAGCTTCACAATTTCCAGCTGCCAGATATTTGTCCGCTATTGATATCTGTCTGCATCCTTATTTCAGTTAGTTCCCTCAGTTCTCCCCAGTAACTACATGTATATTGTTGAATCATCGAACCCCTCCAGTGCAGAAGGAGGCCATTCGGCCCACCGAGCCCTCGTTGACAACAATCCCACCCAGGCCCTATCCCCGTAACCCCACATACTTACCTTGATAATCCTCCTGACCCTAAGGGGTAGTTTAGCATGGCCAATCCACCCAACCTTCACATCTTTAGATGTGGAGTTGCCGGCGTTGGACTGGGGTGGACACAGTAAGTAGTCTCACAACACCAGGTTAAAGTCCAACAGGTTTATTTGGTAGCATGAGCTTTCGGAGTGTTGCCCCTTCATCAGGTGAGTCACCTGATGAAGTTACCAAATATACCCGTTGGATTTTAACCTGGTGTTGTGAGACTACTTACCACGTCTTTGGAGTGTGGGAGGAAACCAGATCACCCGGAGGAAACCCACGCAGACACGAGGAGAACGTGCAAACTCCACACACAGTGACCCAAGGCTGGAATCGAACCCGGGTCCCTGGTGCTGTGAGGCAGCAGTGCTAACCACTGTGCCACCATGAGGATGTAGCATTTGTAGTTTAGTGTAATAAACACAGACCTCAAATAATTGGAAGTGTGTCTCACAAATTGATGAATGAACATTGAGAAGTCTGTTATGATTGGCATTGTGGCTTATCCTCCTGTTGTAGTAATATCTCTGACTGTTGGACAATCTTTTACCAGGCTATGTGGTTGCAGCTTGGTTCACTGTACTTGCTCAGTCGCTAGTGCTGTAACTTTGGATACACAAAGTATCCCTCAAGGAATTGAATATATAAATGAGGCTGAACCATGGCAGAACCATTAAGAGTATTGATAAGCAGAGGGATCTGGGTGTGCAGGTACACATGTCATCGACATTGATTTTAAAAATTGGCAGGTCACGTTGCAGCTTTATAGAACCTTAGTTAGGCTGCCCTTGGAATATAGTGTTCAATTCTGGCCGCCACACTACCAGAAGGATGTGGAGGCTTTGGAGAGGGTACAGAAAAGATTTACCAGAATGTTGCCTGGTATGGAGGGCATTAGCTATGAGGAGAGACTTGGTTTGTTCTCACTGGAATGACGGAGGTTTAGGGGCGACCTGACAGAAGTCTACACGGTTAGGAGGGGCATGGACAGAGTGCATACAAGGAACAAAGAAAATTACAGTGGAGGAACAGGCCCTTCGGCCCTCCAAACCTGCACCGACCATGCTGCCCGACTGAACTAAAACCCCCTACCCCTGCGGGGACCATCTCCCTCTATTCCCATCCTATTCATGCACTCCTTGGAATATCGTGTTTACCAGGATGTTGCCTGGTATGGAGGGCATCAGTTATGAGGAGAGGTTGGAGAAACTTGGTTTGTTCTCACTGGAACGACGGAGGTTGAGGGGAGACCTGATAGAAGCCTGCAAGATTATGAGAGGCATGGACAGAGTGGATAGTCAGAAGCTTTTTCCCAGGGTGGAAGAGTCAATTACTAGGGGGCTTGGGTTTAAGGTACGAGGGGCAAGGTTTAAAGGAGATGTACAAGGCAAGTTTTTTTAACAGAGGGTGGTGGGTGCCTGGAATTCGCTGCCGGGAGAGGAAGTGGAAGCGGAAGCAGATACGATAGTGACTTTTCGGAGGTGTCTTGACAAATACATGAATAGGATGGGAATAGAGGGATATGGTCCCCGGAAGGGTAGGGGGTTTTATTTCTGACGGGCAGCATGGTCAATGCAGGCTTGGAGGGCTGTAATTTTCTTTGTTCTTTGTTTTTGTGAGAGAAGTGAGTTCTCCAAGTCCTAACCACCGTTGCTGCACAGCCTGTATCTCTTTTGTTCGAAGTGACTGCAGAATTTAGCTAATAAAAAGTTGGATGTCAAGTGCTTTGAGATATTTTTCAGGCAAGTGATGGGCTGCAGAGTGAGTACAAATCCTTCTTTCTTTGAGGAAATTTCCTTTTAGTTGGTAACCAAAAGAATGAAAGGTAGAAGATAGAAAGACATGCATTTGTGGAGCATCTGTCACAACCTCCTAACATCTCAAAACACTTTCCAAGCCAATGGAGTACCTTTGAAATGCAGTCCCTGTTGCAATGGAGGGGAAGTGGCTGCACTTCCAAAGTGTTTTATTGACTAGAAAGGGCATTGAGACATCTGGAGGCTGTGAGAATTGCTGTATCAGTTAGCACCTTTACATTTTATTCATTTGGTTCAAATATACATGGTTGGTTTTTTTTGTGAGAAGAATAATGATTATTGAAACAGCACAAATTAAATGAAGCTGCGATTTAATGTTGTATTTGCCACAAAGCACAGTCGCCGTCTGCAGCGCCTTGTATCAGAAACGTACGCCCTCACGCCTGCTTGGAGCAGCAGCAAATTCCCCTCTTTACTGAGCTACGACGTGCTGGAGATTGCACCAATTGGCCTGCCAGGCAATGGCGATAGGTGGCAAAACATCAAGGCAGGCTAAAACTACAGACCGAATTTATTTACCAGAATCAAGATTACACAGAAGTAAGAGAGCACCACAGCACTTGAGTGTGCAAACGTGCCTGTCAGACCACGACTGTCTGCAAGATTTTAAAAGTGCCTTGATCATGAGGATGTTTTTCACCCACTCCAGTGAACAATAAGTCTTTCAGAGGATGCTTTCTTTATGAGCTTCCTCATGTGTTTGTACATGGATGAGGTAATGTGCTTACCTTCCCAGGGGAGTTCAGATGTTGCCTTAGAAACAAATAGGAGAGTACCAGGCTTGAATAATAACCGCCTGAGATAAGAATCCGGCTTTCGACCTCAGGATGAGAAGCTGCTGACCAAATAGCCAGGAAGAGAGAATGGTGCTCCAACTCACAAGAAGAACTGTACTTGACCTTGGCATTGTATGCCTAATAAATGCCTCGAAGAGACATCATCTAATTGATCCTCGGACAAGAATTCTGTCTGATCTGTGGATCAGATTCCCAGCTCCTGCACCTGACCAAAGTCATACATAGAAAGATCACGATGGACTTGTGCTGACATAGGGAATGATAGCTTTGTTGTTGTGTGGGTTGCCTCGATGAAGGTTTTCCTGCATCCTTACATTGCCTGGTTTTAAAGTTTCCCACGTTGTGTTCTCTGGCCTCGCCCCTCCATGGCTTTCTAATCTCCTCCAGCTCCACAAATCCCTGAGATCTTTGCAGTAATCTCACTCTGGCCAGTTGTCCTTTCCTAATTCTCATTGCTGCACTTTCTGCTGACTTGGTTGATTCAGGAGATACGTTTGCTCCGTTCAGTCAGGTCCTGGCTTCCTGCTTTCCGACATTGCGAGGTTACACGCTGTCAGCAACTTGTCACTACAGCCCAATCCTGTATTTACATAGCGCCTTTCATATCACAGACATCCCAAGGTGCTGAGCTGGAGCATGATAAAACAAAAGTTTCCAGCCAGCCACACGAGGACAGATTAGAGCCGATGACTAAGAGCTTGGTGAGAGGTAGGTTTGCACAAAAGTTGAATTAGAAAGTGAGAAACACGCGAGGGTAATCTAACGAACAGCATTGTTAGATAAAAGCAAATTACTGCGGATGCTGGAATCTGAAACCAAAAAAGAAAATGCTGGAAAATCTCAGCAGGCCTGGCAGCATCTGGAAGGAGAGGAAAGAGCTGACGTTTCGAGTCCAGATGACCGTTTTGTTAAAGCTAAAAGGCACTGTAAGCATTGTTAGATGTCTGAGCACAGCACTGCACATTATGGCCCTTCTGTTGCCTGGTCAATGTGTTTGATAACATTGATGTGATGTACTTTGATATGGGCGAGTGTATTAAAGAAGTTACTGTGTCCATGTTCCACGGTGTTGTTTTTGGATTGGATTTCCTCCAGAAACGGGACTTGACCCCTGCTCCGAAGGCAGGAAGTGAGCCCGCTGGCATGGTCGTGGTAGGCACCAGGATATGCCGCCAACATCCAACGCCAAGACTGGGAGTGTCTTAAACTCTCCTGCATCTTTGTGACACGGCCCACTTCGCCGCCTCGATCCCCTGCGAACCAGTTATGGGGCACTGGAAGGTCAGACGTGCGTCTGCGGGGTGAAAGGTGAAGGCTGACCACTCTCGCGGCTGGAACGAAGGGTGGCCTTATGCGCTGAGTGTACACCAGAGCGCGATTTCCGGGGACCAGAGAAATGACGTCGTCCCAAAAGGCAGGTCAACTCGCACACTGAAATTTACAAACCGAATCGAGGAAATGAAGGAGTGACAGAAAGAAAATTAAATGCAAAGATTGGAGGGCAAGAGGAAATAAGGAGGAGAGAAAGAAATGAGATATTTACTGCATGCTGCCGTTCTTGTATAAAAATACTTCATCACTCCAGAGCAAGGTGGTTAAAGCTTTCAGGTGCATCCAAAAGTACAGAGCCTCTGTACAATGTGTACATCTATGAATGATTCATTTTGCTCAGTTGGCTGAGTAAACAAGTTGATGAGGCTGTTGGTGACGGGGTGAAGGAGATACTTTCCATGCTTACAGTCATTAGGCAGCAGGGTGTACCAGAGGCTGAGGGTGTCCTCCCCGCTACCGTGCCAGTGTGCCTCGGCTGTGGGTGTTTGTTTGTTTTCACCTCATTACGTAAGCCTTTCCTTTTTGAACGCCCTGTGTCTGCTGAGCCCTCGCACGAGAACCGCGATTAAAAAAACACACGCGCGCACACACACACAATGCTGGAAAAGCTCAGCAGGTCTGGCTGCACCTGTCAAGGGACAAACAGAGTTAACCTTTCCAGTCCTGGTGACTCCTTCGGAGAGAGCAAATTATTACACCGCCCGAGGCAGCCGGAAGGGTTTGGAGGATTGGGAATCAAGTGCAGGAATTTCCAGAGAGACAACCATACTGCAGATATCAGAGGGACGTTTTTTGCACAGAGGGTGGTGGGGGCCTGGAATGCGCTGCCAAGTAGGGTGGTGGAGGCAGGCACGCTGACATCGTTTAAGACTTACCTGGATAGTCACATGAGCAGCCTGGGAATGGAGGGATACAAACGATTGGTCTCGTTGGACCAAGGAGCGGCACAGGCTTGGAGGGCCGAAGGGCCTGTTTCCTGTGCTGTACTGTTCTTTGTTCTTTGCAACATGGCTCCTGGGCGAGTTGCCCTTTGCTGAACACGTCAAGTTGTGGAGATGTTGGGAAGGGATCATACATGGCCCTGCAGTGCTGATTCTGTCCCATGCAGACACGATAGTTAAAGTCCACCAACGCCTCTACTTTCTCAGAAGACCAAGGAAATTTGGCATGTCAGCTACGACTCTCACCAACTTTCACAGATGCACCACAGAAAGCGTTCTTTCTGGTTGTATCACAGCTTGGTATGGCTCCTGCTCTGCCTAAGACCGCAAGGAATGACAAAAGGTCGTGAATGTAGCCCAATCCATCACGCAAACCAGCTTCCCATCTATTGACTCTATCTACACTTCCCGCTGCCTCGGCAAAGCAGCCAGCATAATCAAGGACCCCACGCACCCCGGACATTCTCTCTTCCACCTTCTTCCTTCGGGAAAAAGATACAAAAGTCTGAGGACACGTACCAGCCGACTCAAGAACAGCTTCTTCCCTGATGCTGTCAGACTTTTGAATGGACTTACCTTGCATTAAGTTGATCTGTCTGTACACCCTAGCTATGACTGTAACACCACATTCTGCACTCTCTTGTTTCCTTCTCTATGAACAGTATGTTTTGTCTGTATAGCGCACAAGAAACAATACTTGTCACTATGTTAATACATGTGACAATAATAAATCAAATCAGTCATATTGCCTTGTAACCAGCACTTGAGACCTCACCCAAGATCTCCTCTGGGACATGCTTGTGATTCTCTCACTAAACATGAGTAGGCCCTAGTACACTTCAGCTACATTTGGTTCCCACTGTGGGCCCACGCAGCATTGTAGTGTCACCTCTCACCCAGGGCCAGGTCTGAGTAAGGGAGTTGAAAGCTGCTTGCGTGTTCTGGTGCAGCTGCAGGCCAGAGACCAACAGCAGCCAGGGATTACTGAGCGTGGACCCCAGCGCCGGTGGCCGTCTGCCGTTTGTGGTTCAGGCCAGCCACTCGACCCCCCGCTTTTACTGTGCCTTGGATTGAAGGATCCTGACACCGTCAGTGACAGCATTCCCGAGAGGTTCTGCAATACTGTGAGCAATTGGCGTGGGGACAGTCACTGCTGCTGTATTATGTCTCATAGTCATGACCAGTTCTGAGAGAGAACCTTCACTGCATGGCTGTGGTTAACTTCAAGGAAGCTGCTGGAGTGATTGTAAAATGTGCACAGACCGGCTCGCACTGTTCTGTCCATTTCATATATGCTGGGGAAGCCATATTTATTTTGTTTCTCCCTGCCTCCTCTCTCTCATTCCTGCTATCTCTCTCTCTTTCACAAAACTGATCTGATTTGATCAGCAAGGTGATCCAGGCAGCAGAGTGGTTAACACAAGGCCAGGGACCCGGGTTCAATTTCCGGCTTGGGTCACTGTCTGTGTAGAGTTTGCACGTTCTCCCCCGTGTCTGTGTGGGTTTTCTCCGGTGCTCCGGTTTCCTCCCACAGTCCAAAGATGTGAAGGTTAGGTGGATTGGCCGTGCTAAATTGCCTCTTAGTGTCTTTAGATGAATCGGCGAGGTGGATTGGCCAGGCTAAATTGCCTCTTAGTGTCCCTCGATGAATAGACTAGGTAGATTGGCTATGTTAAATTGCCCCTTAGTTTCCAAAGTTCGGGGGATGAGTGGGGTAAATAGGTGGAGTTACGTGGATAGGGCCTCGGTGGGATATTCTGTCAGAGAGTCAGTGCAGACTCGATGGGCCAAATGGCCTCCTTCTGCACTGTAGGGATTCTATGATTCCATGATGCTGAAGTAAGACTTGGTTGTCTCCAGTGGCAATTATAAATTTTTTCCTTGAAGAGGCAGAAAGCATTTCTCCCTCTTGTCCTCTCCTGCTGAATCACTCCTGCTTTCTTCGCTAATGCATTGACTGGACAGCAGATTGTGTCCGGAATTAAGTGAGTGGATTCACATTCCCCTTCTCATCCAGCCCGTGTCTGTGCGTCTCTGCTTCTGTGTGGGTGTCTGTGTGTGTGTGTGTGAGTCCGTGTGAGTGTGTGTGTGTTTTTTCCCTCTGAAACATGTTTGCCGAGTGTCACATCTGAAAGTACTTGGCTGTAGTGAACTGGATTCAAATTGCACTTCCTGGTGGGCGGGTGGCCGGACAGGCGGAAGTGTAGGATCACTTTGGGGACAGCAGGCATTCCTGAGAGCTGTTTAAATATCCGATGCCTTGCCTGTCTCAGTTGCTTCTGCTTTGACTTGGAGCCTGAGGTTGCACATCTGCTGCTTTGAGGAAGAAACTGTGGCGTGACGTAGACTGTGGAATGCATGATGTAACCGTGAATTCTGCTCACTGTGCCTGTCTGTATTCACATGGCTTCTGGTCACTGCAAAGTTCAGTGCATTCTTACAACCTGAATAACTCTTTATACATAATGACTTGCACAGTTTCGCCCTCAGTGCAACAACCACCCCCGTCCCCATGAACCGGATACCGAGTTTGATTCTTTTTCAAGGCCCATCAAACCTTTTAACCCCTCGCTGACCACCGCGTCTTCACTCCCAAAAATGAAAGTCGGACTTTTCAGAATAATAAAAGTCCTGCCCCCCGCCCCCGCCACAACCCATTCTGAGGGTGTGGGCCTGCCAACATTCTGCAGCTTCACATGTTTTCACAGCTGGAGACCGGCCGGCGTGTGCTCAGTGACGGGGCAAACTGGGCTCCAAGTATTTAAACTTACAACCCGGCAAGGAAGGGTCAATGCAATATTTGTGGCGGACACCCACATAAATGCCTCCTTGAGAAATGTTTAGTTTGTTTAATTTTAAACAGAACCCCACCCTCCTCCCCCTGCCCCCCCCTTTTAAGGCATTGCCAATCAGTGCAGTGGATTAGAGGAGTTCTGTCCTGTGGCCAATGTTGCCTTAAAATGATGTGAGTCAGTAAAACCATTCCAGGGGCTTACTGGGTAAAGACAGAGCCAGCGCATTGAATCCCTACAGTGCAGAAGGAGGCCCCCCCCCTAACACTAAGGGGCAATTTAGTCTGGCCGACCCAACTAACCAGCACGTCTTTCAGACTGGGAGGAAACTGGAGCACCCGCAGGAAACCCACGCAGACATGGGGAGAACGTGCAAACTCCACACAGACAGTGACCCGAGCCGGGAATCAAACTTGGGTCCCTGGCGCTGAGAGGCAGCAGTGCTAACCACTGTGCCACCGTGCCGCCCAAGTCAAATCCCAGTTCCAGACTAAGAAGCTAGAGGGCATGAAATCTAGAAATAAAAAGCTGGAAAAAGTGGGAATGAAGCCGTCGATTTTGTTACAAAGCTCCGCGGTTTACCCATGTCCTTCAGACAAACCTGCCCGGTCTGGCCTCCCCGCACCCAACTTAATATTCAGTTGTGTCAAACTGCTGCAAGGAATAAGTACCTTCTCCACATGCTCCTCAGAGGTTTCACAAGAAGCTGCAGCATCTCAGGGACACCAGTCGGGCGGGGAAGGGGTGAATGTGGGCAGATATGGTGACCTTACCGACAATGGCAACATTCCCAGGGAAAGCAGCTAGTGCACAAATAGGTGGTCGCAGCTCTGATTCCTCGCCCGCAGGCACAACCTGACATCAGGTGAGACCTGGCAGTGCCGGAAGTCTGAGCCAGGGAAGGAGGAACTCAGCTTGCTCCTGCTGGATGTAGACCAGACTGGGCTCGGCGGGGGTGGGAGGGGGGTGGGGGGGGGGGGGGGGGGGGGGGGGGGAGCGGGTCTTCGTTTAGGATAGTCTGATTTGATTTACCTTGCACCTGATACAGGCAAAACATACAATTCATAGAGTACATCGGGGAGAAGGAAAGGCGTGGATGCAGAATGTAGTGTTACAGTCATAGCTAGGGTGTAGAGAAAGATCAACTTAATGCGAGGTAGGTTCATTCAAAAGTCTGACAGCAGCAGGGAAGAAGCTGTTCTTGAGTCGGTTGGTACGTGACCTCAGACTTTTGTATCTTTTTCCCGACGGAAGAAGGTGGAAGAGAGAATGTCCGGGGTGTGTGGGGTCCTTGATTGTGCTGGTTGCTTTTCTGAGGCAGTGGGAAGTGTAGACAGAGTCATTGGATGGGAGGCTGGTTTGCGTGATGGATTGGGCTACATTCACGACCCTTTGTAGTTTCTTGCGGTCTTGGACAGAGTAGGAGCCATACCAAGCTGTGATACAACCAGAAAGAATGCTTTCTATGGTGCATCTGCAGAAGTTGGTTAAAGTCGTAGGGGACATCCGGAATTTCCTTAGTCTTCTGAGAAAGTAGAGGCGCTGGTGGGCTTTCTTAACGATAGTGTCAGCATGGGGGGACCACGAAAGGTTATTGGTGATCTGGACACCGAGAAACATGAAGGTCTTGACCATTTCTACTTTGTCCCCGTTGATGTAGACAGGGGCATGTTCTCCTTTATGCTTCCTGAAGTTGATGACAATCTCCTTCATTTTGTTGACATTGAGGGAGAGATTATTGTTGCCGCACCAGTTCACCAGATTCTCTATCTCATTCCTGTACTCTGTCTCCTCATTGTTTGAGATCTGACCCACTACGGTGGTGTCGTCAGCAAACTTGAAAATCGAATTGGAGGGGAATTTGGCCACACAGTCGGAGGTGTATAAGGAGTATAGTAGGGGGCTGAGAACACAGCCTTGTGGGGCACCGGTGCTGAGGATGATCGTGGAGGAGGTGTGGTTGCCTATCCTTACTGATTGCGGTCTGTGAGTTCGAAAGTCGAGGATCCAGTCACAGAGGGAGGAGTTGAGCCGCAGGCCACGAGTTTGGAGATGAGTTTGCAGGAATAGTGGCGTTGAAGGCCGTCTGCCAACAGTCACCATCTCGGCTCATGCACGGATAACAGTCACTGGGGAGGGACAGTAAGAATTGGCACCTTCAGGGAAAAAGCGAGAGAAAATTTAACACTTGGGGCGGGGGGGGGGGGGCAGTTTAACAGATGTTTGGACCTCAGATATTCTTCCATTTAAGCACGAGGACGGAAGCTATCTATGCGAGGATAGATGAACACACTTACCCAAGTGTGCTGCCGTACCGAATTTCATTCCAATTGCTCTGCTGAGGATTTTAAAAAAAATATTGCTGCCAGAATTCCTGTGTAAGCTTCTCAGTGACAGCTCCTGACTCTTTTCCCCGCTCGCTTGCTATTATCCGAATCAACGCCGGTAAAGCTGTCAGAAGGCAAAATTCCGGCTTTGATCAGTGACTCTGAGAGCCAGCAATCCCTTCATTTTGAGACTCGGTGCTGTCGGAAATATTGAAATGAGTTCAGTTGTGTTGCTACTTCGAACGCGATGTCACTAAGCAACAAGTTATCAGCTAATTGGCAGCTCCCCTGTCTGTCTGTGGATTTTAGTACCAGTCGGTGGATTTTTTTAAAGAACAACCTTCTGTGGGAACAAATAAGCATGTCGGCCAACTAAACACCAATCACAACTTAGTCATTGAAATGAGCGAGAGAGCACCGAAATGTTCTCGCGACTGGCGGTTCCGACTCATTCCTTGTAGTGAAAACAGCTGGAAGCCTCACTTGAGAAAGGATACACTGGCGCTGGATGGGGTGCAGAGGAGATTCACTCGGTTGGTTCTGGAGTTGAGAGGTTTGGCTTATGAGGAGAGACTGAGTAGACTGGGGCTATACTCATTGGAATTCAGAAGAATGAGGGGAGATCTTATAGAAACATATAAGATTTTGAAGGGAATAGACAAGATAGAAGCAGGGAAGTTGTTTCCACTGGCGGGTGAAACTGGAACTGGAGGGGCATGGCCTCAAAATAAGGTGAAGCAGATTTAGGACTGAGTTGAGGAGGAACTTCTTCGCACAAAGGGTTGTGATTCTGTGGAATTCCCTGCCCAGTGAAGCAGTTGAGGCTACCTCATTGTATGTTTTTAAGGCAAGGATAGATAGATTTTTGAACAGTAAAGGAATTAAGGGTTACGGTGAGCGGGCAGGTAAGTGGAGCTGATCCACAAAAAGATCAGCCATGATCTTATTGAATGGTGGAGCAGGCCCGAGGGGCCAGATGGCCGACTCCTGCTCCTAATTCTTAGTTCTCTTAAACCTTCTGCAGGAGGGCAAAGATTGTTTCCATTTTTATTGGATATTTGAAGGGGGAAAGGAGCATTGCAGGGATGCAGAGAGGGCGACTAACTGGATAGCTCTTTCTCACAGCCCATGCACACTCAGTGGGATGAATGGCCTTGTTCTTCTTCTAGATTGGCACCTTGGGGCGGGGTGGGATGGTCCTGGGATGAGAGGTTTTGGAAACTGGACATAAATTCTCCTAAGTTCAAATGTAAGAGATTTTGAAAGGAGCTTGATGAGGGCGGGGGGATGGGCACAGTCTCAGGGTGAAGGGTGGGGGTACCATTCAGAACTGAGATGAGGAGGAGTTGCTGCACTCTGAAAGGTTGTGAGTCTTTGGAATTCTCTACCCCAGAGTGCTGCAGATGTTCCCTCATTGAATAGATTTAAAGCTGAGATGGGCAAGGGTTAACATAAGAACTAGGAGCAGGAGTAGGCCATCTGGCCCCTCGGGCCTGCTCCGCCATTCAATAAGATCATGGCTGATCTTTTCGTGGAGTCAGCTCCACTTACCCACCCGCTCACCATAACCCTTAATTCCTTTACTGTTCAAAAATGTATCTATCCTTGCCTTAAAAACATTCAATGAGGTAGCCTCAACTGCTTCACTGGGCAGGGAATTCCAAAGATTCACAACCCTTTGTGCGAAGAAGTTCCTCCTCAACTCAGTCCTAAATCTGATCTCTGATCTCATTTGTCCCTCCCCCACTGCCAGCGAGAAAGGGGAATTTGGCAGTTAGCCCGATCTCCGTTTGCTGCAGCGAGACCGGAGAGTCCCAGCCGAGGGCGAGGTCGAAGAATGTTTGGTGTCTGAGGGAATCGAGGGAGACGGGGAGTGGGGGGTGGGGGGAGTGGGGACTGGCCATGATGGTATTGAATGCAGGATGCCGGCTCTCAGGGCTGTTTGGCCAACTCCAGCTGCTTGATTCTGAGGCGAAAGTGGTCAGCTCGCTGTCTTTGCTTCTTGTAAAGTTCCAGAAGCCAACTTCCTGGCACTGCAATCTACAAGTATCTCGGAAAACAAGGAATTGAATGCAATGGATTCTTTTTCATGTCTGCTTCTGTGCTGCACACATTTAGTGCTCACAGGCAGTGCCTGAGATTTGCATAGTCCTTCCTTTCTTCTGTTGGTTCATTGGCTGTAAAGTGCTTTCCAATGTCCTGAGATTGTGGAAGCCACTACATTAATCTTCAGTCAGATGTTGGACTCTTTTGTCCACAGTCTTGCTTCCACAACACAGATAAGGACATGTGAAGAGAGGTTGAATCAACTGGGATTGTTTTCACTGGAGGCTGAGGGGAGACCTGAGAGAGGTCGACAAAATTATGAGAGACACAGACAGAGTGGATAGTCGGAGAAGCTTTTTCCCCAGGGTGGAAGTGTGAATTACATGGTGGGGGGGCGGGGGGGGGAAAGTTTAAGGGAGGTGCCACATAGGAGACTATTAAATAAGTATCAGAGTCCATGGTGTTAAGGATAAGATCCTGGCATGGATAGAGGATTGGCAGAAGGCAGAGAGTGGGGATAAAGAGGTCTTTTCCAGGACGGCAGCCGGTGACTAGTGGTGTGCCTCAGGGGTCGGTGCTGGGACCACAACTTTTCACAATATACATTAACGATTTGGAAGAAGGAACTGAAGGCACCGTTGCTCAGTTTGCAGATGATACAAAGATATGTGGAGGGACAGGTAGTATTGAGGAAGTGGGGGTGTGGGGCTGCAGAAGGACTTGGACAGGTTAGGAGAGTGGGCAAAGAAGTGGCAGATGGAATACAATGTGGAAAAGTGTGAGGTTACGCACTTTGGAAGGAGGAATGGAGGCATAGACTATTTTCTAAATGGGGAAATGCTTAGGAAATTAGAAACACAAAGGGACTTGGAAATCCTTGTTCAAGATGCTCTTAAGGTTAACGTGCAGGTTCAGTCGGCAGTTAGGAAGGCAAATGCAATGTTAGCATTCATGTCGAGAGGGCTAGAATACAAGAGTAGGGATGTGCTTCTGAGGCTGTATATGGCTCTGGTCAGACCCCATTTGCAGTATTGTGAGCAGTTTTGGGCCCCATATCTAAGGAAAGATATGCTAGTCTTGGAAAGGGTCCAGAAGAGATTCACAAGAATGATCCCTGGAATGAAGAGCTTGTCGTCTGAGGAACGGTTGAGGACTCTGGGTCTGTACTCGTTGGAGTTTAAAAGGATGAGGGGGGATCTTATTGAAACTTGCAGGATACTGCGAGGCCCGGATCGAGTGGAGGTGGAGAGGATGTTTCCACTAGTAGGAAAAACTAGAACCAGAGGGCACAACCTCAGGCTAAAGGGACGATCCTTTAAAACAGAGATGAGGAGGAATTTCTTCAACCAGAGAGTGGTGAATCCGTGGAACTCTTTGCCGCAGATGGCTGTGGAGGCCAGGTCATTGAGTGTCTTTAAGATAGAGATAGATAGGTTCTTGATTAATAAGGGGATCAGGGGTTATGGGGAAAAGGCAGGAGAATGGGGATGAGAAAAAAAATCAGCCATGATTGAATGGCGGAGCAGACTCGATGGGCTG
Organism: Mustelus asterias; assembly: GCF_964213995.1. Classification (NCBI taxonomy): domain Eukaryota; kingdom Metazoa; phylum Chordata; class Chondrichthyes; order Carcharhiniformes; family Triakidae; genus Mustelus; species Mustelus asterias. The sequence continues at coordinate 72,127,650 of NC_135822.1, forward strand.
AGTGGCCTAATTCTGCTCCTATGTCTTATGTGCGGGGGAAGTCTTTATGCAGTGGTGATGGATGTCTGGAACATGCTGCCAGAGGAGGTGGCACGTTAGCAACATTTAAGAGGACCTGGAGGGTACATGAATAGGGAGGGAATAGAGGGATGCGGACCGAGTAAGGGTAGAAGGGTTTCTTAATTTAGTTAGAGCTTCATGATCGGCACAGGCTTGGAGGGCCAAAGGGCCTGTTCCAGTGCTGTACTTTTTTTCTTTTTGTTCTCTTTGGAATGAAAGCCACAACGCAGTTCAGGAGGGATGTGTGATCTCAAAGCTGGCATCAGTTTGGCTGGCCTGATAGTGAACACCACCACAGCAACGTGGAAATGGCCAACTGTGTCCAGTTAAGTGCTGCAAAAGCACAAGTTGTTTTCGCATTAACGTTTGGGGAAATGCTTTTCCCAGGGTGTTGCGCCTCTGTTGAGAATTGTGTGTCACATTTCACACGGAGTGAATGCTTTGCTAACGTGTTGTGTGTGTCAGAAAATTGCTTCAGTCAAGATGATCACCCCTCACATGCTCCACGCACCCATCCTCTTCTGAAGTACTTGAAGCCTTGTCTCCAATTCCTCATACACTCGGTCCTCGCTGTAGCGTTCCCCAGTTCAAATGGATAAGCTGTAAAGTGGTTGTTTTATCTCCCATTTCCGTGTTTTCAGTGCTGATCTCGGCCACAACGTTTTCTCCCATTTTATTCGTCATCCTACCTCGGATGTCTCACACGTTGCCAGGTTCTGTTGGGTCAGTTGTGTTGGGTCAGTTGTGTTGGGTCAGTTGTGTTGGGCCAGTTGTGTTGTAGGAACATAGAAAAACTACAGCACAATACAGGCCCTTCAGCCCACAAAGTTGTGCCGAACATGTCCCTACCTTTGCGATTACTAGGCTTACCTATAACCCTCTGTCTTATTAAGTTCCATGTACTTATCTAAAAGTCTCTTAAAAGACCCTATCGAATCCGCCTCCACCACCATTGCTGGCAGCCCATTCCACGCACCCACCACCCTCTGAGTGAAAAACTTACCCCTGACATCTCCTCTGTACCTACTCCCCAGCACCTTAAACCTGTGTCCTCTTGTGGCAACCATCTCAGCCCTGGGAAAAAGCCTCTGACTGTCCACTCGATCAATATCTCTCAACATCTTATACACCTCTATCAGGTCACCCCTCACCCTTCGTCTCTCCAAGGAGAAAAGGCCGAGCTCACTCAACCTATCCTCATAAGGCATGCCCCCCAACCCAGGCAACATCCTTGTAAATCTCCTCTGCACCCTTTCTGTGGCTTCCACATCCTTCCTGTAATGAGGCGACCAGAACTGAGCACAGTACTCCAAGTGTGGTCTGACGAGGGTCCTATATAGCTGCAACATTATCTCCCGACTCCTAAACTCAATTCCTCGATTGATGAAGGCCAGTATACCATACGCCTTCTTAACCACAGCCTCAACCTGCTTTGAGCTCCCTGTGAACTCGGACCCCAAGATCCTTCTGATCTTCCACACTGCCAAGAGTCCTACCATTAATATTATATTCCGCCATCCTATTTGACCTGCCAAAATGAACCACCTCACACTTATCTGGGCTAAACGGCATCTGCCACTTCTCCGCCCAGTCTTGCATCCTATCAATGTCTCGCTGCAACTTCTGACATCCCTCCACACTATCCACAACACCTCCAACCTTTGTGTCATCAGCAAACTTACCAACCCATCCCTCCACTTCCTCATCCAGGTCATTTATAAAAATCACAAAGAGTAAGGGTCCCAAAACAGATCCCTGGGGCACTCCACTGGTGACTGACCTCCATTCAGAACATGACCCATCTACAACCACTCTTTGCCTTCTATGGGCAAGCCAGTTCTGGATCTGCAAACCAATGTCCCCTTGGATCCCATGCCCCTTCACTTTCTCAATAAGCCTTGCATGGGGCACCTTATCAAATGCCTTGCTGAAGTCCATATATACTACATCTACTGCTCTTCCTTCATCAATGTGTTTAGTCACATCCTCAAAAAATTCAACCAGGCTCGTAAGGCATGATCTGCCTTTGACAAAGCCATGCTGACTATTCTTAATCATATTATACCTCTCCAAATCTTCATAAATCCTGCCTCTCAGAATCTTCTCCATCAAGTTACCAACCACTGAGGTTAGACTCACTGGTCTATAATTTCCAGGGCTATCTCTACTCCCTTTCTTGAATAAAGGAACAACATCCGCAATCCTCCAATCCTCCGGAACCTCTCCCGTCTCCATTGATGATGCAAAGATCATCGCCAGAGGCTCAGCAATCTCCTCCCTCGCCTCCCACAGTAGCCTGGGGTACATCTCATCCGGTCCCAGCGACTTATCTAACTTGATGCTTTTCAAGTCATCACATCCTCTTTCTTAATATCCACATGGTCAAGCTTTTCAGTCCGTTGCAAGTCTGCACTACAACCACCAAGATCCTTTTCCATAGTGAATACTGAAGTAAAGTATTCATTAAGTACCTCTGCTATTTCTTCCGGTTCCATACAAGCTTTCCTGCCGTCACACTTGATAGGTCCTATTCTTTCACGTCTTATCCTCTTGCTCTTCACATACTTGTAGAATGCCTTGGAGTTTTCCTTAATTCTGCCTGCCAAGGCCTTCTCATGACCCCTTCTGGCTCTCCTAATTTCCTTCTTAAGATTCTTCCTATTAGCCGTATACTCTTCTAGATCTCTAACATTACCTAGCTCCCTGAACCTTTTGTAACCTTTTCTTTTCTTCTTGACTAGATTCATTACAGCCTTTCTACACCACGGTTCCTGTAACCTACCATAACTTCCCTGTCTCATTGGAACATTGCTATGCAGAACTCCAGACAAATATTCCCTGAAAATTTGCCACATTTCTTCCATACATTTCCCTGAGAAAACCTCTTTCCAATTTAAGCCTCCAATTTCCTGCCTGATAGCCTCATAATTCCCCAACTAAACACTTTTCTAACTTGTCTGATCCTATCTCTCTCCAATGCTGTTGTAAAGGAGATAGAATTATGATCACTATCTCCAAAATGCTCTCCCACTGAGAGATCTGACACCTGCCCAGGTTAATTTCCCAATACCAAATCAAGTACAGCCTCTCCTCTTGTAGGCTTATCTACATACTGTGTCAAGAAACCCCCCTGAACACAACTAACAACCTCCTCCCCATCTACACCCCTTACTCTCGGGAGATTCCAATCAATATTTGGGAAATTAAAATCTCCCATCACGACAACTCTGTTATTATTACAGCTTTCAGGATCTGTTTCCCTATCTGGTCCTCAACATCCTTGTTACTATTGGGCGGCCTATAGAAAACACCCAGTAAAGTTATTGACCCCTTCCTGTTCCTAAGCTCCACCCACAGAGACTCCGTAGACAATCCCTCCATGGTGTCCATCTTTTCTGCAGCCGTGACACTATCTCTGATCAACAGTACCACTCCGCCACCTCTTTTGCCTCCCTCCCTGTCCCTTCTGAAACATCTGAAACCCGGCACTTGAAGTAACCAGTCGTGTCCCTGAGTCATCCAAGTCTCTGTAATGGCCACCACATCATATTTCCAAGTAGTGATCCACGCTCTAAGCTCATCCACTTTGTTCACAACACTCCTTGCGTTAAAATAGACACATCTCAAACCTTCGGTCTGAGCGCTCCCCTTCTCTATCACCTGCCTATCCTCCCTCTCACACTGTCGGCAAGCTTTCTCTATTTGTGAGCTAACCTCCTCTCTCCCAGTCACTTCAATTTGATTCCCACCCCCCAACCATACTAGTTTAAACTCTCCCCAGTAGCCTTAGCAAACCTCCCCGCCAGGATATTAGTCCCCCTGGGATTCAAGTGCAACCCGTCCTTATTGTACAGGTCACACCTGCCCCAAAAGAGGTCCCAATGATCCAGAAACCTGAATCCCTGCCCCCTGCTCCAATCCCTCAGCCACGCATTTATCCTCCACCTCATTCCATTCCTACTCTCACTGTCGCGTGGCACAGGCAGCAATCCAGAGATTACTACCTTTGCGGTCCTTCTTCTCAACTCCCTTCCCAACTCCCTATATTCTCCTTTCAGGACCTCTTCCCTTTTCCTACTGATGTCATTGGTACCAATATGTACCACGACCTCTGGCTCTCCTTCCTCCCACTTCAGGATATCCTGGACGCGATCAGAAACATCCCGGATCCTGGCACCAGGGAGGCAAACTACCATCCGAGTTTCTTGACCGCGTCCACAGAATTGCCTGTCCGGCCCCCTCACTATAGAGTCCCCTATCACGACTGCCTTCCTCCTCCTTTCCCTCCCCTTCTGAGCTACAGGGCTGGACTCTGTGCCAGAGGCACGGCCACTGTTGCTTCTCCCAGGTAGGCTGTCCCCCCCAACAGCACTCAAACAGGAGTACTTATTGTTAAGGGGCACAGCCACTGGGGTACTCTCTAGTACCTGACTGTTCCCCTTCCCCTTCCTAACCATGACCCACTTGTCTGCCTCCCGTGGCCCCGGTGTGACCACCTGCCTGTAACTCCCCTCTGTCACCTCCTCATTCTCCCTGACCAGACGAAGGTCATCGAGCTGCAGCTCCAGTTCCCTCAGGCGGTCCCTTAGGAGCTGCAGCTCGACGCACCTGGCGCAGATATGGATGTCCGGGAGGCTAGGAGACTCCAGGACCTCCCACATCCGACACTGAGAACAACAAACTGGCCTCACACTCATAATTCCCCCTTTCCTCAAATAACACAGGAAACAACTAAGAACTAAACCTATCCTGCCTCGCCCGTTTCTGCCTAAGCCCATTGAGCCAAAGTCCTTCAGCCTTCACTCTGCTACCTGCTCACAACGCTGCCCGCTGGATAGAGCGACCTGCTTTTTAAACCTCACGCGCACTGCTGGCTGACGTCAGGAAAAAAAAACTTCCCAGGTCTCGCTGGGGCCCACTTCCGGTTTCCTTACAAAAACTCTGGGTTGTGCAGCCCAGAGTTTGAGGAGGCTCTAATAGCCGTAGATTACAATCATATTTCTGGACTCTCTGTCTTTCTCTCTCGCTTCCCCACCCCTCTCACTTCGTGAATCATAGAATCCCTGTCATGCAGAAGGATGTGGAGGTGCCGGCGTTGGACTGGGGTAAACACAGCAAAAAGTCTCACAACACCAGGTTAAAGTCCAACAGGTTTATTTGGCAAATAAACCTGTTGGACTTTAACCTGGTGTTGTGAGACTTCTTACTATGCAGGAGGAGGCAGACAGGGGAAGAATGTTCGAACTCCACACAGACAGTCACCCGAGGTCGGAATTGAACCTGGGTCCCTGGTACTATGAAGCAGCAGTGTTCTGGTTTCCTCCTGATTAGATGGATTGGCCATGCTAAATTCTCCCTCAGTGTACCCGAACAGGTGCCAGTGTGGCGACTGGGGGAATTTTCATCATAACTTCATTGCAGAGTGAATGTAAGCCTAATAAATAAATAAACTAAACAAACTTCCCACGGTCCAAAGAGGTGCAGGTTAGGTGGATTAGCCATGCCAAGTTTCCCCATAGTGTCCAAAGATGTGTGCATTAGAAGGATTAGCTGTGTAAATATGTGGGATTACGGGGATAGGGTCTTGGGTAAGATGCTCTATCGGAGATCGGTGCAGGCTCGATGGGCTGAATGGCCTCATTCTGTACTGTAGGGATTCTGTTACTCAGAACCGGGAAAAGCAGGGAATGGCGGGGAGAGGAACAATTAAATGACACGGGAGATGATGGGTAAAAAATCTCCCCAATTTTTGTGTGATGCCTGCTGTTATTCACTTTTTCTTTCCTCACTGTCTGCCTCGGCCCTATCTTTGTGGGACCTGAGTCCCGTGTGCTGGTGTGTGGGAGGGTCAGGCTTGATGTCAAGCAGCTGGAGGTACTGAATGGATATTCCTGAGAGAGTCCTCCCACTTAGCATTGATGGAGCACATCGCAAGTGTGTCTGGCAGATTAGTCTCATGTATGTGTGTGTGTCTCTCTCTCCGTGACCAAACAGCAGTACATTCCAGGACCTTTGTTGCTGCTGAGAATTGACACTGTTGTAATCAGTAAATGTGGTAATTTATGCATCGTTGAATTATAAGGGTGGACACGGGCCTCTAATTACAGCGACAGTATAAAATCCACACCCTGAGAGAGAAAGGAACCATCTCCAGCCCCATGGTTAAACATTCTGCTGTGCAGTAATCTACAGTCACCACTTGACAATTCAAAAGTGGGTGTTCCTTGAATGAAGGAGAGAAAGCAGTCTGGGTCTAAGTTGTTCGAAAGGTTCTTTTTCTAAAGGAGGGTGAAGTGGCTCATTCAACATCTTGTCCCATGTGAATCAGCTCATGAAATGGCTCACAGTTCAATTAGGCTCAGTGCTGGCTGAGATTCAAGAACACTCTGTCAGCAGCGTTGGGCATACTTTGTGTAAAGTCAAGACGGCAAATATTGAAAAGAAATCCAAACACATTTAATGCCTCTTTTCTCACAGAGCGTAGAAGGTTTCTCTCATGTTCATCCAAGTATACCCTGCTGCGCATCAGCCCACTTGGGCGCCTCTTGATTGAAAAATACATCACAGAATCCCTACAGTGCTGAAGGAGGCCATTTGGCCCATCGAGCCTGCACCGACAACAGTCCCCACCCAGGCCCTATCCCAGTAACCCCACGCATTTACCCCTGACACTGAGGGGAAATTTACCACGGCCAATCCGCCTAACCAGCACATCTTTCAGACTGTGGGAGGAAACCGGAGCACCCGGAGGAATCCCACGCAGACACGGGGAGAACGTGCAGACTCCAGACAGACAGTCACCCGAGAATTGAACCCGGGTCCTTGGCGCTGTGAGGCAACAGTGTGAATCACGTACCATCATGCCTCCTCTTGGAATACTTGCAAGATGTCTTCAGATCTTTGACTGCAATTGGAGCAAGTTTGGCAGTAATTCCAAATCTGATCTTGATTGTAAATCCACTGTCTTTGCCAAAGACCACTCCTGCTTGGGTCCTTGTTGACTCAGGATTTAATTGAGTTAGAATGATTGACGGGGATGTGGGAAGCTGCCGATTTCTTCTGAGCCAGCAGCTGAAGATGGAGGAGGAGAAAATTCTCACTGCAGGGAGCCTCTAGTCTGACTGCAGTTAAGAGTTTGTGGATGTGTTCCATAGAAACAGAGAAAACCGGAGCAGGAGGAGGCCATTCGGCCCTTTGAGCCTGCTCTGCCATTCATGATGATCATGGCTGATCGTCCAACTCAATAACTTGATCTCGCCCTTCCCTCCATATCCTTTGATCCCCTTCACCTCAAGAGCTATATCTAACTGCTTCTTGAAAACATTCAATGTTTTGTTCTCAACTGCTTTCTGTGGTAGTGAATTCCACAGGCTGACCACTCTCTGGGTGAAGAAATTTCCCCTCATCTCCGTCCTAAACGGTCTACCCTGTATCCTCAGACTGTGACCCCTGGTTCTGGACACCCCAACAATCGGAAACATCTTCCTTGCATCTGTCCTGTCCAGTCCCGTTGCACTGAGAGTATGTCCACTTGTAGCAGCGATTTTAAACTGATCGTGATCATTGCGGGAAGGAATAATCTTCCCTTTCCAGACTAATATTTCACTTTCCAGATTGAGTTGTATGAACAGGTTGTCATTCTCTGCCGTCAGTTGTAATCCTGCCACCTTTACAGTGTCTCCTGTTGTGAGATCAGGGGTCAAACATGCAATGGAAAAGAACCAAAAATCGACAAAACATTGAACCATTGTTTAATAACCTGAGTCCATTCGAAAAGTAAGACCTCCATGTATATCACGCTTAGCCCAATCTCAGCATTCCTCGTGTTTGAAGTGTAGACACTGTTTGTAATGTGTAAAGAGGGACAATTCGCACTATCCTATTGATTCGGACACTCCAGCTTTGGGCTTTGGATTGCTTCAGTGAACATTTGTGCTGGTGAGGTTTACTTGTGTTGCAATATTGTGGGTGACCTGGGCTCTCCACTGCCAGAGAAGTTTTTTTCACTTTGGTCAACAGGCCTTTGGAAATCATGAATAATGAATTTTTCTTGAGAGAGAAAAAAAATTCCAAGTAAGGTTCTTGAAAGTGCGTAAGGATCCGGGGCGACCATGACATGTTTCCTTGTGATTCACGTGGTTTAGCAAGTCTTTGAAGTGCTTTGCAATAAAATCACCCTCGTATTTCAGCCCAACACTTCTCGTGAATGAAACATCGGTTGACCTGTGTGTATAACCTTGCTTCATTCACAGGATGACACGCACACTTCTGTTGGAGTATACTCGCAGTTTTCCCATTCTTTTACCAGTTAGTTTTGTCTTGGTGGAAGTATTCATCTCCGTGCCATTGTCTATCTTTTCCACAAGTTTATTTTCTGCTGTTGAAATTCAGGGCTGTGTTATCATATTCACAGAATCCCTACAGTGCAGAAGGAGGCCATTTGGCCCCATTGATTCTGCACCAAATCTTAGCCAGGCTTACCCCGCAATCCAGAAGAGAAAATGCTGGAAAATCTCAGGTCTGGCAGCATCTGTAAGGAGAGAACCCCGTAACCCTCTGTATTTAGTCCTCTAATCCCCCTAACCTACACATCTAAGGGGGTAATTTAGCACGGCCAACTCACCTAACTGCACATCTTTGGACCGTGGGAGGAAACCGGAGCACCCGGAGGAAACCCACGCAGACACGGGGGAGAACGTGCAGACTCCACACAGACAGTGACCCAAGCCGGGAATCGAACTCGGCTCCCTGGCGCTGTGAGGCAGCAGTGCTAACCACTGTGCCACCGTGCCGCCCGCGGTGAAGCTAATCATTAATTTTCTGCGACTTGAGACTTGATTACGTGGCGCTAATTTTAAAAAAAACCTTTCGGGTAACCACCTTCTGGCTGTACTGAACAGAAATGTTGGTTTTTACCCACTGTAACTCCAGGATGTTCCTTTGAAGAAAATAAATGTGCGCATAAGAAGCAGACTACGGTGAAATCGTAGCTCTGCTGGTTTTCAGATGTCACGGGGTATGTGTAAACAAGTGGTTACAAGTGGAACCTACGTATATTGTTCAGGGCTAGCTGGGCAAGTGCAGACAAATGCCTTGGAGCTTGGCTGAGTGACATTTCCCCCGAGGCTGTGTGTGTGAGACTGGGATACACTTTTTTTCCTATAGATATGTATCCTGTGAAAGGCGCGATTCTGTTTCCCCGCTCCTTCGGGCTGAAATGTCAGGGCGGATCATATTACACAAGGCTCTGACATTTTCCCGTTCTAAAGGTGAATAATGGTTATTAACATAATTCTACGGCAGTATCCGGGAGGGCCCAGACACACAACCTTCACAATGCCTGTATTTGTCTGAGTTTTTTGTTTCACTGCTGCACAAGTAAGCACTTGTGCTGTACATGAGGAGAGGTCAGATCCAGCCTCTGTCAATGGGCTTGCGTGATGAAACCATTGTTAGATTTAAATGCGATTTTCATTGACTCATTTTGCTCCAAAACCAGTTTTTTTTGTGTTGCAACTTCCAAGTGTCGCGGCAGCCAAATCCTGAGCTGGACCCCAGACAGGGACTTGCCATCCCTGCGAGGTGAGGTGTGCCAACACTCGCACTTTCTGTCCGCTTGTATTCAAATATATCCAACCCTCCTTGGCATCACTGATGAAATATGTTTCAGCCAACTCAGTGGCTTGATTCCAATGGCAGCCTGGTTCATCTCACCACAGGGATTCCTTCCCTTTGTTGGTGACATTTACCAGGGGTAAGTGGTGAAGTTTGACTTACTTATCACCTCCTGCGTCCAACCCAGCTGGAAGCTGCCTACTGATGTGATTGGCACCCCATCCACAGACATCCACTCCCTCCACCACTGGCACGGTTAGCACTGCTTCCTCTCAGCGCCAGGGACCTGTGTTCGATTCCCGGCTTGGGTCACTGTCTGTGTGGAGTCTGCACGTTCTCCCCGTGTCTGCGTGGATTCCCTCCGGTTCCCTCCCACAGTCCAAAAGATGTGCAGGTTAGGTGGATTGGTCATGCCTCTTCGTGATAGGGGGGCCAGGTAGGGTAAATGCATGGGGTTATAGAACATAGAACATTACAGCGCAGTACAGGCCCTTCGGCTCTCGATATTGCGCCAACCAGTGGAACCAATCTAAAGCCCCTCTAATCTACACTATTCCATGGGGATAGGGCCTGGGTGGGATTATGGTCAGTGCAGACTCAATGGGCCGAATGGCTGTCTTTTGCACTGCAGGATTCTATGACACTCAGTAGTAGCAGTCTGTACTAGCGACAAGATGCACTGCAGAAATTCACCAAAGATCCTGAGGCAGCACCTTTCAAACCCATGACCACTTCCATTTAGAAGGACAAGGGCAGCAGATACATGGGGACACCACCACCTGCAAGTTCCCCTCCAAGCCACACCATCCTGACTTGGAAATATATCGGTTATTCCTTCACTGTCACTGGGTCCAAATCCTGGAACTCCCTCCCTAACAGCACTGAGCGTGTATCTGCACCATGTGGACTGTATTGGTCCAAGAAGGCAGCTCATCACCACCTTCTCAAGGGCAACGAGAGATGGGCAATAAATGTTGGCCAGCCAGCGACGCCCATGTCCCACGAATAAATAACTCAAAAATGAAACAGAGCAGCACTGTTTGGCAGACTTGGCTGGGTGGGTATGGTTTAGACCCCAAAGGCCAGGCAAAAGCATAGCACTGAGGGTAGCCATTCTGGGTCAGGGTCAGGGTTTCAGGATGATGGCCAGACCATCATCAAATCCTTGCATTCACACCAGACTGCCATGAAACAAGTCAGGGTCTGCCTCAGTTCAAGATTCTGCATCAACCCAGCGCTCTGTAGCGAACCATGATGTGGAGATGCCGGCGTTGGACTGGGGTGGGCACAGTAAGAAGTCTCACAACACCAGGTTAAAGTCCAACAGGTTTATTTGGAATCACAAGCTTTTGGAGCACTGCTCCTTCATCAGGTGAGCGGAGAGTTGGGTTCGTGCCGTGTTTGTAAACGCAACTCTCCACTCACCTGATGAAGGAGCAGCGCTCCGAAAGCTCGTGATTGCATATAAACCTGTTGGACTTTAACCGAGTGTTGTGCCACTTCTTACTCTGTCGGGAACAGCAGTGAAGCTCCATTCAGATTCAATCAGCACTGGTGACTCTCTGATATATGGGAAGAATCTTGAAGACATTTGTAAATGTCTGACTGGGCTGTGGTCAATCTGCAAAGTATCCACCTTACATCAGTCAAATTCCTCCAGCCCCTGAACTCATCAAGGGGTCAGTTAGACAGGTAACATGGGAACATTCGTTCTAACAATTGTTTAAAGAACCACACGACAGGAGCGACGTGCTTTGCCGTATTAACACATTAATCTTCTGTGTGACTGGGCGCATTTTGCAATTACTCATTTGATAGTATGCATGCGATCCCAATTAAGAATCTTGTCAATGTAAGCGTCTTTCCGGCAAAAACTTTATCACCTGTTGTCAACCTTGTGTCACATCTTTTTCAGCTTTTAAGTCCTGGGTCAATATTTATCATGGAAAGCAGCCGTGTCTGTATTCATCGCCTTGTGATTGCAGACTCAATGCAGTGCTATTTTCCCTCCACACCTTTCTCAGAATGCTGGCTGAGATTTTTTCTTTCGCATCCAATTTTATCCCGTCGTGGATAGATGTAAAACCATGACGATGTTTATCTGTTGAGTTCTTTCTTGTCTTTTTTTTATTTGGTTTATGATTGTCACAGGTATTAGTATCCGGTGAAAAGTATTGTTTTTTACTCACCCCGGACATTCTCTCTTCCACGACCTTCCTTCAGGAAAAAGATACAAAAGTCTGAGGTCACGTACCAACCGACTCAAGAACAGCTTCTTCCCTGCTGCTGTCAGACTTTTGAATGGACCGACCTTGCATTAAGTTGATCTTTCTCTACACCCTAGCTATGACTGTAACACTACATTCGGCACTCTCTCCTTTCCTTCTCTATGAACGGTATGCTTTGTCTGTATAGCGTGCAAGAAACAATACTTTTCACTGTATGTTAATAAATGTGACAATAATAAATCAAATCAAATCCTGATCAACAGGCGAGCCATAGCTGTCAGGCGCCAGTGTTTCTTTTATTTGTTCATGGGACGTGGGCGTCACTGGCCAGGCCAGCTTTTTTTGCCCATCCCTAGTTACCCCTTGAGAAGGTGGTGGTGAGCTGCCTTCTTGAACCGCTGCAGTCCACGTGCTGTGGGTTGATCCACAGTGCCAAATGTCATCGGAGAGCTAGTTTGGCTTGTGACCAACTGCCCTCCGCCTTTCCCTGTGGGAAGGTATCTTGTCTTTCTCACAGTGAGGGTGGAATTTGTCTGGTGCGCTGACTCACCTGGCACTCCCAGCACAGCGTGTGAGGGACTCATGATGCTGTGTAGTCAAAGGGCAGCATATTCTCAAAACATGCTTTCATATATTCAGGCATTATCATTTTGAATCACTCCACCATTGACAGACACGCTCCCTACTGTCTGGGCCCGAGTCTCATTCACCTCTGCACCTTTCTCTAGTCTCCTTTAAGACTCCCTAAACTCCAGCTCTTGAACTTTGGTCTCTTTGGTGAGCCGATATTCGTTTGTGGCTGAGTGTCAAATTTTACTTGGCACTCTCTTTGATTTTGATTTGATTTGATTTATTATTGTCACATGTATTAACATACAGTGAAAAGTATTGTTTCTTGCGTGATATACAGACAAAGCATACCGTTCATAGAGAAGGAAATGAGAGCGTGCAGAATGTAGTGTTACAGTCATAGCTAGGGTGTAGAGAAAGATCAACTTAATGCGAGGTAGGTCCATTCAAAAGTCTGACAGCAACAGGGAAGAAGCTGTTTATGATTCGGTTGGTACGTGACCTCAGACTTTTGTATCTTTTTCTCGAAGGAAGAAGGTGGAAGAGAGAATGTCCGGGGTGCGTGGGGTCTTTAATTATGCTGGCTGCTTTGCCGAGGCAGCGGGAAGTGTAGACAGAGACAATGGATGGGAGGCTGGTTTGCGTGATGGATTGGGCTACATTCACAATCTTTTGTAGTTCCTTGCGGTCTTGGGCAGAGCAGGAGCCATACCAAGCTGTGATACAGCCAGAAAGAATGCTTTCTATGGTGCATCTGTAAAAGTTGGTGAGAGTCGTAGCGGACATGCCAAATTTCCTGAGTCTTCTGAGAAAGTAGAGGCGTTGGTGGGCTTTCTTAACTATAGTGTCGGCATGGGGGGGACCAGGACAGGTTGTTGGTGATCTGGACACCTAAAAACTTCAAGCTCTCGACCCTTTCTACTCAGCACCTTGGGGCATTTTGCTGTGTTCAAGATAAATGCAGCTTATTTTGTCTACAAGCCAGAACGAGATTTAGGGTGTTCCGATCAGTGCTCTGATTTTTGAGGCAGTCGGTATGCAAGTCGGGTTAGGTGTTGGTCTGAAGTTTCCACTGTGATCTGAGCTGACAATTATTCAGGATAAAGTAGCAGTACGTTCTTTGTGGGCCCTTCCTGGAATATTTCTTTCTTTCAGGCAAGGGAAAGAAAATGAGACAGTCATCACATTCTTGGCTGCAGTTCAGTATACTTCATCATTGCCCTTTAACATCGCCCAGCTCTGCTCCAAGAATTGTGACATACGTATCTCCGGTAGGTGTGTGTGCGTGCGTGCGTGCGTGCGTGGGTGGGTGGGTGGGTGGGAGGAAACCCACGCAGACACGGGGGAGAACGTGCAAACTCCACACAGACAGTGACCCAAGGCCGGGAATCGAACCCGGGTCCCTGGCGCTGTGAGGGCAACAGTGCTAACCGCTGTGCCGCCGTGGAGTGGATTGGTGCTTGGAAAGTTAATAAGCATTTGTGAACCAAATAATCACACAAGTCTTGGATCTGGAAGCCAATTGCTCAGTCAATCGCGGGGAGCCACTTTGAGAACATTTTGTCCCCACCTCGCTGCTCCTGAGGGGAGGCACAGTGACGTGAGCAAGACACTTGCTGGTCTGCAGGCAATCCAAGATCATGGACCTGAATTAGTGTGGTTCTGCTGGGACTTGAATTTATTTTGACACAACCCCGGCAATACGTCATTATTCTTGGATGGGTTTTACTGCCTGATGACAGGACGAGCAGGTTCCACTGATGAATTACCCTCTGTAATTTAAAGCAAATTACACACGGAAGTGGTCTCCAGGTGTTTACTTTACTCCAATATTTACCTGCCACACATCTTCCTGTTGGCCAATGCAGGCTGCGTCACAAATCCTTCTTGTTTGAATTGAAATGAATAAATTGCCCACACTGATTTGGTTGTACTTCTCCATTGTTCCCTGGAGTTTTCGGCCGATGATTTGAGTAAAGCTATGTAAATGGTGTTGATAAAGCTGCTTGCACTTGTTCTTTTTGCCAAGAATTATCCCCTGTGGATGTGGGAATGAGGAGCGGGAGCGGGCAAATCAGCCCTTCGAGCCCACGCTGCCATTTAACATGACCCAGGCTGATCTTACCCTGGTTTCAGCTCCACTTTCCTGCCTGCTCCCCATCGCCCTTTATCCCGCTTTCCATCAGAAACATATCCATCTCTTCTGGCCAGGGCAGTATTCACCGACTGTTGTTCTTACACCACTTTCTGAGGTTGAAACGTGAAGCATTCGATCTGATGTCAGACTGTGTAGTTTGGCAAGTGTCCGCTGTAAAATGGAATGGGCAAAGCAGTACACAATCTAATGATGCCTTGGATACTGGATACTTAGATACACATTGGACGCCTTTGACTGCATTGCAAGGGAATATTTGTTTAGTGTATTTTGGGCACGTCCCGGACTGGGACACTGGGATCTAATAAACCTTTCCTGATCATAGAAATCATAGAAACCCTACAGTGCAGAAGGAGGCCATTCGGCCCATCGAGTCTGCACCGACCACAACCCCACCCAGGACCTACCCCCACATATTTACCCGCTCATCCCTCTAACCTATGCATCTTAGGATTCTAAGGGGCAATTTTTAACCTGGCCAATCAACCTAACCTGCACATCTTTGGACTGTGGGAGGAAACCGGAGCACCCGGAGGAAACCCACGCAGACACGAGGAGAATGTGCAAACTCCACACAGACAGTGACCCGAGCCGGGAATCGAACCCGGGACCCTGGAGCTGTGAAGCTGTGATGGATCTCAAGTTGTCAGCTGGAGCTACAGATGCATAGCCATGCCCTGGTCAATAGTTTTTAGTTCAAGTTTTCTTTTTCCCACCTGAGGAATGGGTTGTATTTTACCTCGCCGTTTCCTGATTGTGCGTTTTATCAACTCTCCACACTTTTCCAATTCTTCAACTTCTCTGTGAGTTCTTCAGTTGGAAGTTTTGTCCACTGTGTGATCCTGCTTTCGTTCTGCAGTTGACCCTAAATCCATTCTCATCCGTTCATTTTATTTATTGGTCACACGTAGGCTTATGTTAACACTGCAATGAAGTTACTGTGAGAATCCCCCAGTCGCCACACTCTGGCACCTGTTCGGGTTACACTGAGGGAGAATTTAGCACAGCCAATGCACTTAACCCCAGCACGTCTTTCAGACTGTGGGAGCAAACTGGAGCACCCGGAGGAATGCCACGCAGACACGGGGAGAACGTGCAGACTCCGCACAGACTGTGACCCAAGCCGGGAATCGAACCCGGGTCCCTGGCGCTGTGAGACAGCAGTGCTAACCACTGTGCTACCCTGCCGCCCTGAGAGTGACCCACAGTAGCAGTTGGAAAATTCATTTTCAGTTAATTAAATGAAACAGAAATTCCGGAATGGAAAGATTGTTTCATGTTCACCATCACCGAGACTATCAGATTGTTGTAAAAACCCATCTGGTTTACTCACGTCCGACAGGGAAGGAAATATGACCTCCTTACCTGGTCTGGCCTACATGCGAGTCTGGACCCACAGCAACACGGTTCACTCTTAAATGTCCTCATGGATGAGCAATAAATGCTGGCCCAATCAGCGGTGCCCACATCCCATGATGCGAATTTTTAAAAATGTCAGTTAAGTATATTAACCACAAGGACTGCAGAGGCTCATTGAAGCAGCTCAGTGCTGCTCTCCCAAGGGATGGGTAATAAATGCTGCCACATTCAGCCAATGAATTTTCAAACAAAGTTGGCAGTTAACTGTCAATCACCATCAACTGACGCATTATCCATGGCAATGCTCCAAGTTGGAAATCTCAGCGCAGTGTGATCTTAATTCCAGGTCTGGAAGTTGAATCCCCTCTCCCCCGGGTACTATATCCTCCCCTTGCCTTCATCAATCATGTCATTTGATTCTAATTTTTCAATCATTTTGACATTTTTAACACGACAAAAAACAATTTGAACGATCAGAAGCGGGCCAGTATGTTCTGAAAACCCTTCTGTTTTAAACTACTGATGTCAGTGACGCTAACAGGTAGTAATACTAATGCAACCTTGGCTGATATTGTGGGTCTACTCTTCATGTGTCCGCGTCACAAGAAAACACAACCTGGGCAGACAGCTTCAGGTTGTTCCTTCCAGCGCTAAGTTGTGCCTGTTGCAGATATTTGCTAAATAATCCCCAGCAAACATAAAATCACACAGAAACCAGCCACTCAGTGCCTCTAATCTGTGCACTGATGCATCACGTCAGCCTCCTTCCATCCTTCCACATTGAACACCATCAGAATTCCCCTCTTCCTCATTTGCATGTCCAGCTTCCCCCAGAAATGCATCTGCACTGTTCATGTCAACCACTCCCTGTGGCCGGCAGTTCCACAATCTCACCATGTTCTGGGGAAGGAAGTTTCTCCTGAATTCCTGATTGGATTTCTTGGTGTCTCTCTTATTTGATGGCTTCTGGATTTGCTCTTTGCCACAAGCGTTAACTCACCCTCTGTACCTTCCCTCTTTAAGAAGTCTCACAACACCAGGTTAAAGTCCAACAGGTTTATTTGGCAGCACTAGCTTTCGGAGCCCCAAGCCCCTTCTTCAGGTGAGTGAGGACTTGTGTTCACAAACAGATTTGCCTGAAAAAGACCCACGACTTGCCTGGGCTTGCAAAATCTCTCAACTGTCCTGGCTGGAGACAATACACACCTCTTTAACCTGTGCTTAACCCTCTCTCCACTCACATTGTCTGTACCTTTAAGACTTGATTACCTGTAAAGACTCGCATTCCAACCATTATTTTGTAAATTGAGTTTGTGTCTTAAAATGCCCTGTTTGTGAACACTAGTGCTGCCAAATAAACCTGTTGGACTTTAACCTGGTGTTGTGAGACTTCTTACTGTGCCTACCCCAGTCCAACGCCGACATCTCCACATCATGCCTTCCCTCTTTGCCACAAACGTTAACTCACCCTCTGTGTCTTCCCTCTTTCCCATGAGCGTTAACTTACTCTCTGTGTCAAAGAACAAAGAAAATTACAGCACAGGAACAGGCTCTTTGGCCCTCCAAGCCTGCACCATCCATGCTGCCCGACTTAACTAAAACCCCCCTAGCCATCCAGGGACCATATCCCTCCATTCCCATTCTATTCATATATTTGTCAAGACGCCCCTTAAAAGTCACTATCGTATCCGCTTCCACTACCTCCCCCGTCAGCGAGTTCCAGGCACCCACCACCCTCTGTGTAAAAAAAACTTGCCTCGTACATCTCCTTTAAACCTTGCCCCTCGCACCTTAAACCTATGCCCCTGGGAAAAAGCTTCTGACTATCCACTCTGTCCATGCCCCTCATAATCTTGTAGACTTCTATCAGGTCACCCCCTCAACCTCCGTCATTCCAGTGAGAACAAACCAAGTTTCTTTAACCTCTCCGCATAGCTAATACCCTCCATACCAGGCAACATCCTGGTAAATCTTTTCTGTATCCTCTCCAAAGCCTCCACATCTTTCTGGTTGTGGCGACCAGAATTGAACACTATATTCCAAATGTGGTCTTACTAAGGTTTTATCAAGCTGCACACATGAAACTGTTAATTATTTTAAAGATTTCTGTTGGGTCACCTCTCAGACTTGAAAAGAGAGCCAGTCTATTCATCCTTTCCTGGTAGTTGTAGCTCCAGTTTTGCTGTCACCCTCTCTGTTGTCTCGGTAACCTTTCTAATACAAGGTGGCCAGAACCATCCACAGTCCTGTTAGTGTGGAAATCCTTGGTTTTCTTTTATTCATTCATGGGACGTGGGCGTCGCTGGCTGGCCAGCATTTATTGCCCATCCCTAGTTGCCCTTGGAGGGCAGTTGAGAGTCAACCACATTGCTGTGGCTTTGGAGTCACATGTCAGCCAGACCAGGTAGGGGCAACAGATTTCCTTCCCTAAAGGGGCGGCACGGTGGCACAGTGGTTAGCATTGCTACCTCGCAACTCCAGGGACCTGGGTTTGATTCCGGGCTTGGGTCACTGTCTGTGCGGAGTTTGCACATTCTCCTTGTGTTTGTGTGGGTTTCCTCCGGGTACTCTGGTTTTCTCCCAAAGATTGCGGGTTAGGTTGATTGGACATGCTAAATTAACCCTTAGTGTCCCGGGATGTGATAGGTTAGAGGGATTATCAGGGTAGTTAAGCGGGGTTAGGGCCTGGGTGGGTTTGGTGTCGGTGCAGACTCGATGGGCCGAATGGCCTCCTTCTGCACTGTTGGGATCCTATGATTCTATGACATTAGTGAACCAGATGGGTTTTTCTGACAATGGTTTTATGGTCATCACCAGATTCTTAATTCCAATTTTTTTTATTGAATTCAAATTCCACCATCTTGCTGTGGCGGGATTTGAACCCGGGTCCCCAGAACATTAGCTGAGTTTCTGGATTAATAGTCTAGCGATAATACCACTCGGCTATTGCCTGTTCTTGATGCAAGCTTGGTATAATTGTTCTATTTTTCATGATATCTCCATCCGTTGGCTGTGCATTCAGTTGCCTTGGCCCCACACTCTCTTTGCCTCTCTTCCTTGCTTTCCTGTGTGGAGACACTTGTTAAAATGGACCTCTTCGATCGATCTTTTCATCTCCTGATCTACTGCCTGCTTATGTGGTTCGGAGTCATATTTTGTCTTCAACATTCTGAAGTATCTTGCGACATTTCATTATCCTAAAGGTGCTGTATAAATGTAAGTTGTTTTAAATTCCAGAAGCAACCTTGAGTGTTTGCTTTATTTTGTGGCCTTATTAACCTGCATTGGGACTTGTAGTAATTTGTGTATTTATACCCTTTGCTTCTCTATCCAATTTCGGCTTTTATTTTACAAGTTAATTGTCATCTCCTTATTTATCTTCCCCAAATTTAACACCTCACTCTTGCCTACGTTAAAATTAGTTTTCCAATTAATTCTATTCTGCAGGTTTATCCCTGTCACCTTGCAATCTTTGTTCAATGTTGACCACCTCCCCAACATTTTGGCCAACAGTAGCAATTTTAATAGTTCC
Source organism: Mustelus asterias (assembly GCF_964213995.1). Classification (NCBI taxonomy): domain Eukaryota; kingdom Metazoa; phylum Chordata; class Chondrichthyes; order Carcharhiniformes; family Triakidae; genus Mustelus; species Mustelus asterias. The sequence continues at coordinate 72,147,169 of NC_135822.1, forward strand.
CACACACCTACAAACACAGCCATACACATGCATGCATGTGCGCGCACACACACACACACACACACATGCTTGTTTGCTCGCTCGCTCTCTCGCTCGCTCTCTCACACACTCACTCACACACTCACTCTCACACTCTCTCACACTCTCTCTCACACTCCCTCACACTCCCTCTCACTCTCACACTCTCTTTCACTCTCACTCACTCACTCACACTCTCTCACACTCTCTCACACTCTCTCACACTCTCTCACACTCTCTCACACTCTCTCTCACACACTCTCTCACACTCTCTCTCTCACACGCTCTCTCACACTCTCTCTCACACTCTCTCACTCTCTCTCTCACTCTGTCTCTCACACTCTCTCTCTCACTCTCACACACACTCTCTCTCTCTCACACACACACTCTCACACACATTCTCTGACTTAGACTCTCACTCACTCACACACTCTCTGACTCACTCACACTCTCTCTCTCACTCTCACTCACCCACATTTGCAAATATTTTTCTTACCACTCACACACCTGTTGTATAGTTGTCTCCTTTTCTGGGTTTCTACATGAACTATTTATGAGTTATTGGCGCAGAATGAGGGGTGGTCAACATTGAACAAAGATTGCAAGGCGACAGGGATAAACCTGCAGAATGGAATTAATTGGAAAATTAATTTCAACGTAGGCAAGAGTGAGGTGTTAAATTTGTTGCAGTCAAATTTCTTGGAAACCTTGGTTCTGAATTCCCAAGGGTGTGGGATGGTTTCAGGTTTTGGAACCAGTGGATACTGGACACAAACCACTTTGTTGATTCATTCTGGTCCTGACCACAAAACTCTTCCAGCCTTCGTGAATTAAAGCCTCCTTTGAATGCTGTAAAACTTGTGCAAACATTGGAAGAATAAATGCTTCTTGTAAGGACCCAGCCATCTGTAAGTCCTTCAGTGCACTGAGTACACAGGCCCAGTGCTGGCTTTTCCCACTCTGCTGTGGTCTCCAAATCAAGGTGGGTCAATGGAGTTGAGATACAGTTCAGCAATGGTCTTGAGGGAATGGCGCGGAACAGGCTCGAGGGGCTGAACGGCCCTTCCTGATCCAATCTTCCTGTCTTGGCCAAAAATGTTCCAAGTTGACATCCGCTTCTGGAAGATTCTTCACCGTACAGCATTGTTGGATCATTGTTCTTCCCTTTCCTGTTCATCTGCCAATGTTGACGCTTGCCACAATATTGCAATCTCAGCGTAACCAAGCCAACTGAGCTGGAAGCCAACACATATGGGCTTACTCGCCGTTGTGGCGTTTATCTTGCTCCTCATTTGACCTGTCCAGTTGATGTTGACGGGAAAGAGATTTTTCTTTCTGGGTGGCGAGGATTAGATGTGAAGAGCGAATAAATGGCCTTGGAGACCTCACTCGTGAGCGCTGTTCAAAGACAAATCGCCTTTCGTTTTCTTATTCCTGCACGCACAGATATTTGATCAGAGCGTTTGTCTTACTTTTTTTTTTCTATGACTCTTTTGTGAACACCCGGCACCTTTTCAAACCCTTTGGCAGCTTTCCGATTTCCTGCGCTGCATGCTTGACTCACTGTTTGACACGGCTTTCACTCCAGTTGAAAGTCAATCCATTCTTGTTTTTCAGAAAAAGTGACCTTTTGTCCATCTACGACTCACAAAATGTTCTTGCTTTAAAATCCGGCCAGCCCCACTCTGCTGCCTTGGCTTTCCGCACTCTCAGTCCTGCTTTGAGATTAGGAGATATCGGCAATTTTCTAAAGCTATGTCTCCGCACCATTTGATATTTGTTTATCGTTCTGAGCCATTTCCTGTTGATTGCAACTTAATCGCTCTGCTTCTTCATGCTGCCGTCTGGGGAAATCTCCTTGATCTTTCTCTGGATATTCTAGCGTGTGTGAACTGTACCTCCTATCGCAAGGTTATTCATAGCACAATCTACACAACAATCCCTGTGTTGTGTTATTGTTGCCAAAGCCGTTTGTTCCGGCAATCGTTCTTATCTCCGGCCTTGCTATTCTGCAGACACATATGATGTCATCGTGTTCGGCCAAGCCTTGAATTTGGCTACATCTCCCTGAGTGATTGGGCCCCGTTCTGTCACGGGGGTGGAATGTGACGGCGAAGAAGGAGGCCATTCAGCCCGCGATGTCTGCAACCATCCTCTGAAGGAGCACTCTGACTTAGTCACAACACAACATTGCTTCCTCAATTTTAATCTTTCCTCTTGTCTCTCACTTTTTTAATCGCTCAGGAGACGTGGGCGATGCTGGCTGGGCCACCATTTATTGCTCATCCCTAACTGCCCTCCATCGCAGAGGGGCATTTAAGAGTCAACCACATTGGAGTCACATGTAGGCCAGACCAGGTAAGGACAGCAGATTTCCTTCCCTGAAGGACATGAGTGAACCAGATGGGTTTTTTCCGAAAATCGACAATGGTTTCATGGTCACCGTTAGACTTTTCATTCCAGATTTTTTTAATATTGAATTCAAATTCTACCATCTGCCGTGGCGTGGTTCGAACCCAGGTCGCTGGATCTTGCCCTCAGTCTCTGGATTACTAATCCCAGTGATGATACCACCACACCACATAAGAAGGGGGTGCCCCTTCATTTTTTTTCACCACCTGGTTCACTTTTCCTCACGAGCTTGAGTTTTTGAGAAGCACTGTTTCCCCAGATGGGAGTAGTATAAATTGGTAACACACTCATTCCAAAAAACTGCTGAGATTTGAGGTTAACTTTGATCAATTTAAAACCAAGACTGATTATTTTTGTTTGGTAAGGATATTAAAAACCAAGAGAAATGAGCTGAGCTGCACTCATAAATTCATGAGAGTGGTCGCTGGGACGAGGGGTGTGTCCTACGATGGAAAGCTGAGTAAATGGTGACTATATTCTTTGGCATTTGGAAGAGTGATGGGTAACCCTGCACGGTGACACAGTGGGTTAGCACTGCTGCCTCACAGCGCCAGGGACCCGGGTTCGATTCCCGGCTTGGGTCACTGTCTGTGTGGAGTTTGCACGTTCTCCCCGTGTCTGCGTGGGTTTCCTCCGGGTGCTCCGGTTTCCTTTCTCAGTCCAAATATGTGCGGATTAGGTGGATTGGCCATGGTAAATTGCCCCTTAATGTCAGGGGGATTAGGAAGGTAAATATGTGGGGTTACGGGGATAGGACAGGACCTGGATGGGATTGTTGTCAGTGCAGGCTCGATGGGCCAAATGGCCTCCTTGATTCCATCAGATACGGTAGTGACTTTTAAGGGGCGTCCAGACAAATACATGAATAGGATGGGAATAGAGGGATATGGTCCCCGGAAGGGTAGGGGGTTTCAGTTAAGTTGGGCAGCATGGTCGGTGCAGGCTTGGAGGGCCGAAGGGCCTGTTCCTGTGCTGTAATTTTCTTTGTTCTTTGAAAGAGAATGCTAACCACTGAGTCACGGTGTCGCCTGAATACACCAGACTATTCAAATATGACCAAGACCACAAAGCCTAAACAAATGATTAGTCTGGGTTGATGAACAAGTGTGTTCATAATGGAAGAATTACTTTTGGAGTTGTGCCTTGTCAGCTTTTAGAACAAAGAACAATACAGCACAGGAACCGGCCCTTCGGCCCACCAAGTCTGCGCCTTCCTATCCCTCTGTTTGCTTCCCGTTCCTGTGTCTATCTAGATATATCTTGAACGTTGCTCATGTGCCTGTTTCCACCACCTCCACTGGCAGCGCATTCCAGGCACCCACCACCCTCTGTGTGAAAATGTTTCTCCGCACGGCTCCCTTAAACTTACTTGACATTCACCTGTAAAGGCAGATGGGGCCTTGCTTTTGGTACTTCCTCCGGCGAGGTGGTATTCCCCCGGTACTGCGTGTAGGTGTTGGAGCGAAAAAGATTTTCCTCAGGCTTCAGTCTGCTCTTTTCGATTGCATGCAGTCAGCTTTTTTGATAGGGCACAGCGCCTCGTAAAGATGATTGTTTCTAGTCAGGCACACCGATAGATTATATACACATGATACAAAGAGGTAGGCCCAAGACAATAGCTTTTCAATTGCCGTCCCATTGGTAATGTCATAATCTTTAGTGGCAGATGGATGGAATGTCCATTCAGACAATGGCCACTTAATCATGTCATGTCGCAGCACGGTGGCCCAGTGGTTAGCACTGTTGCTTCACAGCGCCAGGGACCCGGGTTCGATTCCCAGCTTGGGTCACTGTCTGTGTGGAGTCTGCACGCTCTCCCCGTGTCTGCGTGGGTTTCCTCCGGGTGCTCCGGTTTCCTCCCACAATCTGAAAGACGTGCTGGCTCGGGTGCATTGAACCGAACAGGCGCCGGACTGTGGCGACCAGGGGAATTTCGCAGTAACTTCATTGCAGTGTTAATGTAAGCCTTACTTATGACTAATAAATAAACTTTATTACAGTTTTGGTGCTGTTGGCAAGGACATTCAGCCGTGCCCTGTTGATAGATTATAGCGAATCGTCCACCTTTTGCCTGCGCTGTCTATTTCATGCGTATGCAGTGACGGCCAGTCCACAGTGAGGGTGCTGCTAATTTTCCTGGTCCCCTGGCTGACCCCTGCTGAGCTCAGTTCTCCTCTCCCACAAGGTGGCTTGTGTGTTGGAGTCTTGGAGTTGGATTTGGCACCTTAGCCATCCGGTTTGCAATGTGACTGTCTGTTGGTCTTTCTAACTGAACCTGGCGTGCTTGAGGCCTGAGCTGGAGTGTTTTCACAGCTTCTCTTCAGGTGTTGCTTTTCCTTTGTTGTTGCCCCAGGTTCGGTAACGTTTTCCCAAGCCTGAACATGGCGGTGAAGAGACGTGAACAGAGTTTACAGGACTACAAAAGATTACAGTCCAAAGTGGAGAAATATGAAGAGAAGGAGAAATCTGGTCCTGTGCTTGCAAAGCTTCACCAGGTAAGGCGGCAACAAGACGCTCCTGTGAGAAATCAAAGGTTGGTACTCATAGAATCCCTACAGTGCAGAAGGAGGCCATTTGGTCCATCGAGCCTGCATCAACAACAATCCCACCCAGGCCCGATCTCTGTAACAACCCCACACGTTTACCCTGCTAATGCCACTCGGGGGCAATTGAGCATGGCCAATCCACCTAATCTGCAGAGTGTGGGAGGAAACCGGAGCGCCCGGAGGAAACCCACGCAGACACGGGGAGAATGTGCAAAGTCCACACAGACAGTGACCCATGCCGGGAATCGAACCCGGGTCCCTGGCGCTGTGAGGCAGCAGTGCTAACCACTGGGCCACTGTGCCAATGTTTTGAAGATAACCCAAGATGTATTCTGGACCCTGTTCTTTGATATAAAGTGAGGATTGTTGTAAAATTGGAACTGCTTCAATCAGTGATGGTCTGCAGGTGATTTGGGGGTGGGGGGAACAGGGGGAACACATTTCTTTTGATGGACTTGTTCCATCTCCAGACTTGGTCCAAATATGAAACCTTTTATGTGGCAGGAAACAGGCAAAATGACTGAGGCCATTCACTTCGCGAACACGGACATCACAGGCGGGATTTTCCAGCCACGCTCGCCCCCAAACCGGAAAATCCTGCCCGAGGTCAGCGGACAATTCCATGGTCCGCCCCCCTCACGCGCTCCTATTCCCGTGGCGGGCGGGACGGGAAAATCCACCCTCACTGGATTGTGAAGAGGAACTGCAGCTTGTGTATTCCTCACCCTCGCTCCATGGTGCTGAATCCTTTATCCCAGTCTGGATCAGCAAGCTCTGCGCTGAGCAGGTACTGAACCAGATACCCTCCCAGTTTACCGCCCACCAGCCCACTGAGCGTCGCCTCCAGAGGAACAGAAAGGCTGTCATGGTGTCGTCAATAGACTTCAGGCTCAGTTAGGAACAAGGAAGGTATTTATTGACAATGACGAACAGGAGGATTTTGCAGCATCAGGGCAGACTGGGACACAGCCTCTGTTCTTACTTACTAGATACCTCCAGAAGCAATATGTATTTAATTGTTGCATTGCCTTTTCTTTTATTCTTCACCTTGGCCCTGGGTGCCTGAAGACGAAGTCTAAAAGAAAAATTAAATCTGTAATCGTGTTAATAATATAATCATAATCTATCCACACCACATTCATATCCCATATTTATTTAAATCGAGATTTCCAAGGCACAGGTTGCCAAATTAAGAAAGAGAGGGTCTAGAATTTCTTAATATTGTGCCAGGGATTAATTAGGTGCCGTATTTTAAAACGATGTCAGGTGTAAAGTAAATCAAAGCAGAGTAAATTCCCACATATGTTGGGTTTATTTCTTAGAGAGTGGTTAGTGTTTGGAATTCTACACCCAGAGAGATAAGAGTGAGAGGGGAGAGATACAAAAGTGTCCAGAGGGACAATTCTTTCACACAGAGGTGGTGAGTGTCTGGAACAAGCTGCCAGAGGTAGTAGTAGAGACGGGTACAGTTTTATCTTTTAAAAAGCATTTAGATAGTTCTATGGGTACAATGGGTATAGAGGGATATGGGCCAAATGCGGGCAATTGGGATGAGCTTAGGGTTTTTTTTAAAAAAGGGGGCAGCATGGACAGGTTGGGCCGAAGGGCCTGTTTCCAGGCTGTAAACCTCTATCACTCTATGAGACACAACTCCCTCTCTCTGGTGTGATCAATCACTCTGAGTTCCCATTGGACCCTCAAGTCAGGGGACTTTGGCTATACTTTTTTAAAGACACCACATTCAGGACAAAGACTAAGTCCAGCGTTAACAGGACAAAGAAGCAGGCGCAGAGATCAGCAGAGATAGAATGGAAGGAGGAGAGGGCAAGAGATAAGCAAGAAGAAGAGGATTGAAGAACTGCGCATTCTGCCATTCATCCTACTATCTGTCGGGCTAATTTGAGTTTAAAGAAGTGGGTCCTTCCCAGAGGTGTAGGAACATTGACAATGTAAAACACCACAGGCAGCTGTGCTGACTGAGGGAGAGCGATCCAGAGTAATCCCGCTTTCCAGCTCTGGGTCCTGGGCACACTGCTCTGCACATCTTGTTAAATACACTGAGAGCTTCTGCCACCATCACCCGTACAGGCAGCGAGTTTCAGATTCTGTTCCTTCTCTGGGTGAAAACACTTCACTACAACTCCCCGCTGAGCCTCACGTCAATTGCTTTGAGTTCGATTGTTGACCTCTCTGTCAGTGGAAATAGGTTCTTCCTATCCAATGCCGAGGCCCCTCATAACTTAAAGCACCTCGATGAAATCTTCCCTCAGCCTCCGCTGTTCCAAAGAGGGGGGAGAAAATCGCCAACCAAACAAATCCTTCCTCCAAGTTAAATTTCTCCATTTCTGGTGACAGTGCTGTAAATCTCCTCCACACTGTTCCGAGTATGATCGCATTGGCACAGTGGTTAGCTCGGCTGCCTCACAGCGTCAAGGACCCGGATTCAATTCCAGCCTTGGGTGACTCTCTGTGTGGAGTTTGTACCGTGTCTGTGTGGGTTTCCTGCGGGTGCTCCGGTTTCCTCCCACACTCCAAAGATGTGCAGGTTAGGTGGATTGGCCATGGTAAATTGCTCCTTAGTGTCCCAAGATGGCACGATAAATGCGTAGGGTTATAGGGATAGGACAAGGGAGGGTGAGCCTGGGTAAAATGCTCTGTCAAGGAATCGGTGTAGACTCAATGGGCCAAATGGCCTCCTCCTGCATTGCAGGGATTCTATGATTCCTGTAATGTGGTGGCCAGATTGGTACGTGGTGCTCTTGCTGTGGCCTAATCCGAGTTTTATCTTGTTTCTGCCCTAATCTCCCTGCTCTTATTTTCCCAGCCTTGGCTCATCGATCTTGTCTCACATGACACCAAAAACACTGTAAAACTCATGGGAACACATGAATAATGCAAGTCAAATGACCTTCCTAACACTGCATCCAGGAGTCAGCTGTAAAGGAACAGTGCTTTATTGCACAAAATACAGTAAAGCAAAACCACAAGCCTGTGGTGAACACAAACAGGTCCCAACCGGGACAATGTGACCATGAATCCGCTCAGGGGCCTGCTTTATACAGGGCTCGGTATACGATCTCCATCTGGTCTCACAACACCAGGTTAAAGTCCAACAGGTTTTAATAACCCATCACCCAGGAGGTTGTATTCTATGAGTCCTACAGGGAGGTCAGTCAGGGATTCCCTGTGTCAGTACTGTGTCAGATATTACAGTATCTCTGAAGCAAATCCCACTGACATCGCCCTCTCTAAGGCTACTTATCCTGGTTAATTACAACTGAACGGAGCTCTCGCCTGAATACTCAGAGCAAGGGAATTCTGCACTTTACCAGGAAGAGTGCACATAGCTGACTGTGCCTGACAATCCGTAAGGTGCTTTTGGTCCTCGAGATGTTCCATTATTTTGGCTGATGTTTTGCTGGTTTGATTAAATCCTCCTGCAGTGTACACAACAACCCCCCTCCCTGCCGGTCTGTGCAGCCTCCCTCTTTGTCCTCCCAGTAAAAATATAATTGGTGTGCGGGCTCTGAATGGATTGAAACCTGGTTGCTTGACCAGATTGGGTTTCTGTCTAATTGTGTGAGTGGCTGTACGTGGAGAATCAGTTCCCAAACCGGGGGGGGGCAGGGCCAGCCGAACGAGGCAGATCCACCCCCCCCAACCCCCCATTGTTTTCCAAGCTGCTTCCAGCTCTGCCTCCTAATTGTCAGTTTAAAATCTGTCGGTACAAACCCCCCGAGATCACATGTCTTTTTTATTTCCTAGGCGCGAGAGGAGCTCAGGCCAGTCCGTGAAGATTTCGAAGCCAAGAACAAGCAGCTGCTTGAAGAGATGCCAAAGTTTTACAATAGTCGCATTGATTACTTTCAGCCCAGCTTCGAGGCTTTGATCCGTGCACAGGTAGGCAACGGAGGCCTGGCTTCTTCCAACTCTCAGACTCTTCATTCCATTTGAATTGGTTACCACTTGCTCAGGTCCACCGGTTATCTATTCAGCATTGTGGCTTGATTCTTCAGTTAGCTTTCAGATCCATTGAGATCAGTGGGCCTCTGCAGCATTGTGACAGAAGACTTGATTCTTCAGTTAGCTTTCAGATCCATTGGTAACTGTGTGGGCCTTTGCTTCATGGGATCTGTGCTTTTCCATGTGATTCAAGAGGTGAGGATGCTTTGTGTGATCCTCCAGGCCCTTGGTTGTGATGAACGTTTGAATAGGCGATTGACTTTCTGCGTGAGAACCTGCTGTTTATATCTTTGGATATTCGATGGGTATCTTCTCCTCTCTCACTCTAATTGCCAGAAAGCTTTATGATTCCCCAATTCAAAAGAAAACTTCACCTTTTGGGATTGAAACAATCTCTCATGAAAGTGAGATATTGAAATCTTTCCAAAGGCCCAGATGAGACGGGCGTGGTAGCCAGTGGTTTTAACACACGGACGCACGCGCACACATGCACACACTCTCACATGCACACATGCAAACACATATATACACCACATGCGCGCGCGCGCACACACACACCATGCACGCACACACAAGCACCACATGTGAACGCACACATACCACATGTGCACGCGCACACGTACACCACATGCGCCGCACACACACAAACCACGTGCACATGCACACACAACCCCGCGCGCGCACTCACACACACACACACATACACACACACGCGCGCACACGCACTTATTGACTTGAGCACTAGTTTGCTCTGTGGAGAGGTGTCACTGACTCAATGGGCCAGATGGCCTCTTTCTGTACAGCAAATGTCTCAGACTTTCTCAATGAGAGGATAATTGGCTTCAGAACTGTCAGGGTTCCAAGTGGAAAGAACCATCTAGTTGCTTTCCCACTTGGGAACCTTTGCAGAATTTATTCAGTCTATAATTGTGTGAATATCTTGCTCCCAATTAACAACTAATTATTGATCAGAACATCTTGCTATCAGTTATTTGGACTCCTCCAATAATTGGATAAACCTCATCCAGGAATTCATGGCTTTCTGATGGAAATAGACCGGAAAATGGGATTCTTATTCTTGCTCAGCAGAAGCGTTCGTTCGTTAAGTATCTCCCTTGAATGTGTAGACTTTTGTATGGTTTGCTTGAATTTTGGAGAACCTTATTATAGGTCCTCCTGTACTTGGGACTTGCCAGGCATGGAATCTGTCCACTAACATTACTTGCAATTGAGACAAAAATGGAGGAAAAAACTTTTAATCTCGTCTCTGGGGAAAATGTTAAATCTCCTTTGGTTTCCTGTATACAGTTAGGTGCGTATTCCTAGAAGACTCTATTATACTGTCCACTACATTTATTTGGCAGGCTTTGTTGGTCTTTCAAGAGAAGAAGCGATCAGTAATCTTCTGCTAGTTCAGACCACAAGGATAAATGTTGCACAGGAAATCATATCAGCATCAACTGACGTTGGGCGACACAGTAATACAGTGGTTAGCACTGCTGCCTCACAGCGCCAGGGACCCGGGTTCGATTCCAGCCTTGGGTCACTGTCTGTGTGGAGTCTGCACTTTCTCCCCATGTCTGCGTCGGTTTCCCCCGGGTGCTCCGGTTTTCTCCCGTGCTGGTTAGGATGCATTGACCCGAACAGGCGCCGGAGTGTGTCGACTAGGGGAATTTCATAGTAACTTCATTGCAGCGTTAATGTAAGCCTTGTCACGAATAAATAAACTTTTTAAAAAACTTAATCATGAATGAATCTGTGGGGATTACATGTCGCGAGTTGTACAGTGGAAGTTAACAGGCCCGAGGTGAGAACCAGCCCAGTTGTTGAATCCACTGTGATCCAGTGGATCACAGAGAGCTTTAGTTGCAAATGGTGCAGATTAAATAAACTCTATGCAGCGTATTCATTGGTGTGTGAGGCTATAGGTGAAGATTGAACACATCGCAACACAGGGTCTAGACGACAGTTGAAGCCTCTTGTGTGTTTGTGTCTGTAGCTGTGTCTGTGCTTCAACTTTAGTTATACCTCGTTCCTGTCATGAGCAGCTGCAAACTGATGTGAATTTTATATATATATATATAATATATATAAGTAAGTAAGTAGTTATTTATGTATAATATATATTTATTTTAACGATACCGATAGGTACATGTATACTGTAGGGATACCTATATAACTATATAGGGATAACTATATCTTTCACTCTTAAGGGAAGGCGATGGCCTAGTGGTATTATCGCTGGACTATTAATCCAGAAACTCAGCTAATGTTCTGGGGACCCGGGTTCGAATCCCGCCACGGCAGATGGTGGAATTTGAATTGAATAAAAAAAAATCTGGAATTCAGAATCTACTGATGACCATGAAACCATTGTCGATTGTCGGAAAAACCCATCTGGTTCACTAATGTCCTTCAGGGAAGGCAATCTGCCATCCTTACCCAGTCTGGTCTACATGTGACTCCAGAGCCACAGCAATGTGGTTGACTCTCAATCGCCCTCCAAGGGCAACTAGGGATGGGTAATAAATGCTGCCCAGCTCGTGATGCCCTGGCCCAAAGAATGAATTTTTAAAAAACCTATTTAACATACTGTTAAAACTCCCAATTAATTATCAGCCACTTCTGAATTTTGATTTGATTTATTATTGTCACATGTATTAGTATACAGTGAAAAGTATTGTTTCTTGCGCGCTATACAGACAAAGCATACCGTTCATAGAGAAGGAAAGGAGAGGGTGCAGAATGTCGTGTTCCAGTCATAGCTAGGGTGTAGAGAAAGATCAACTCAATGTGAGGTAGGTCCATTCAGAAGATTTACTGGGATGCTAACAGGACTTGATGGTTTGAGTTATAAGGAGAGGCTGGATAGACTGGGACTTTTTTCTCTGGAGCGTAGGAGGCTGAGGGTGATCTTATAGAGGTCTATAAAATAATGAAGGGCATAGATCAGCTAGATAGTCAATATCTTTTCCCAAAGGTAGGGGAGTCTAAAACTAGAGGGCATAGGTCTAAGGTGAGAGGGGAGAGAGACAGAAGTGTCCAGAGGGGCAGTTCTTTCACACAGAGGGTGGTGAGTGTCTGGAACGAGCTGCCAGAGGTAGTAGTAGAGGCGGGTACAATTTTGTCTTTTAAAAAGCATTTAGACAGTTACATGGGTAAGATGGGTATAGAGGGATATGGGCCAAATGCGGGCAATTGGGACTAGCTTTGGGGTTTTAAAAAAAAAAGGGTGGCATGGACAAGTTGGGCCGAAGGGCCTGTTTCCATGCTGTAAACCTCTATGACTCTAAGTCTGATGGCAGCAGGGAAGAAGCTCTTTTGGTCAGGATTTCATCAGGCTCTTGGCTTCTGACTTGTAAAATACAGCAGCTGAAGCAGTGAGAGTCTGAAAGAAAACAGCGGCAGGATGGAGAGTCACAATTAATATCCATCATTTAAAAAATAGCTTCATACTATCTCCAAAATGACATGTATATTCCAAAAGAAATTGTCCAAATTGTCAATCATTCACCTGTCAGATTTTACCTCCTGATTTCACACGAGCAGAAATGAAATTTTTGACCACAAATGAAGAATGGTGCAGTTTTTTGGCACAGCCTGCTCCAGTTTGGAAGGGAACAGACCTGTAATTTATCCTTCAGCTAGCTGGGCTGGGCTTTCTTGGGTTGGAAATCAATCTCTGGTGGTCTCTCTCTCTCTGCAAGCAGTTGGGGAAAGACTTCTGCAGGGCCAGGACTGACCTTTCACGATATGTCCTCCCATTTTCCTGAGCTGTGCTGGCCTGATATCGCGCAGTGTTCCTTCCACACACCCGGCCAGGAACTGCAAACTCAAACCAGAGGAGGCCAGCCAAGTTTAAATGATTGAGGCTGGGACCCTGAGCCTGGGGGTTGGCAGACCAGTGCTCTGCTCTGAGAGCTGCGGGCACGCCACTCGTTTGATCTCCAAGTTTCCCCAGAATAGTCGTGGATTTAAAAGGTTTATAAGGCGAGGAGGAGGGTCAAACCAAGGCAACAGGCTCCCACTGCGAAACAGTGGCCCCTTTAGCAGCTACATTGGAACACTGGTTGCGCTGAACCACATTTAATTCCACAAAAGACAAAGTGACTGACAAATACCTCGAAACATTTCTTGTCCTGAGAGGGAATTATATAACAGACACATAAACTGGCCCATCCAGTCTATGCCAGAGTATGAGATGGAGAATCTGGTGAGCTGGTGCGGCAACAATAATCTCACCCTCAATGTCAACAAAACGAAGGAGATTGTCATCGACTTCAGGAAGCGTAAAGGAGAACATGCCCCTGTCTACATCAATGGGGACGAAGTAGAAAGGGTCGAGAGCTTCAAGTTTTTAAGTGTTCAGATCACCAACAACCTGTCCTGGTCCCCCCATGCCGACACTATAGTTAAGAAAGCCCCACCAACGCCTCTACTTTCTCAGAAGACTAAGGAAATTTGGCATGTCAGCTACGACTCTCACCGACGTTTACAGATGCACCATAGAAAGCATTATTTCTGGTTGTATCACAGCTTGGTCTCGCTCCTGCTCTGTCCAAGACCGCAAGAAACTACAAAAGGTCGTGAACGTAGCCTAATCCATCACGCAAACCAGCCTCCCATCCATTGACTCTGTCTACACTTCCCACTGCCTCGGCAAAGCAGCCAGCATAATTAATTACCCCACGCACCCCGGACATTCTCTCTTCCATCATCTTCCATCGGGAAAAAGATACAAAAGTCTGAGGTCATGTACCAACCGCATGAAGAACAGCTTCTTCCCTGCTGCTGTCAGACTTTTGAATGGACCTACCTCGTATTAAGTTGATCTTTCTCTACACCCTTGCTCTGACTGTAACAGTACATTCTGCACTTTCTCCTTTCTTTCTCTATGAACGGTATGTTTTTGTCTGTATAGCGCGCAAGAAACAATACTTTTCACATATGTTAATACATGTGACAATAATAAATCAAATCAAATGTTGCTGTTTCTGCTTCATTGAAGCCTTCTCCCACTTCTCCTTATCTGATTCTGAGCGCGTTTCATTTTCATTTGCAGTTAGCCAGCACCTATTTAGTTTTGGGGAAATTTGGTTTCTGTACGTAAGATAATTGAAACTCTGGAATTCAAGTCATCAAAAGGTATTTAAACATTAACGGTCAGAATTAGAACAATGGAAGCTATCAAACAGCAGGTTGGCCTCTTTCGCTGGGGACCTGAATTCAGTAAATCTGAGGAAAAATGCCCTGTGTCAGTGCGAGGCGTGAATGATTGTCATCCTCCAGTACAAAGAAAGGTTGAGAAGTAACTGGTGAACAAAAGAGGTTCTTCAAGTATCCATATGCTTTGCAGACAGGTTTGGGAATTGTGGACGATAAGTTCAAATCTCTGTCTGGGTAATCCCAGAGATGATGTGGAGATGCCGGCGTTGGACTGGGGTGAACACGGTAAGAAGTCTCACAACACCAGGTTAAAGTCCAACTTTAACCTGGTGTTGTGAGACTTCTTACCGAATCCCAGAGATGCCAGTTTGCCACAGGGATAAGTTGAAGAGTAGGTGCGCTTTTGGAGTTGGGTTTTCCTGTGTGTTTTCTCTCAGTCCCAGGCAGTGTGGGTGAAAGCTGCCGGCAATGAGTGCTCGGAAGCAGCTGGGAGTGGGACCAAAGGGCTATCAGGAACAAAGATGTTTTCTGATTTTGGAGCCACAGAGCAAGGAGGGCAGTGAACCTCGCGGCCGTGTCCACAATCACGAGGTCCTAAATGAGAACTGCTTGAAGGACCCCAAACAATCGGTTAGCTTGGAGGATAGCTGGAACACTGAGGTGAATCAAAGTACATTCCAAAGAGCTGTGGCACACTTTGGTTTGATCTCAGGAGAAAAGAAGGAACCCTCAAGATCCTACAATGTATAGAGTAGCTCTTGGGTGGAAACAAAAACACAACAGTTTGTTGAGAATTTGAAATGGGAATGTTTGTGAAACTAAATTGGGAGTACTTAGTCCAATTCCCGTACAGTCAATGTTTTTTGTTTAAAGCATGTCATCTTGTGGGGTAATTCCTTCAGTTATGAACTGGGAGTTCAAATTTTGCTCGAAGTCAATGAGATTATAGCAGCATAACACTCCATTCCCCTCTCTCACATGCGGCATGGTGGAACAGTGGTTAGCACTGCTGCCTCAAAGCTCCAGTGACCCGGGTTCAATTACGGCCTCGGATCACTGTCTGTGTGGAGTTTGCGTATTCTCCCCGTGTCTGCGTGGGTTTCCTCCGGGGGCTCTGGTTTCCTCCCACACTTCAAAGATGTGTGGGTCAGATGCATTGGCCATGCTAAATTGCCCCTTTGTGTCAGAGGGACTAGGCTCAGGTAAAGGCACGGGGTTATGGGGAAAGGGCCTGGGTGGAATTGTAGCTGGTGCAGACTCGATGGGCCAAACGGCCTCCTTCTGTGCTGTAGGATTCTACGATTCTTTGCTTAAC